>NW_027186296.1:109284538-109568154 GCF_028583685.1 Petaurus breviceps papuanus
TCTATCTATCTATCTATCTATCTATCTATCTATCTATCTATCTATCTGTCTGTCTGTCTGTCTGTCTGTCTGTCTGTCTGTCTGTCTGTCTGTCTGTCTGTCTGTCTATCTATCTCTCTCTCTATCTATCTATCTATCTATCTATCTATCTATCTATCTATCTATCTATCTATCTATCTATCTATCTATGAGAATGTGAGGGTCAAGTGCCTTATATACCAATGTAACTCTTGGTGAAAAATCAGAGAAAATATGAGAGACAGCAGTTTTTGTCCCTAGTTCCATGATCAATTTTCATTCATATTGTAACAGGAAAAATGCATGAAGGAATTGATCGTGTGATTGGCTGAAATCGAAGTCCCTGCATGGAGGACAGAAACAAGATGCCTTACACCAATGCTGTGATACATGAGATACAGCGATACATTGACCTCATTCCCACCAACCTGCCCCATGCAGTGACAGATGATGGTCAATTTAGACAATATCTCATCCCCAAGGTCAGAAGTATTTCTTACTCTTAAGACAGGATTTTATCCTCTTTTCCACTGAATTATAGCATCTTTGAGTTAGAAGGAACCTCAGGCAAAATACATCCCTGAGAACTGACCACAGAATTCGAAGGGATTTCAGTGGTCATATTGTCCACCCCCAACATGAAAAAGAATTCCATCTACAGTTTGTTCACTCCTTGGTTATCCAATGTTGGCTTCAAGACTTTCAATTACTGGTTACCATTTTTTGCAGTGGCATTCCATTCTAATCTTAGTCCTAACTTGAGGGAATTTTTTTTTCTTGCATTAAGCCTAAATTTGTAATTTTGTAACTTTAATATTTTACTTTTGTTTTTCTCTTCTGGAACAAAGCAAATTAATGTTACTCTCTCTTTCTAGTAACAGTCAATAAAACATTTGAAAGCAGCTATTGCATCTCCTGTTTAATTATGTCTTCTTTTCTCTTGTCTAAATATCGCCATTTCCTTCGACCCATCCTCACATCCTATGGACTTGTTATTCTTACCATCCTGGTTTCTGTCCCTTGAGTAGCCTCCAGCTCTTCGGTGTCCTCCTTAAATATGACTCCCAAAATGAATATAGTTATTCATTTGTGAGCAGTTGAGATCAGAGTACAGTGGTGCCTTCTTCCAAGCTGCTACTAAACCTTCAATAATTATCCTTTGTTTATTGTCAGTCCATCAGTCTTAAATCCACATAATTGTACGATAGTCTAATCTGTTATATTTCCACCTTTTTGTGACTCATTATTTCTTTTATTTGTACAAAATAGTGAATAATCATACCCTGGTTGGGCAAAAATGGTGTTTTAGGGTTTAAAAAAATACTACAGTCCTGAAGCATCTATTTTGAAAGCTTGGGATTAGCAGCTTTAGCCTGAGCATCTTTTGTTTTGGACTTGGAAGACTTGGGGTCAGTGGTCTTAAGAGCCTTGGAATGACTAGGCTATGTGGCCTTATAATCAGGCTTGGCTGCCTTGGGATTGAAGTGCCTTGGAATCAAACTTGAAGAACTTGGTGTCAGAATTGGTGGCCTTTGTGTCAGATTTGGTGTCCTTGGATCTAGATTTGGTAGACTTCCCATAAGACTTACTGACTTTGGTGGTAGACTTGGTGACCTTGAGGTCAGTTGGCTTGGCAGCCTTGGGGTCAGAGGTCAGATCAGGTCTTTCTGACTTCAAGTCCTGAACTCTATCCTTTGGACCACTTAGTTGCCTCTGCTAGAAACTCTAAGATGGACTGACCACTTTCCCCCAAATTCCCATAATTTCCATTCATAAGTGTCCACAGAAAGTATGCCAAGTGTGAATGTATCCCCTGCAACACAGCATGATCTCTTCAGAGGAAGAATGTTGTGGCACAGGGATTCTGCAGATCTGTACTCACATCTTTGTTATCCAAGTTTCTCTCAGATGAAGAGAACTGGATCAATAAAAGAATTTCCCTTTTTTGGTTCTCCTTCATTTGCAGGATAAAATTATGATCAAGAAAAGTCAGGGAATTATGCCCTCCTCTATTTTTGCCAGAAAGGAAACTGAAAGAACTGAATGACTAAGTGAAGTCTTCCATCACTGCCATATCACGTCTATACCCTAGGGCTTATATTATGTCTTTAGTATTCCTTATCTATTTCTTCTTTCTGTTCAAGTGCTTTATAGCATGCTTTCCTGACAATGTCACCCTTGATGTTCTCTCCATTTTTTCTTTACCTAGATGCTTCTCATCATTCTTCTTTCCTCTGCTTCCTATATCTTCTTAATATATGCCACCACATCCATTTTTTTGTATCCTGTTTTTTAAAATAAGAGGGAGCTTCATTCTTCTTAAGGACTTGGTTCTACCAAGTCCTATTTAAAATTTTGAGGTCAAATTTGCTTCCTTGTCTCAAAATCTCCAATTCATCTTCTTTTATCAGTCACGCATTAAATATTTTAAAACCCTTTTAACTATATTTGTGAGAAATCAAAAGAATAATCTTTTCAGCCTTTGCTAGGTGCATCATTTCATTCCTGTCCAGTAGTCTATCATCCCTATATTTTAATTAAGATGTGGTCCAGAAATTCCAATCTCATCCTCCAACACCTTCTTACAAGATGTTCAATTCTGAACTCTACCTTTCCTTTCTGAATATTTTGCTTCCACTTACAGTCATGATGAATACACTACCTGTACTCCTAAGGTCTTTAGGGTTTGTTTGGTTTTTTTTGGTCCTAAATGTCACAACCTTTTGAAATGCTTCCCAGGTTTCTACTGGAAGTATTTTTTTTGCTCTTGTGAATCACTAGAGGCAGGTAGAAGTCGTCCTCTTTGACAAGTCTTGGGAAGTTTTCCCTTATGTCTGAGATGTGTGCTCTGAGAATATGGTGGATCTACCTATTTGTGTCATTGTCAGTGAACTGAAACAACTGTTTCAGTGTCTTTCCACAAGGAAATGAGAATATGGCAGACCTACCTATTTTTGTCATTGTCAGTGAACTGAAACAACTGTTTCAGTATCTTTCCACAAGGAGTCACCAACCACCGTTCCTCTGTTTGTCCTGGATATCTTATCAGATAACAACTGTGAAGCTACCTTCCCATTCTTTAGAGCACGAGCAAGTGCTTCTTCCTCAGAGCATCCAGTTTCATCATCTTCAACAAGAACTACCAATGCATTCATCAGCTCTTTCCTTTTTCATCTGAGTGACATTATTTTATTTTTCAACATCCTGACACAGATCAGAATTCATTTTGCCTCTTTAGATCATCTGGCATCTGCTAAGATGTATTCACAATTGGTGTGCTTATTTATCTACCCTTTATTTATCTACTCTTTCCTTCTTTGATAGATCTAGTGGTCAAAAGTTATTTTATTAACTTTTAACAACCTGAGATCTGCCTCTTTCTGTTTATTACTCATCAGTACTTGTTCTGCCCCACAAGGTGTCAAAATTCAGTTTCATTTCTCACAATAGTATTGTAGATTTTCTAATTTACTATCAGCACAGGTATGTAAAAAGTATTGGCTCTTTCTATAGTTAAAAATGAGGGGTTTTGACTAAATGATGCTTCTAAGTTCTCTTTCAGTTCTAATATTCTATGGTTCTTTTCCCCTAATTAGTTGTGTTTATCTGCTCATTTCAGGGTACAACTATAATAACATTGTTGTGTTCTATTCTGTATGATGATGGAGAGTTCCCCAATCCAGACAAGTTTGATCCAGGTCACTTCCTGGATGAAAGTGGCAAGTTTAAGAAGAGTGACTATTTCATGCCTTTTTTCAGCAGGTAAGGCAGTTATCTAAAGTTGTGCATCAAAGATGGATTGATAATTCAGAGGACTTGGGTTTTAATCCATCTTTGCGACTTATTACCTGTGAACTGTGGTCAAATTATTTCATTTTTCTGGGTTTCAGTTACCCTATATACCAAAAGATTGGTTTGGAGTAAGTGACTATTATAGTCCTTCCAAGTTTTAAAACCAGGGAGTAGCATGGAGACCTAATATATCATTCTTCTAATTATGCTTGTGCCACAGTTCATCAACTAAATCAACTGGGTTTCAAGGTAGTTGTCTGAGCTTATTCCAAAAACAAGCAGACATGACAAAATTCCCTCATGACAAAATCATGATTTAATTTTTCCCAACATTCCCTGTTCTGGGAATATTTCTTTTCTTCTCTTCAACTATACTCATTGGAAATCCTGGGGAAACACTATAAGTACTGGCCTTAGCCTCATTCTTGGCACTCAGAGGCCACAGCACACAAAATCAGTAATCAGGCCCCTAATTCCCAGCATAAGATGTGTGAGTCAGAGCCCTCTGTACCCCAGAAGCAGAGATCTACTTTAGAAGTCAGGAAATAGGTATTCACAATGGGTAAAAAACAAATGGGAAAAACTAAGACTTTAGAATCCTGTTAAAAATAAACAAGAAAGAAGTTAAGGAGGTGAATAGAATCTGAGAATCTTAGAGAAGGTAGATATGATAGACCTCTGGAGAAAATTGAATGGGGATAAAAATGAATATACCTTCTTCTCAAAGGTCCATGGCAGATACACAAAAATTGACCATGTATTAGGGCATAAAAACCTCATAATCTTGTGCAGAAAGGCAGAAATAGTAAATGCATCCTTCTCAGATCATGATGCAATAAAAAATTATATGTAATAAAGGTTCATGGAAAGAAAGACTAAACACTAATTGGAAAGCAAATAATTTAATCCTAAAGAATGAATGGATCAATCAAGAAATCATAAAAGCAATCAATAACTTCATTCAAGAGAATGACAATAATGAGACAACATACCAAAACTTGTGGGATGCAGCAAAAGCAGTTCTTAGGGGAAGTTTGAAATCTCTGAATGCTTACATGCATAAAATAGAGAAAAAGGAGATCAATAAATTGGTCATGCAATTGAAAAAGCTAAAAAAGGAACAAATTGAAAATCTCTAATTAAATGCTAAATTAGAAATATTGAAAACTAAAGGAGAGATTAATAAAATTGTCATTAAAAAAACTATTGAACTAATAAATAAAACTAAGAGCTGGTTTTATGAAAAAGCCAATAAAATTAATAAACCTTTAGTCAATTTGATAAAAAAAAGTAAGAAAACCAAATTACCAGTATCAAAAATGAAAAGGGTGAATATACCTCCAATGAGGAGAAAATTGAAAAAAATAATTAGGAATTATTTTGCTATTGTATGTTGTATGCTCATAAATTTGACAATCTTAATGAAGGGGATGGATATTTACAAAACTATAAGTTGACCACATTACCTGAAGAGGAACTAAAATACTTAAATAACCCCATCTCAGGAAAAGAAATTGAACAAGCCATCAATGAACTCCCTAGAAAAAAAATCTCCAGGGTCACATGGATTTATAAGCTGTATTGGGAATGGGAATTTGAAGATCTTTCTTGGCCCTTAATAGACCCAGGGGGGAGTTTGCAGATCTCCCCTGCTTTGAAAGTCAACTATGCCTGTTAAGAGGCTGAATGTAATCACATGGAGCCTGTGGTGGGAGGAGTTTGCTGAAGGGAAGCAGAGCCTACAGGAAGCCCACAGAGCCAGAGAGACAGTGGGAGAGAGACATGCTCAGGGAAGGAGAGAGTGAGGTTTGTGAGAAAATGTGGATCTTGTATTGGTTTGTGGGAAGAATGAAGTATGCTGTGGCTCTCGGTGTTATTGTGGCTTCTTAATATCGGTAATGTGACAGAATTGGCTTACTGGTTTTGGGATTTGTTTTTCTGGTGTCTAATAAATGCTTCAGTTCTGTCCTCTATATGGAGATTTTGGTATATTTTGTGATTGAACATCATCTGATATTTACAGTCATTTATCTTGATCTTTATCGTGATCATGGGCACTGTAACTATTGCATTGGTGGTATATAAGCGAATTCTATTAAACATTTACAGAACAGTTCCGATCAAACAATCACTTCTAATACATATAAAAATGACTCTAAACAAATTTTAGAGCTACAGAACACGCAAAGTGCCAGAGAGAAACAAATCTCCCACTGAAGGCAGCCTGGCAGGCAGACAGGAAGGGTCTATCACAGCACACTAGTTGCCTAGTGCAGTCCCAAGTGAGCCATGCAGTTCTGGCCCCAATATCCCTGAGCAGCACCACAGAATGTCCGGAGCAGACTTTAGGAGACTGAATCACCAGTAGCTATGGCAGTTTCCAGACTTCTCAACCCATAAACGCCAAAGAGAAAGTGAAAGGTCACTGTGGAACTCTTTTGGAACAGGGGGACAGAAGAGTTCCATCCAGCCCTTCCCCCCAGGCAAGAGGTAGCAGAGACGAGGTGGCTGCAACTGTTGCCACATGGCTGCCTCCAGAGCTCCTGGCATGCAGATTGTGAACCTGCTTGGATCTTGATTGCAGTCTTGGGTGGTGGTCCTGGGTTGTGTGGCCAGTGTGCCAGAACTTGTAGGGGCTGTAGAGAGGGCACCCTTCTCATAGCTTTGGCAGCTGTGAAAACTCCAGTGATGTGGGACAAAGGTCTCTCCATTCTGGAAGCAGAGTTCCCCCATGGCAAAGAGCTCAAAAGGCAAATAATTGATTGCCAAGATGAGCAAGCAGAGGAAATGTAATCAGACCACAGATTCCTTTTTTGGGGACAAAAAGGATCAAAGCATGGAAAGGGAGGAAGACAATAAAATAAGAACTCCTGCATCAAAAGCTTCCAAGAAAAATATGAATTGGTTACAAGACATGGAGGAGCTCAAGAAGGATTTTGAAAACCAAGTAAGAGAAGTGGAGGAAAAATTGGGAAGAGAAATGAGAATGATACAAGAAAATCTTGAAAAGCAAGTCAACGTCCTGCTAAAGGAGACCACCAAAATACTGAAGAAAATAACACCTTAAAAAATACACTAACTCAAATGGCAAAAGAGGTCCAAAAAGCCAATGAGGAGAATAATGTCTTAAAAAGCCAAATTTGCCAGATGGAAAAGGAATTTCAAAAACTCACTGAAGAGAATAATTCCTTCAAAATTAGATAAGAACAAAAGGAAGTTAATGACTTTAGGAGAAATCAAGTTACTATAAAACAGATCCAAGCGACTGAAAAAAATAGAAGGCAATGTGAAATATCTCATTGGAAAAACCAATGACCTGGAAAATAAATCCAGGAAAGATAATTTAAAAATTATTGGATTACCTGAAAGCCATGATCAAGAGAAGAGCCTACACACCATCTTACAAGAAATTATCAAGCAAAATTGCCCTGATATTCTAGAACCAGAGACAAATTAGAAATGGAAACAATTTACCAATCACCTCTTGAAAAAGATCCCAAAAAGAATACTCCTAGGAATATTATAGCCAAATTACAGAGTTCCCAGGTCAAGGAAAAAATACTGCAAGCACTCAGGAAGAAACAATTTGAGTACTGTGGAAACACAATCAGGATAACACAAGACCTAGCAGCTTCTACACTAAGGGATTGAAGGGCTTGGAATATGATATTGTGGAAGTCAAAGGAGCTAGAACTAAAACCAAGAATCACCTACCCAGCAAAACTGAGTAAAATGCTTCAGGGGAAAATATGGTCATTCAATGAAATAGAGGTTTTTCAGCATTCTTGATTAAAAAACCAGAGCTGAACAGAAAATTTGACTTTCAAATACAAGAAGCAAGCAAATCATGAGAAGGTAAACAGGAAAAAGAAATCACAAGGAACTTATTAAAGTTGAACTATTTACATTCCTACATGGAAAAACGATAATTGTAACTCATGAGATTTTTCTCATTATGAGAATAGCTGAAGGGAATATATATGTATGTATATAAATGTATACATATATATATACATATGAATAGAATGGTATATGTGTATATAAATATATGAGTGTGGGCATATGTATGTACATGTATACATAGACAAAGGGCAGAGGATGAATTGAATAGGAAGGGATGATATCTAAAAAATAAAATTAAGAGGTGAAAGAGGAATTTATTGGGAGAAGGAGAAAGGGAGAGATAGATTAGGGTAAATTATCTCATATAAAAGAGGCAAGAGAAAACTGTTACAATGGAGGGGAAGAGCAGGAAGATGAAAGGGAATGGGACAACTTTACTCTCATTGAATTTGTCTTAAGGAGGGAATAACATACACACTCAATTGGGTATCTTACCCTTCAGGAAAATAGGGGGTAAGGGGATAAGAGGGGGGACGATAGAAGGGAGGGCAGATTGGGGGAGAGGGTAGTTAGAAGCAAACACTTTTGAAAAAGGATAGGGCCAAGGGAGAAAATAGAATAAGTGGGGGTGGGATGAGATGGGGGAAATATAGTTAGTCTTTCACAATATAACTACTATGGAAATGTTTTTCATACTTACACATGTACAACCTATATTGAATTGCTTATCTTCCTGTTGGGGGTGGGTGAGGAGAGAAGAAGGGAAAAAATCTGGAAATCAAAATTTTAAAAACAAATGTTTTTTTTTAAAAATTGTTTTTTACATGCAATAGGGAAATAAGATATACAGGCACTGGGATATAGAAATCAATCTTGCCCTACTAGAAAGTTGGGGGGGATGGCGAAGGATATAAGAGAGAACAGATTGGGGGAAGGGATATTCAGTAGGCTTGCTTTTTTGGTGTGGGTGTAGGGGAAAGATGGGGAGAAAAATTTGTAACTCAAAATATGGTGGAAATGAATGTTGAAAACTAAAAACAAAGAAATAAATTGAAAAAAAGAGAAAAATCTGTTACCTTTGTCTGTGATTAAGATCATAAAGTACCTTTAGAATAAATATAATGATAATAACTATCATTTATATAGTGCTAATTATGTGCCAAGCACAAGCATCTTTCCAGAAGAATGCTACTGTGAACAGCTTTTAAGGATATGATTACACAGTATAGTGAACACTCTATTTATTCCATAACAAATCAGAGCAAAACATTCACAGTAAATCAAGGTACAACATTCACAATGTTATAACTTATCACAGAAAATGGCCACATAGTTTTCACCAGAAAATGGTCACAAAGTTTTCAACAAGGAATAATCCTTTAGTAACTCAAGCATTCAATCATCCTTAAGGAGGTTTGCCTCCTTAAGGGACACAAAGTACAGTAGTCAAAGTTTTCCACTCATGGGGCACACCAAGCTACAAATCAATTAGTCATGTATTCAGTCATCATTCAATTCAATTATCAGAAAATACACAAACACTCCACCCCTATGTCACTAGTAAATTATAATTTTTCAGTCAGTACACAGTATCCAAGTAAAGTCTTCTTTCAGATTGACTTGGGGTGGTCTCTCAGATTCCCTAGATCCCCTTCTTTGGCCCCAGGTCCTACCTGGATTCACCAAACTGTCACCTGGGTTCAAAGGCAGACAGCTCCCAAGTCTTTGTCCAGCTCTCCAAGTACTTCCTGTTCCATGCTGAAGATTACAGGGTCCAGTACACCTTAAATCCTTCACAATCTCTGTTCCTGGGAAGTTCAGGCTTAACAAAGCCACAAACAGGTTCATGCAAAGTACCAGCATCACAGTCATGCTTCCTCAGTCTGAGGCAGATCCAGATCTGGCTGGCTGGCTCTCGGACTCAGAAGCTCCTCTGCAGAAGCTCCAGCTGGTTCCCAGAATCAAAATCACTTTACCCAGGTTCCCAAAATCAAAATCATTCTCTCCAGCCTGGGAGGCCTTTCCTCTTCAGCCTCCCTGGTGGCAGCAGCTTCTGCCTCCACAAACCTTGCTCCAAGAAGATCTGACTTTCCCAGCCAGAGTCTTTCCTTATATACAGTATTGCTCCTGCCTATTCAGCCCTTTCCTGTTACCTCAGCAACAGGGGATCACACTTTCTGTTTCTTTAACAGAGGCTTGATTAATTACTAAGTGCTAAGTACCTGTTACCTTTGCCAATACAAAGGGATCAAATTACATTACTATTATAACATATAAGAAAAGGAAGGACAGTGCCTGATGTCAAGAATTTTATAATTGAATGAAGGAAAACAACCCATCAAAGGAAGCTTTTTTATAAAGGCTGGAATGAGGCAAGATACATGATGATGAGAGTATGATAATGATAGAGTGAATTCCAAAGAGTGCAGTTTCCTGCTACATGTTTTTATACATTATTCTTATTTTCTTTATGGAAATATACTGTACTTGCTATTATTTTGTGATTTAAACTAAATATTCATCCTAATTTTATGCAGAAAAATGGACTTTAAGTAATAATGAATATTTCTTGAATCGATTTGCAAATATCAGTCCTAATGTGAAGAATTAAAGTAAATATTTTTAAAAAAAGTAAATCTTAATCATAGTCTTTATACACACTAGAAGAATAAACCCCAGGTTTTGAGCATTCTTGCATAAGATAAGATTTGTACCTAATCTATTAACTGGTTTTAGAAAAAAAAAATCATGGGGAAGGAGCAAAAGTAGAATTTAGAATATGTATTGTGCATTTCAACTCCTTTACTTTTTTTGCATATGAGGAAAAACTATCTGTAACATAAATTTCAAACAAGATTTCTAAATTGTTAGCTTATTTTTGTTACTTTGTTAGATTTTCAAAAAGCTTTTTGGGGTCCAGTCAATAATTAATAACACAATAGTAATTCAAACCCTAGTAGTTACTAGGAAAACATAACATTTTTCATATATGCCTAAATGTGCGTGGGAAATTTTAAAAATTTTAGACTTGGATATCTTTTTCATTTTCCTTCCTTTTTTTTGTATTAAGAATGGATATGCACTTTAATTTGTTAAAAAGCAGCACTTGCATCTTGGCAGTTACATGTGGTTTCTAGCAAATGAGCAACCAATCTGTAGTTCAACAGAAACAGTTTTTCACAAAGACAGTAAGTACACAAAGATTGGGTTTCTAAGAAGAATTACTGCAAATGTGCCATGTAACCACCCCTTTCTTGTCTAGCAACTGAGTAAAATTTGAGTAATAGCCTACTCCCCTCCACATACTCTGTAATCTATACATGTCCTCCAAGATTCTGCTCTGGACTTTTTCTTTCTCTATTTCCCTTAGTTATTTCATCAGCTCCTCATGGATTGACATCTCTACACAGATGGTTCCTAAACTTGAGTGCAGTGATGAACTTTCTCCCCCAAATACTTCCCTTCTTCCTAATTTCCCCATTATTCTCTAGGAAACCATTTTACAAGTACCTAGATGTCATATTCTTCCTGGTTCCCATATAACCCCCATGTCCAGTCTGTTTCCAAGTCCTTTTAATTCTCTCTACAATAGCTCTCACTGACCCTTTCTCTTCTCTGATATTGCCACTGCTCTAGTACAATCACTCCTCACTTCATGCCTGGTCTAATACAGTTGCTTTCTAGTTGGTCTTCCTGCCTCAAGGGGAAGGGTGGGAATAAGCATTTTAAAAAATACCTACTATGGGTCAGGCTAAGTGCTTTACAAATACTTCATCTGATCCTCACAACAGCCCTACAGGTGGGTATTTAATTCATATTTTACAGTTGAAACAGAGGCAAATAGAGGTTAAGTGACTTGCCCAGGGTTACAGCTAATGTGTCTGAGGTCACATTTGAATTCAGAGCTTCTGTGGCTCCAAGCCCATCCATTGTCGCCACTCCACTCAGCTGTCAAAGAGATCTTTTCAAAGCACAGGTCTGACCATGTCACTCTCACCCCACCCCAAACCCAAACTCCAGTGGTTCCCTATCACCTCTAAGATCAAATGTAAAATCCTCTTTTGCTTTTAAATCCCTTCATAACCTGCTGCCCATTTCATTTTGCCAGTCTTCTGAGCTCTTAATACTCTATAATCTAATTCAGTGACACTGGCTTTTTTCATTCTTGAATAAGACACTCTGTCACCTAACTGGGAATTTTCACTGGCTTATCCCCATGCCTAGAATTCTTTCCCTCCTTATCTCTACTTCTTGGCTTCCCTTGCTTCCTTCAAGTCTCAACGTCTCAGCCTTTTTAAGAAGCCCTTTCTGGTCCCCCTTAATACTAGTGTCTTTTTCCCTAGACTAATAATATTGGAGGTGAGGAGTGATAGATATAATTCTAGTCTAGAAGCCCATATCTGTGGAGAGTAGTGTCCAGCCTTATGACCCCAACCTCCTACTTTCTTTCTAGTAGGTATCTCCTTTGGAGAAGGAGAGCAGAGAAAACTAGAGATACCTAGGCACATCTTCCAATGAGCCACATTTAGACAAACCAATATGGACACATAAACTTTTTATTTCAGAGGAACATTTCAGAGACCTCTACATTACTTTCCTTCCTTCCTCATTGAGTTGCTGTCTCCAACTGTCCTGATCTATATCTTGCCACTGGACCTGGATGGCTCTGAAGGAGAAAATGAGGCTGGTGACTTTGCACAGCCCTCTCTCACTTAAACCCAATTCACTTGCAAGTCATGGCATCACCTTCCTGATGTCATGGTCCACTCTGAGAATAAAAGACAAACAACAACAACCTAGATCACATTTTTTCTCCTCCCCAACTACTGCCCTTGTACTTGGGACTTCAGTATACATAATGACTTTTATCTGACCATAATCTATTAACTTTCTATGTTTCCCTCTCTCTTCCCTCACAAAACCCTTCTATTAATCTGAACCATCACCTTTAATCCCTTGAACCTTCATTTCTTTTCTAGACCATCACCCTTGCATTAACTACACCTTTCCTTTTTCTCCATCTTGACCCCTTCATAAATCAGTTCAACTTTATACTGTCTCGTTGAGTCCCTAGACCCCTTCTTTTGCCTCTTTGTATCCCCTGGCACAAAGCAGGTGCTTAGTAAATATTTGATTGATTTATCCTGCCAAGCCTCGGCCTTGGATCCTTTTTGCCCTGTCACCTTTGCTCCTCCACATGATGCTGCTGAATGAAGGTGGAGAAAATCACATGGCCAATCTGATCAGGTCCACTGCAAATTTATGTTACACAACCTCCACTGTCCCTGCACTGTTGCTAGCCAATCCTTCTATGCCCCCTTTATCATATCACCGTCCCACTCCCCACAGCAATTCTTCCAAGCCTTTCCATCCCTCCTTCAATTACCCATGGCTTCTCTTCCCTCCACTTTTAAACTGAGAACCTGGCCTCTTTTTTTTACAGAAAGAATTGAGGACATTGACCATGAGCTCCCTTCTCTGCTTTTCCTCAACTCAATCAATAAATCTGTTAAGTGCCTACTATGTGCCAGGAAGCACTGGGAATACAAAGAGAGGCAAAAGACAGTAGCCTCTCCAAGGAGCCCATAATCCATTGGGGAAGTCAACATGGAAACAAACATCCAAACAAGCTATCTACAAGATAAGGAGGAAACAATTAACAGTAAGAAGGCACTAGAACTAAGAGGGAGACTGAAAGGCTTTCTGTAACACATGGGATTTTACTTGGTGCTTAAAGAAAACCAGGGAAATGACTATGGTATCACTCATATGCCTCCTCTCACTATCTGATTCATCCCTGTCTCAATGAAGAAGTGATCTCACTCCTTTCCAAGGCAAATCCCTCTCCCTCTGCACAAATTATCTTATTCCATCCCATCTCCTTCAACAAATTCCACCTCCCAACTCATCCCCAATCTCTCCCACTCTACTGGCTCATTTCCTACTACCTGTAAACATGCTCATGTCTCTCTCAACCTCATAAAACATCTTCACTTTATTCCATCCCTGCTAATGATCATCCTATGTCTCTTCCACGCTTTTCCACTAAACTCCTTGAAAAGTCTGTCTTCAATAGGTGCCTCCACTTTCTGTCCTCTCACTTTCTTCTTAACCCTTACAATCTGGCTTCTAAACTCATCATTCTACCAAAATTGCTGTTTCCAAAGTTGCCCATAACCTCAGTAACCATATACAATGACCTTTTCTCAATCCTAATTCTCCTCTACTTCTCTTACTTGATTTTCAAAATCCTTCTTGAGCTCCTCCATGGCCTATGACCAATTCATATTTTTCTTGGAGGCTTTTGATGCAGGAGTTTTGATTTTGTTGTCTTTTGGTTGTATGTTTTGATCTTCTTTGTCACCAAAGAACAATTCTACGGTCTGATTTCTCTTCCTCTGCTCATCTTGCCAACCAATTACTTGACTTCTGAGCTCTTTGATACGGTAGAACTCTGCTTCCAGAGTAGAGAGTGCTATGTCTCAAATTTCTGGGATTTTGTGCAGCTGTTGTCAGAGCCTCTTCTAGGCACCTGTCTTAGAACTGTGAGGAGGACTACCTCTCCACAGTCTCAACAAGCTCTGCTATGGCAATGCTCCCCCTCACCCCAGGTCTGCCATCTAAGTCTGAGACCCAGATCCATGCAAGAAAAAGCAAGAGAATCCTACGTCAGCTCCCGCAAAGAGATGACTGCATTTTCCCTCTGATCAGTCACTTGGTCCACCCATCATCTATGGACCTGGAGCTCCCGAAGCAGCCACGGATTCAGTGGCTGCAGCCACTGCCACCTCCACCACCCTGGGGGTAGGGGCCAACTGACTCTTCTCTCACCCAGGTCCAACAGAGTTTCCCCACTGATCTTTTACTTTCTCTTAGGCATTTATGGGTTGAGAAGTCTGGAAACCACCACAGTTACCAGTGATTCAGTCCTCTGAGGTCTGCTCTGGCCATTCTGTGCCACTGGTCTATGCTGTCATGGCCTACGTGGGACTGCACTCCACTCTCAGCCCTGTGCAATAGACCCTTCCTTCTGGCTTGCCAGGCTAACTTCAGTGGGAGACTTGCTTCATTCTGTTATTTTGTGAGTCATCATTTATAGGTATTGGAGGTAGTTGGAGCGTGAGCTCAAATTAGCTCCTGCTTTTGCTCTGCCATTTTGGCTCTGCCCCCTCAATCCTAATTCTCAATTTCTTTGCAGCCGTTGATAACTGCTAATCATCCTCTTCTTCTTGATACTCTCTTCTCTCTAGGTTTCCAAGACACCGTTCCTGGTTCTCCTACTAATCTGTCTGCTCCTCAGTCTCCTTCAGTGAATCCTCTTCCAGAGGACACCCCTTACCTAGAGGTGTCCCAGAGGGTTCTGTCAGGGCTGCTTCTCCATCTATCCTACTTCAATTGGTGATCTTATCAGCTCCCATGGGTTAATTACAATCTCTATGCTGAGGATTCTCTAATCTACCTATTCTAACACAGTCTCTCTACTGACCTTCATTCTCCCATCTCTCATTGCCTTTTAGATGTGTTAACCACAACATGTGTAAAATTGAACTCATTTTCCCTCCCCCTAATCCCTCCCCTCCCTCCTGATTTCCCTATTATTGTAGAGGACAACACCATTTTCTGGACCATTCAATATCTCTCCCCCTCTATGTGCAATCTGTTGCCAAGGCCCATTTCACCTTTGCAATAAATCTTGAATAGCCCCCTTCTCTCAGACACTGCCACCACTCTAGTACAGACTCTCACCACTTCATGCCTGGACTAATGCGGTAACCTGCTAGTGGATCTGCCTGCCTCAAGTCTGCCTGATACATCCTCCACTCAGCTGTCAAAGTGCATGGCTACTTATGTCACCTCCCCAACTCAATCAATTCTAGTGGCTCCCTATCCCCTCCAGGATGAAATGTAAACTCCTCTCTTTGGCACTGAAGGCTCTTCACATCCTAATTCCCTCCTGTCTTTCCTGTCTTCTTACACCTTATTTCTCTCCACATACTCTCACATAGGGACACATGCCTCTTGACTGTTCCTCAAACAAAGATGCTCCATCTCCTGCTCTGGGACTTTTCCCTGACTGTTGACCATACCTAGAATGTTCTTTCTCCTCATCACCACCTATTGGCTTCCTTTGAATCCCAACTAAAATCCCATCTTTTATAGGCAGCTTTTCCAGACCCCTTTGAATTCTGGTGCCTTCCCTCTTTTGATTATTTTCTATTTATTCTGTATATAGCTTGTTTGTACATGCTTCTTGTCTCTCCCACTAGACTGTAAGCTCCTTGAGTCAGGGATCTTTCCCCTCTTTTTGTATCCCCAGCACATAGCAGTGTTTTTCACATAGTATATACATAATAAATGTTAATTGGCTGACATACCCTACACAATCTTTTTTTCCCCTCTTTTTTTTGGAGGGGCAATTGGGGTTAAGTGACTTGCCCAAGGTCACACGGATAGTTTTTTGTGTTAAATGTCTGAGGCCAGATTTGAACTCAGGTTTCAACTTTTTTTCACAATTGTTTTTTGGGTTGGTGTAGTGGGTCCTACAAGTTCTTTCCATGAGACCTGGGAGAGACCTCAGCTTAAAAAGGCCAAGGTCTCCCACTGAATCTGGGGTCATCTACAGTCATCCTGATCTATATCTTACCAATGGACCCAGATGACCCTGGAGGAGAAAGTGAGGCTGGTGACCTTGCATAACTCTCCCTCAATGAAATCTGATTCACTTGCAAGTCATGGCATCTTCCTAGTATCATGGTCCTCTTCAAGAACAAATGACAAACCACAATGGGTCAATGATGTTTTTAATGCTATGCACCCTCAGTCTTGGAACAGATTAAGGAAAATCTCCTCTCAGCAGGGTGGTAAGGTACTGTGGAATATGACATACACATCAAAGTTCTAGAATCA
Source organism: Petaurus breviceps papuanus (assembly GCF_028583685.1). NCBI lineage: Eukaryota > Metazoa > Chordata > Mammalia > Diprotodontia > Petauridae > Petaurus > Petaurus breviceps. The sequence goes on from NW_027186296.1 coordinate 109,301,099, forward strand.
TTGGTTTTATTTAATGTTTGTTAAAAGTATTGATTGTAAGGGGAGACAGGGTTTATATTGGGAAATAACTGGTATATAAGGAGCAAAACGAATCAGTAAAACTTTAAACAACAAATTGAACGGCTCCTGATACTTTAAAATACCCTACTATAGAACAAGGGTAGAGTTCTCTTTATCTTATGGGCAGGCCAAAGTCCATTGGAAGTTTAGTCAGGATACCAAGGAATTTTTAGCTGATTGATCTTGTGTTCTGTACCCCTCCTAAGCCTTGGATTCTAAGCCTTCTATTGCATTAATAGTAAGAAGAGTGGCAGCAATGGATCCATCTGTGGTCGTTGCTTTTGGCTTGCTGCTCTGTATCTCCTTTCTGCTTCTCATTTTATCATGGAAAAAGGGCTTTGGAAGAGGAAAACTTCCCCCTGGTCCTGTTCCTCTTCCCATTATTGGCAATATACTGCAGGTGGACATTAAGAATATCTCAGAATCTTTTGACATGGTAAGTAAGCCTCTCTTTATTCTGTTGGTTTCATTCCTGACTCTAGCAGTTATCAATTTCTTTTGGGAGACTGTCTTCAAGCAGCTTATTATAATGAGTAGAGCATATTAGAGTAGATAGGTAGGTACCTTGTGGGTTTTCTGGAATGTATTTTGATTCACTGTAGTGGCCATCAGGGCCCACTGCTTCAACAGTAGCTGGTGCTATCAAGTTCCTGTAGGTCTGGATGAGATCCATTCTACAAAAAGTGCCATCCTCTGCTTTTCCTGCTCACATGGGCCCTGCAAAATCCTAGCAGAAAATGCCACAAAATGCTCACTGTCCACCAGAGGAAAAAGGGGGTATTTAATGTACCTCATTATTTCTGCTTCCTGAAGAATGAGTAGGTCCTGAAAAGAGGTAGGGACCTCCAACCTTTGTTGGATCAGAGTGGAGAAGGTTTACCTTGCACATTCCTTCCCAGGAGCACTCAGGCTCCTTTCTGTACAGCCCCATTCCTTGAATGTAATCTTAAGCGTGCCTGGATGAAAGCAAACCCAGCTTCAAGACAGACCAGAGTTCTGAACTCAGACCTGTTGATCTCAAACCCTTTGAAAGGTAGCCTGTGGTGGTAGAAAGGCATTGAATTTGGAATTAGAAAGGCATGGATTAATTTCTAGATTTTGACATTTACTGCCTTTCTGCCTTGGGCAAGTCATGATGACCTCTCTGGATCTCTGTTTCCTATGTCTATGTGATAACATTGTCAATAAATGTTCAAGCTGCCTCACAGGGTTGTGAGAAAAGATTAAGTGAAGTTAACCTGTGAAAACAAAAATATGTTCTCATTTTGACCTGGTTGATTGCTATACTGATATTTTTATCATATCCTTTCCAGGCATACACTGGTTTGGGGGACCTCAGTTTCCTCAACTGTAAAAGTATGATAGGTTTAGAAGAGGAGTTCTTAATCTTGGGACCATGAACTTCCAGTGGGTCTGTCAATATATTTCAATGGTTCTGTGAGCTTAGGTGGGAAAAAATGACATCATTATTTAATTCTAAGTGTTTTGCTTTGTAATCCTATGTGTTTTATTCTAATAATCATTCAGAGGAGTATATAGGCTTTAAGAGACTATTAAAAGAGTCCATTACATAAAAAGGGCTAAGAACCTCTGGTCTGAATGGTCTCTAAGGTCCCTTCTGGATCTATACCTATGATTCAATGATACTGATTTGTAGGATTTCTATTCAAATGAGGACTTTTCTGCTCCAGAATATCACTGACAGAATTGTTCCTACTCTGCAATTCTGCTATTCTCAAATTTTTAGATAAACAATGATAATAATAATGATAATAACAGCATTTATATAGTGATTTAAGTTTTGCCAGATGTTTTACAAATATTATCTTATTCTCACAAGAATCCTTGGAATTAGGTGTTATTGTTATCTTCATTTTACAAGTGAGGAAACTGAGGCAGACAGAGGTTAAGTGATTTGCCTGAGGTCTCCCAGCTATTAAGTATCTGAAACTGGATTTTGAGTAAGGTCTTCTTGATTCCAGGTCCATTGCTGTATCTACTATGGCACCTAGCTATACAATATAAGCTCAACCTCTCAGTAAGGTTGGGGATACTGTACCAATGTCATAAACTGTGCATCATTAGTCAGTCTTCTGGCTACTAGGCCAAGGCACATAATGAACTTCTAGCCTTTTGAACCATCTAGGGCTTGGGTTGGGTTCCTGTGCTTCATCATCCTCTCTGTAATAAATGTCAGAAATGTTTTGAAGGAGCTGATAATGGATTGAGAACTTCTCCAATAAGATCAGCAATAGTAATCCACGCTGCTTATCCCCTGATTCAGTTATGACCCTCTCCCTGTTGGCCACATTTTTTTTCACAGCTAGCAAAAGAATATGGCCCAGTGTTCACTCTACAATTGGGTGTTGAGCGTGTTGTCGTGTTACATGGGTACAAGGCAGTGAAAGAAGCTCTGATTGATCATGGGGACAAGTTTGCTGACAGAGGACATATGCCAATATTTGACATCTCTAGGGATGGATTAGGTAAGTTTCTGCTTGGAGTAGGTCAAGAAGAGAAAGACAAGAATAGGGAAAAGAATCATATTCCAAGAAATTGGTGGAAATACATTTACTTTCAAACCAAAGCCCCCAAAGCAGTGGCATGTTGGGGAGGATGTAATGAGTGATATACAAGCCATTTGTCTTTTCTCCAGGGCAGCAGCAATTAAAGTAGAAAGGAAGAGACTAAGGAAAAGAGAGAGAGAGAGACAGAGACAGAGACAGAGAGAGAGAGGGTGAGTATTAGACAGACAGACATATAGACACTCAAAGAAAGACACAGAGAAATAAAGAAGGGAAGACAGAAAAGGAAAGAAAAAAAGAGAAGGAAGGGAGAGAGAAAGAAAAGAAGAAAGAGATAAAGGATGGATAGAAGGAAGGAAGGAAGGAGAAAAAAGGCAGAAAGGATGGAAGAAAGAAAGAAAGACAGAAATAAAGAAGGAAAGAAAGAAAGAAGGAAAGAAAGAAAGGAAGGAAGAAAGAAAGAAAGAAAGAAAGAAAGAAAGAAAGAAAGAAAGAAAGAAAGAAAGAAAGAAAGAAAGAAAGAAAGAAAAAGAAAGAAAGAAAGAAAGAAAGAAAGAAAGAAAGAAAGAAAGAAAGAAAGAAAGAAAGAAAGAAAGAAAGAAAGAAAGAGAAAGAAAGAAGCAGAATGATTGTGGGATAAAAGAGTCCTGAAGGGAGATCTATTTCTTCCATCTATCTAGCTTTTATATTTTGCCATAATCATTCACCCCTCAGGCATGACTTTTATCTTCAAAGATCCATTAGTCTAGTTCATTTTCCAGTAGGTTGGAATTTTCTCCTTACTATCCAGAGATTCAGTGCTTAGCAGTCTAGCACCTACATTAGTGTCTTCCTGCTGGACAATGACAACTTTATGTAGTCTGGGATTCCTAGGAACATGTCTTCTGGCAATCTGACCAGTGCCTTCTCCATATTCTCTGTGCATATCTCATAACAGACATTGTCAGATGCCTTGCTGAAATCTGTATCTAGTCTGTCAAGTCATTGCTTAGATCTACTAGTCTGATAATACTGTAAAAAAGAAAAGAAAAGAAATTAGATTAGGCTAGTAAGACCTATTCTTTATGAACCCACGCTGACTCTTAGTGACCACTTTTTCTAAGTGTTAACAAATCAGCCTCCCTTAAGAGTAGATGAAAAGGGTTAGAAAATTTTCCACGAAATGGATGAAATGAAGCTAGTGGTCAGCGATTTGCTACGTGCTGCAAGTAACAGGTAAATCAAAATTACTTCAGTCTGCAAGAATAATGATCGTCCAAAATACTGAGCCTTTGAATACCAGGTAAGATGTAGTATAGCCAATGTGGATCAGAATTCATATGAAGGAAAGGTATCTATACTTGTGTGAAATAGGGAGACTGGCAATTCAGTCTAGCCAGAAAATATATCACAATCCTTCAGGTTCCTTGGAGATATAACCTTACTTACTCTACAACCATTCAGGGTCTCAAAAATATGTCTTTATCCTTGCATCCTTCTTTGTGGCCACTTCATTTCTGGCTAGGGGATGTGGGTGTAGGGCCATGTGATGTGTTTGTGACTGTGCTGAAGGGAGAATGATGTGTGGGATGGGACAGGAAACAGTACTGATAGAGGTGACAGCAAACTGACAAGTCCCCCATTTCATTCTGTTCTTCACAAGGGGTGTGACTCAAGGGCCCTTGGGCATGAACTTTTTGACATGGGTTGTAAGGAACTTTGGCGTCTAAGGTTTCTCTTCTTCTTGCTGCCCATTATAGGTATTATTGTAAGCAATGGAGAGAGATGGAAGGAAATCCGCCGCTTCTCCCTCATGACCCTGAGGAATTTGGGGATGGGGAAGAGGAGCATTGAAGAGCGAGTCCAAGAAGAGGCAAAGGGCCTGGTGGAGGAATTAAGAAAAACAAAAGGTTGGTGTTTCTTTAATTTGTTACCACTGACCTTAGAAAAATTGTTCTTAGTAACTGCTGGTGGATTGGTTGACACTCTTCTCAGGGGCTGCCCATTGCCATCAATTGCCAGCCAATTAAACAGTGAATTGCTATTTATAAGGCAGATGGGCCAGCCTGTCTAAAGTAGTGGGCCACCCTGAGGGAAAGACAAGAAGGAATACATGCCAGTCAAGGCAACCTACCATCACCACCTTGATATCACCACTCCTTGGACAGCCCGGGACACTAAAAGTAAGAGCATTTGGAATAGCAAGTCTTCTAGCCCAGTACCTGCAAACCTCATCCTAGGATAACGGATTGAAATAAAATTAAATATATATTTTTAAATAGACATGAAGAAGTCTAAAAACAAAAGCTAGTTAGGGTGAGGTGATGAATAGGGATTTAGAAATGGGAATCGATGCATTCTGGAAGGAAGAGCACTTTATCTGGACCAGGAGAGAATCTGACTTGAATACCATTTCTTGATCCTTTCTACTTGTGGCATAAATCAGTTAATTATCTTGAGCCTCAGCAACCTCATCTATAAAATGGGAATTATTCTATTTGCTCTTAAGAGTCTTATGTGGATCAAATCAGACGCTTCATAAAGAGCAGTTTAGTTGCAACCTGGCTGTGCCAAATACATGTCAGCTAGAGGGGAAAGCAGGACAGTCAGGTCCTACCTAAAGGCAGGCAAGCCTTCCTTTGTCTAAAATCTTTATCTTTCTTTTAGGATTACCATGTGACCCCACGTTCATCCTTGGGTGTGCTCCTTGCAATGTAATCTGCTCTGTCATTTTCCAGAAACATTTTGAATACAAAAACCAGAAATTTCTGTATTTAATGAAACTTTTAGAAGAAAACAACAGGATCTTAAGTTCCCCGTGGATTCAGGTGAGAGCAGTGTTCTCTACTCTTGGAACTTGAGATACTTTCTTTTTAATACTTCAAAGAAACTCCTGCAAGGAGGTAGGTTAGAGTTCATCATGCATTCCCTCGGGAGGTACAACAGTGCCACACTGGGATGGGGACACATTTTTTTCTTCATTGACAGGGACTAAAGACAAAGAAGGTCACACCATATGGTCTCATTTGAGGGACACTGTAAGGCCTTTCCCTGAAGTAGTTCACCCAGTGGTCCCAGGGGACTGAATGTTAAAATTCATGTTATTCTAGAGAAGCTGACTTTTCCCTTGAGCACCTGGGCTTGGATCAGGTTAGCAGATGAACTAGCTGTCCCAATGGAAAGTGGTAGACAGAGCTCTTAGAAGAACTCATAATGAGAAAGAATGAGAACTCTTCTATAGCAAGTAACAATTCAGAGTGAAGACTAAGATCGTCTCAGGCAACCAAGTAACAGGATACTAAAGTATTTTTATGGGAATGATGATAAAAGTCACTATTTTGCATAGGACATTTTGTCCCACACTTATTAAACTCTCTTCTAAACATCAAAATGCTGGAGTAGAGAATTATTTTCTCTTTCTAATAAGGTATGGTATAAAATTCTTCTTTTTAGGTCTATAATTCCTTTCCATCTCTACTATGTTATCTCCCTGGATCTCATCATAAGGCAATTAAAAATTTTAATTTAATCAATGAATTTATTTTGGAAGAAGTGAAGGAACACCAACGGACACTGGACCCCAGTAATCCTCGGGACTTCATTGACTGTTTCCTGATGAAAATGGAGCAGGTACAGTGTGAGCAGTAGGTCTGAATCTCAGAGAAAAATTTTGACCTGGAAATTCCCAGTACCAATAAAATTTGCAGTTCTTATCTCTCTCTCTCTCTCTCTCTCTCTCTCTCTCTCTCTCTCTCTCTCTCTCTCTCTGTCTGTCTGTCTCTCTCTCTCTGTCTCTGTCTCTGTTTTTCTTTTCTCTCTCTCTCCCTTATGTACTCTCTGCAACATCCAAAATGCCTTGATAATTGCCAGGTTTTGTTGTCACTTTGGATTGTGATGCTCACATGTAATTTATTTCATAGATTTGGAACTGAAAAGGATCTTGGAGGTCATTGAATCCAAGACCCTTATTTTACAGATGAGGAAACTGAAAGGTAAAAAGGTTAACTTACTTGCCCAAGGTCAAGATCAGAGCCAGGGAAGGGGGGAAGTGAGGTGACACAATGGGTAGAGCACTGGCCCTGAAGTCAGGAGGATCCGAGTTCAAATCTGGCTGTAGACACTTACTGGTTGTACAACCCTGGGCAAGTCAGTTAACCTTGATTATCTCCCCCAAAAAACTTTTTTAAAATATCTGAACTGAGATTCAAGCCAACATCCTCTGCCTCCAAATCCATCACATTTTCCGTTGTGCCCATTGTCTCCCTTACTTTTCGATTAATTATCCCAAATTATTCCTAGGAAAAGCAACAACCACAGTCTGAATTTACCATTGAAAACCTTGTCTATACTGCGCGTGATCTATTTGGCGCAGGAACAGAGACAACAAGCACTACCCTGAGATATGGACTCCTGCTTCTCCTGAAACACCCTGAGATAACAGGTAGCATAACAGGCTGATCATACCGATCCAGAACTTAGTCAGCATGAGACTAAGACATGGTCTTTATGAAGCTTTCCTTGGAAACTCTTCTGTTGTCATTTTTATATATTTAATCATTAACCATTCAAAATTACATAGTCCTCCTCCACTACTAGCTCCACCCTGCTTAGTCATGTGGTATGTAATTGTGAGTTCTTATTAGAGATAGTGACAGGGATAGAGACTATAGCCCAGTGATAGAACTGCAGGGAACTGAATGATTGAGAGGCACTAGTTCCTCATGGCTCATTGATCCTGCATGAGCATAGGAGAGGTTGGCGCATCCGGATTCCTGTCACCCATAGAGCCGAGCAGGGCAGTACTTTGGGCCTATGGTTGGTCACACTGAATTGTGGAATAGGTCCCGACTGAGACCCCTCCTCACTTCCTTAAGCAAGTGCTGCTTGAACTGCATTTTTTTTTTTTTTTGCTTTTTGGAGAGGGGAAGGTAGGGCTTTTTTGGGACTAAGTAACTTGCCCAAGGACACAGGGCTAGTTTTTGTGTTAAGTGTCTGAGGCCCTCAGGTCATCCTGACTCCAGGGCCGGTGCTCTATTCACTGTGCCACCTAGCCATCCCCTGACCTGTATTTTCTTAAGGACAAATTGAGCCTGTCCTAAGTGCATAGGAAAAAGGACCCTCAAGGAATTCTCAACTGACTTATGAGACTAAAATGGAATTTTCATCTATCTATCATCTATATCTCTATGAGAATGTGATGGTCAAGTCCATTATTTGCCAATGTAGCTCTTGGTGAAAAATCAGAGAAAATGTGACAGAAGGCAGTTTTTGTCCCTACTTTTAAGATTAATTTCCATTCATATTATGACAGGAAAAATTCATGAAGAAATTGATCGTGTGATTGGTCAAAATCGAAGTCCCTGCATGGAAGATAGAAACAAGATGCCTTACACCAATGCCGTGGTACACGAGATACAGCGATTCATTGACCTTGTTCCCACCAACTTGCCACATGCTGTGACAGAGGATGTTCAATTTAGACAATATGTTATCCCCAAGGTCAGAAGTGCTTCTCACTCTAACACAACATTTTATACTCTCTCCTATTGAACTATAGAATCTTCAAGTTAGAAGGAAACTCAGGCCAACCTACATTTTTGAGAAGTAGTCACAGTATTTCAGAATTTGAATGGATTTCAGTGGTTGTATTGTCTGCTCCCAATCTGAAAAAGAATTCCATCTAAGGACGTGGTCATCCAATCTTTTCTTAAAGACTTTCAGTAAGGGGGAACCACTCAATGGGATTCTGTGGCCTTCTATTCTAATCTTGTACAGCCCTAATTTGAGGGAATTTTTTTTCTCGAATTAAATCTGTTTGCAATTTTGTAACTTAAATCTATTGATCTTGGTTTTGTCATTTGGAACAAAACATAACAAAGTTATTCTCTCTATTAACAGTTCATAAAACACTTGAAATTGGTTGTTATGTCTTATGTTCTAATATGCCTTCTGTTCTCTTTTCTAAATACCCACATTTCCTTCAACCCATCCTTACATGGTATGGACTTGTCATTCTTATCATCTTGTTGCCCTCCCTTTAGTAGCTTCCAGCTATTCAATGTACTAAAATACAACTCTTAGAATAAGTAAAATCCTCATTTGTAAGTTTATGAGATCAGAGTACAGGGGTGCCTACTTCCAAGCTGCCATTAAACTTTGAGTAATTACCTGTTGTTTATGGTCAATCAGTTTTAAATCCACCTAACTGCATGATAGTCTAACCGGTATATTTTTGTCTTTTCAGAAGAACATGAAAAAAAGTTATCAAATAATTTGCTAAAATTTATGTAAACACTGTGTACAACATTCACCTGACCTACCAGTGTATTGACACCCTCAAAAAAAGAAATAATGATCATTCCACTGCAGATCTTTGTGACCACCACTTCCTTATCTAGAGTAATTTCCTTATTCCTTCATTATCTATATTATCTCTTTAGAAATAGACTCTCAGTGAAAATTGAAGCATACTCTTTTCACTTTATTTTTCTTGCACAGGTGTCTAGCTGCACTCTTATGTTCTCCTTACTTCTCTGGGGTATTAAGTCCCTAATAGCCATACATATATATTTATTTATACTGTCTTTTTAAGCTCAAAGATTATTCCCTTCATCAGAAAAAAAGAGAAGCAAAAGAAAAATTGAGAAGTTTCTTATCTTCTTTTGTCTCTTGTCTTCCTCATCCTATAATGCTCTGAGTTTCAGGATTATCCTGTCTTTAATCCTCTGCTTTTTCGCAATATCATTTTTTTAAAAACCCTTTTCATTGCCCTTTGTTAGCCTCACCAGTCTCTGTTCATTCTGGATTTCACCACTTCTCTCATTCTTATGGAATGGTGACATGCATCTTTTACTCATCTTTGTCTTTGAAAAATCTAAGTTGGTTGGTGAGTTCCCTGCAATAATACTAGTTATTGTTTATAAAGGACTTTTGAGGTTTGCTTTACATAGATTACCTCATTTAATCTTTACAACAACTCTGTGAGAGTAGATGCCATTATTATCCCCATTTTACAGGTGAGAAAACAGTCTTAAAGAAACCACCTGGCTTTTCTAAGGTCATGCTGTCCAATTCAGGATTTGTACTATGTTCTTCCTGACTTCAGGTCTTGAAGTCTCTCCACTCCACCACCTGGCTACCTCATCCACATTGGTATAATTAGAGAATGTTCTTTTTTCTTCCATCATCAGAATGTTTTTCACAATGTATTTAGAAACTAACTCTTATCTTTCTTGGTTATAATAATTGCTAGCATTAAGGCTTGTGAGGAATTTTACAAATATTATCTCTTTTTATACTCAAAACAACCCTGAAATGTAGGCACTATTATTTTTCTAATTTTACAGATGAGGAAACTGAATCTGAGAAAGGTATGTGATTTGGCCAGGGTCACACAACTAGTGAGTATTTGAGGTCAGATCAGATCTTTCTGACTCTAGGTCCTATACTCTATCCATTGGGTCACTTAGTTACCTCTGTTAAAACCTCAAAGATGGATTGGTCACTTTCCCAAACATTTCCATCATTACCTTCATTAGTGTGCACAGAAAGCATGCCAAGAGTGATGGCACATCCTACAACACAGCATCATCCCATCAAGTGAAGAATGTTGTGCCACAGGGGTTCTGTAGGGCTCTATTCACATCTATATTGTTCAAGTTCTTCTCAGAGGGTGAGAATTGGATCAATAAAACAATTTCCTTATTTTGTTTCTGCTACATTTGCAGGATAAAGTTATCATTAAGAAAAGTCAGGGGAGCCAAGATAATGGTGTAGAAGCAGGAAAACTCAATGAGCTCCCCCCCCATAACCACCTCAAATACCTATAAAATATGACTCTAAATAAATTTAAGAGCTACAGAACCCACAAAGTGCCAGAGAGAAAAAAAACTCCCGCTGAAGGCGGCCCACCCAGCATGCTGGCAGGAAGGGTCCATCACAGCATGCTGGGAGGCAAGCCCAGCCCCACATGAGCCCAGGGTTTTAGCCTCAGGGCATCCCTGACCAGCAGCAATTGGAGTGGACTTCAGGAGAGTGGATCACCAACAGCTGTGACGGTTTCCAGAATCACCAACCCATAAATGCCAAAGGCAAAATAAAAGGTCAGTGTGGACTTTGAGGGAACAGGGGAACCAAGAGTGCAATCCAACTTCTGCCCCCTGGGGTGAGAAGTGGAGGAAGCACTGCAGCCATTCAGCCACCACCGCGTGGCTGCTTCACAATTCCTGGACTGCAGATTGTAGGGGGACCAAGTGACCATTCTGAGGGGTAATCGCTCTTGCTTTAACCTGCTTGGATCTGGATTGCTGTCGAGGGTGGAGGTCCTGGGGTGTGTGACCAGGTGCCAGAGCCTGTGGAGGCTTCTGAGAGGGCACCCAACTAAATACTCTGGAAGCTGCCAAAACTGCCAAAACCCCAGCGATTTGGGACAAAGTTCTCTTCTCTGGAAGCAGAGTTCTATTGTGGCAAAGAGCTCAAAAGCAAAGTAATTGAGTGGCAACATGAGCAAGCAAAGGAAGCACAGCAACCAAACTCTAGATTCCTTTTTTGGGGACAAAAAGGATCAAAGCATGGAATGGAAGACAACAAAGTCAGAATTCCTACACTAAAAGCTTCCAAGAAAAATATGAATTGTTTACAGGCCATGGAGGAGCTCAAGAAGTATTTTGAAAACCAAGTAAGAAAAGTGGAGGAAAAATTGGGAGGAGAAATGAGAATGATGCAAGAAAATCATGAAAAGAGAGTCAACAATCTGAATGAAGAAAATAACACCTTAAAAAATAGACTTACTCAAATGGCAAAAGAAGCCCAAAAAGCCAATGAGGAGAAGAATGCCTTAAAAAGCCAAATTTGCCATATGGAAAAAGAATTTCAAAAGCTCACTGAAGAGAATAATGCCTTGAGAATTAGATTGGAGCAAATGGAAGCTAATGACTTCATGAGAAATCAAGACACTATTAAACAGATCCAAACAAATGAAAAAATAGAAAACAATGTGAAATATCTCATTGAAAAAGTCACTGACCTGAAAAAGAGATCCAGGAGAGATAATTTAAAAATTATTGGATTTGGGGCAGCTAGGTGGCACAGTGGGTAGAGCACTGGCCCTGGAGTCAGGAGGACCTGAGCTCAAATCTGGCCTCAGACACAACACAAAAAGTAGCTGTGTGACCTTGGGCAAGTCACTTAACCCCAATTGCCCTCCAAAAAGCAAAAAAAAAATTATTGGACTACCTGAAAGTCATGATCAAAAAGGTTCCTTATTGAAGCATTGTTTTTGCTCATGTGAATCACCAAAGGTGGGTAGTCATCCCCTTTGGCAAGTCTTTGGAGGTTCCCTATTACATCTTTGATATGTGCTCCGAGAATATTGAAGATTTATATCTGTTTTTGTCATTGTTAGCAAATAACTGTTTCAGTATCTTTCCACAGGGAGTCTCCAACACTTGTTTTTCCATTCTTTCTGGATATCTCACCAGATAACACCTGTGAAGTTATGTTCCCATTCTTTAGAGTATAAGAAAGTTTTGTTTCTCTCAGAGCATGCAGTTTTATCATCTTCAAAAAGAGCTACCAATTTGTTTATTAGATCTTTCCTTATTCTTCTGTCTGACATGATTATGTTCATCAATATCCTGATCCAGATCAGAATTAATTTTTACATATTCAGATCATCTGGCGTTGGCTTGAACTTATGCACAATTGGTGAGCTTATTATTTACCCAGGCAGCTCTTTGCTTCTTTGATAGATCTAATGATCAAAAGTTATTTTCTTAACCGTTATTACCCTAAGATCTGCCTCCTTGTGTCTTTTACTCATCGGTACTGGTTCTGCCCCACAAGGTATCAAAATTCAGCTTCATCTCTCAGAATAGTATTGCAGACATTCTAATTTTTACTATCAGGACAAATGTTTAAAAAAATTGCCTACTTTAAAAATGAGGGGTTTTGACCAGAGGGTTGTTCTAAGCTCTCTTTCAGTTCTAACATTCTATGGTTCTTATTTTCTAATTATTTGTTTTTATTTTCTCATTTCAGGGTACCACCATAATACCACTACTGTCTTCTGTTCTGTATGATGATGCAGAGTTCCCCAATCCAGACAAGTTTGATCCAGGTCACTTCCTAGATGAAAGTGGCAAGTTTAAGAAGAGTGACTATTTCATGCCTTTTTCAGCAGGTGAGGCATTCATCTAAAGTTGTGCATCAAAGATGGATTGATAACTAAGAGGACTTTATTGCCTGTGGGACCTTGGTCAAATTATTTCATTTCTGTGGGCTTCAGTTACCTTATATGCTAAAACATTTAGTTGGACTAGGTGACCATTATGGTCCTTCCAAGTTCTAAAACCAGGGAGTAGGGTAGAGACATAGTACATCATTCTTCTAATTCTCCTTGGGCCATGGTTCATCAACTAAATCAGTTGGATTTCAGGGTAGTTGTCTGAACTTGTTCCAAAAAAAGGCAGAACTGAGATAGTGGCCACTCTATTCTGCATCCCCAACTCATAAACCTGCTGTACACCTCATTAAAAACTATCCTCCCAAAGATGCTCAACTAGGAGCTACTTCTCAGATAAAGTCTCCTAGGCTTTTATGTTAGCATGGTACAATCTTGTATCTTATCAAGCCAAGGAAGGGGATTTGGTTATCTTAAGAAGGCCTATTACTCAGGTACCATTATGGCCAAGGTCACTGAAGGTCTAATCTTAGAGTTTACAGTTTTGTAGAAATGTGACTCCTGACTAGGACACATACGTATGGAACGTCCTTTCCTAGTTTTGTAGATTTTCATGGGGATCTATTGGTATAGCATTATAGATGATGGTCTGTCTTGTCCTTTCACCTTCTATTCTTGGGGGAGTCTATTGGTTATCAGGTACTATTGGTGATAGCCAAGTCTGGGGCTAGCAGACATGATTGTTGGTAGGCAGCTAACTGTTCCTGACATTGTGGTCTTCAATGCCATGTCCTGCTCAATTAGGTCTAATACTTGGGTAAGAGCTAGGAATGAGTAGTTAAGACAAGTGACTGGATGGCCATGAAGTTCCAGGATAGACTCCTAAGGTGTTTTCTGTCCAGAATGCTGACAGGAGGTTCCCAATGGGAACTTTGATCGTTCTTCTGTCACCTTTCCCCATTGCAGTCACTCTGGGTAGTCATAAACTTAGTCCTTGAGATTATAAATGAGTCATTGTTTTCTCCGTAGGGTAATGACTGCTTTACTCTGAATTGAAATCCCAGGAATTGCTCTGGTTCCTGGGGGATTGATTTAGAGACAGGATAGAATAGGGGTCTTCCCTCTGTTGAGGTGGAACTGGTTCTTCAAAGGAGTCAAGGACCAGAGAGGAATGCAGTCTTTTTCCTAATGCCACTGATTATTAGTAGGCTCCCTATAAGTCTGAAGAAGTGGTCTAGATGATTTAGAAGACTACAAATGTCAAATACATATATTTGTGTCTTTTAGGAAAACGGATTTGTGCTGGTGAGAGCCTGGCTCGAATGGAATTATTTCTGTTTTTTACTACCATCTTACAGAATTTTACCTTGAAATCTCCCATTGACCCAAAAGATATTGACACATCCCCAGTTTTTAGTGGCTTTGGTAAAATACCTCCCTCCTATGAGCTCTCCTTTCTGCCTTTCTAAAACATGTGAAGGACCCTGCCTGGTTCCAACTCTATTAAAGTCTCTCCATGTCCTATGAACAAGCTATATTTATTTCGTTTCCTAGCAATGAAAGCCCTCCATGATTTCAGCCCGATATACTCTTCTACCATAATCTAATACTCCTTTAGACTTTTGCCAAAACCATGACTTAATTTCCCCCAACATTCCCTAGAAATCCCCTGTTTCTGGAACATTTCTTCTCCTCTCCTTTCCTCTCCTCTCTTCTCTTCCTTTCTCTTAAGCTTTGCCTATTCAAATCCTACTGACACTTCAGATCCCTATTTAGATGCCTATATCTATGACCTTTTTCACCCTTACCATCTGTACTACACAATTTAAGACTGAATTATATACCTAACTTACATTGTGTATCCTTTTAGACATGTTAGTTGATCTTGTCTTGTGCTGCTCACTAGATCTTAAGCTTCTTGTTAGTAGGGCTTTTATCCTATAGAAGTTTGAAATTGTCCACCACCAATGGGTTAGAAGCCCTTTTCTACTCCTTAAATATCTCAGGTTATACACTTCAACCCACACACATATCCTATTCTGATGGTGGCTTACCTACTCACAATATGATGTTAGTGAAGTGGTACCTTGGAAAGAGTGTAGGACCAGGAGTTAGGAAGACCTGAGTTAAATCCAATGTTACACATTTACTGCCTATATGACCCTTGGCAAGTTACTTCATCTCTCTTTGCTTCAGTTTCCTTATCTATAAAATGGGTATAATCATAGCATCTATATCCCAGGGTTGCTTTGAGGAAGAAAGAAGTGGATAATTATTAAACATTTAGCACAGTGTCTGGTACATAGTAAGTACTATATAAATATTAGTTGCAAGTATTATTATAACAACTACTACTACTGCTGCTGCTGCTACCTCTACTACTACATACTTTGCCTACCTACTCTAATTAAAATGTATATATGTAAAAAAAATACAGTACACATTTGAGTAGTCCAGTTTGACTGAAGCATAAAGTACCTAGAGGATATTAATATGAGATAAGCCTGGAAAGGAAGAGAGGCCTTCAATGTCATGAAGAAGAGTTTGGACTTTACTCAGTAAACAAAAAGTGAGTTGAATATTGACCTGATCTATGCATAAGGATGATTAGTTGAACAGAATGTGAGGAATGTATTTGATGGAAGAGATGGCTTTTGCAACAATGCAAAGTCAAGGAGGCTAGGTTATTTCAGGATTTGGGGAAAGAAATTATTTGACACACATATTAAAATGATTGATTTAATGGAGGTAGTAGATAGGATACTACAGGTATTCAATTCTAATCAACTATGCATATGTCAGAGGTATATAGAGCTGTTCAACTGGCAAATACAATTCTTTCTGAGCCAAAGGCCAGGCCCCTGTTTGCCTGCCCACTCTTTTTGCCCATCTCTCTTGTAGTCTTCTGAAGGAAATAGTATCCAGAGATGCCATATCAGCTAGTCTATATCACTAGCTATAGAAGTGATGTCCCCAGATGCTCATCCTTCAGGGATACAAATATTTATCAAAGGCTTTTCATTACTCGTACATTAACCTAGCTTGTTATTGTAGCGGCAACCACAGTGGCATACCCAAGATGACCGTTAGCACAGGTTCTTAGATTTTCTTTATTAGGAAAGATAGTTGTTCAAGGGGTCAACAATCTTTTTAATTACATTCATTAATTCAGGGGAAAAATAAGCACCCTGAGCTTCAGAGAAAATCCAAACAAAGAAAATCGAGAAAATACAAGCAGAGAACTAAAGACCAACAGATAGATCTTTTTTTTTTTTTTTTAGCAGGCAAAGTTCAATTTATTTGTTTATAAAAAACCATCTATGTGGTTGCCACAGCAGCTGCCTGGGTCCTCTGGACAGATACTCGAGTGTGAGTCTTCACAAGATGGTCGGTGAATTCCTGATAAGGAGACTTAGTGAACACAGTCTCCTTCCACAGGTCTGGGGTTAGATAGCTGTATGTTTTGGAGATGGCATCAAAGGTAGCTTTAGCAAAATTGCCCAGAGTGGCAGTACAGCCTCTTGCAGAAGTGTAGCAGTCATCAATTCCAGCCATCAGCAGCAGCTTTTTAGGCACAGGAGCTGAGACAATGCCAGTACCTCTAGGGGCGGGGATCAGGCGCACCAGAACCGACCCACATTGCCCAGTGACCTTGCAGGGTACTGTGTGAGGCTTGCCAATCTTGTTCCCCCAGTAGCCACGTCTCACAGGAACAATGGACAGCTTGGCCAGAATGATAGCACCTCGAATAGCTGTGGCCACTTCCTTGGAGCACTTGACACCCAGACCAACATGGCCATTGTAGTCACCAATGGCCACAAAAGCCTTGAACCTGGTACGTTGTCCAGCTCTAGTTTGTTTCTGAACAGGCATGATCTTCAGAACCTCATCTTTCAATGAAGATCCCAGGAAGAAATCTATTTCAGACTCCTTGATAGGAAGGGAGAAAAGATAGATCTCTTCCAAAGACTTGATCTTTATGTCCTTGACTAGCCGGCCCAGCTTAGTAACAAGAACCCACTCCTTGTCTTCCGCCTTTCCTCCTCGGGCTCCGCGGCCACGGCCCGACCTCGACCACGGCCCCAGCCTCGACCTCGGCCCCCACTGCCGAAGCCACCGCGGAAGCCTCCCCGGCCTCCAACGCCGGGGCCCCCCGGGGCCTCCCGCACCTCCTGCAGCACGGGCGTCGTCCGCCATTTGGTGTTCACTAGAAATAGAAGGCAACAGATAGATCTTCTGTCTGAGAAATTATGCAACTGTCTAAACAACTGTCTAACATAGTTACCAGAGAGAGAAGCACCATCTGTCCAAATCATAGTAGCACTCTTCTAATCTCTTCCAATGAGTGAGCCCCAAAGCAAAATGCTAATTCAGAGCATAGACTTCCTACAAACAAGCCTCCCCTAAGCAAGCCTCCCTTAATGGGCTCAATATGAGACCTATTAATGGGCAGGGAATATCTTAAATCCCATCAAGCCCCAAACTCACACATATCTGTTATATAGGGTGAAGGGGCTTTTAGGGTCAACTTGCATCAACATAATTCCCATAACATACAAGGGATAACATAAAATAAATATATATCACATTTGCAAAATATATAACATAACAACTCATTACCAGAGTGGCCAGACAGCCTTAAACAAACACAAAATATATAACATAACATAACATCATTCTATGCATTCCTTGGCAATCAAAAGCTTCGGGGAGTGAGCAACCAGCTCCTCCTCCCTCAATCCAAAGCTAAACAAAAATGTCCAAATAAAATTCTTTGGGGGGGGGGTGTCCTTTTCCCCACACTGCCATTGCAGGCTTCCTCCTGACACTCAGGTGCAGACTTTAATGAGCCAAGTCCCAGTCTTAACACTGCTCCCGCCCCTACTTCCAAGTCCTGAGGTAACAGGCAACAAAGCCTTGTGGGTCCATGGCACTTCCCCCCACCCATCATAGACAACTCCACCCTCCCCCAGGTCCCAAACCATCCCAGAGGGGACACAGCAGAAAAGCAGACTCAGCTTCTTGCTGTAGAGTTTTTATCTTACCCTGGAGCTGAATTCTGAACTCTGGGGTTTTTCCTCCTCCTCCAGGAACCTCTTCCTCTTGACTTCTTCCTGAGTCCTGATGCAGGCAGCTCTTCACTTATGCTCTCATTTCACTGAGGTCAGTACACTGGCAGTTCTCCACTCCTGCTCCATGGCTCCATTCCAAGCTCTCACTTTCCCTGCCTGGACTCTGCATACTAAACAAACTCAGGGCATTCACTCCTCCAGCACAGTCTGGAGCTGGGCTAATCCACTTGAGCCCAGACTCTGGCCATTCCACAGCTGTTGCTCCAACCTCCCTCCTGAGGAGGGCTAGTCGGGTAGGGTGGAGGAAGGAGAAGGTCCCATCACTGCTACTTGCCTGTTTCCCCTTAGGCTACTGCTGCTACTGGAGCTCCACAGAACCATAGCCCCCTCAAGTATAAAGAGAATCTAATAACTGGGAAACATTCCACAAAACCCCATACTTTCCTTTTATTTCAAAGATCCTGCCGACTGCGTCATATGTAGTCCCCTAAGCACACTTTCATTAATGGGTGGGGAAGATCTTAAATTTCATTAACATTACAGTGATCAACTGTTATATAGTCATCTTAAAACAGGGCAATATCTGTTAACATATCAAGTAAAGAACACATTCAGTGGTCTCTCATTCTTTGTATACAGAAGAAAAGGGTAACAATTACTCTTCTACTGCTTTTTGGAGGCAAGTCCTTTATCCATAGAAATCTAGTACAGTGACATTCTTTCACTTTTTAAAAATCAATCTGGGTTAAGTAACTTGCTCAAGGTTACACGGCCAGGTGTTGCTGGGTGGGCATTCTTTCACTTTTAAAGCTACCATGTCACAGGACGCTAAAATTCCTCACACTAAAAAATGCTACCAAGAAGGGATTCTTCCATTTACCCATCATGACACAAGTACTTGCAAGTACAGATATATACAAAAAGCAGGCAAACAAGCAGTAAGATTATAGTCAGCAGCCTCTGAAAAATGGGAAGTTCTCCCTTTAGTCACATCTATCCCCTAGCTTCTCACAGTGCCTGTTATATAAAAATGCTTAATAAATACTTTTTTTGTTCCTTCATTAATTTGTTCATTTAATCATTCATTAAGGCATTCAAAATCAAAGACCCACCCCCTTTTCCCAATGTGACATTCTAGGTTGCATTTCTGTAGTACTTATGGTCAGAAACACTGCAAGAAAATCTTAGAAGGGACCATAGGTTCAATCCAATTCAATTTGCACTATTTCATTATCATTTAGCATTAGACAACTTCCTCTAGTCTCAGCAATGTGAGGGATAACTTGCAGTGAAATTTCCCTGTTCTGAAAAATAAAATCTAGAGTGGCTTCAGCATCTACTAGGCCTAAGTTTAGAAGTCACCTGACCTTACAGGAATCTGGGACTTAGAGCAATGGAGACCCTCCCCAGTGCCACCTCAGCACAAGATATGCCAAATAAGGACAAAACTGTTTTCCTAGCCTTGCATTGGACACCCTCATGTTTTCGTGTCCTTTGTCTCCAAGATAGATTCCCATGCTTAGATTGTGAGCTGGCCTCCCCACTAATGAGAGTGAAGGCCAGTTGGAGGTTGGAGCTTTTGTGTTAGAAAGTATATAACCATGGGCTTGCTTCCACATGTTGCTCTCTCCCTGGTAGATGACATTTGAGTGACAGGGGCAGGGGGCCTTTTCTCATGAGAAAGAATAAAAACCTTTTCTGATCTCAGACTCAGACTCTGAACTCTTTCATCTCACACAGCAATATTTGAAAAACATGGGCTACTCTGTAATGATGGTATGAAAGTAATAGCTCTATTGCCCCAACATCAGATGAGTATATCACCCTAGAAAGCAACTCAATGGATAAAATGGAAAACTTAGGATTAGGAATCAATCAATCAAATATTAATTAAGCACTTCCCAGAATCACAGAATTTGAGGTGACTTCAATACCTGCCCACTCTATAGGAATTCCTACTATAAGACATGGAACAATTGGTGGTCCAGTCTCCTATATCCAAGCACTGTGCTAGATGCTAGTGGTACAAATGGAAGCAATTCCTATCCATAAGGGGCTTACATTCTACTGGGGAGACAAGCTTCCCATCCGTAAGTTTAGTATATATTTTATAAGTACAGGAAAACAGGAACTTATATAACTATAGGATGCCAGGGTGGTACAATAGGAAGAGTAAAAATTTAGAGGATCTCGGTTCAAATCCCAATTCTGCAATTTATCTGTGTGAACTTGGTCAAGTTGCAACCTCTCTGGACTTCAGTTTCTTTATTTGTAAAATAATGGGATTGGACTAGATGGTCCAACTGAGGTATCTTCCAGTTCCATATCTATGATCCTAAGAGTATATGCAAAATAAATGCAAGGTAACTTTTGTGGAAAGTCCCCAGTTGTTAGGGAATCAGGAAACGAAAAGATTACATGGTGGCCAGGCTTCTAATATTCTAAGTGACCATTTTTGCTAAGTCTTCTAGATTTATCTTTTGCTGGTCTCAAGATGACAGAATTTTCAATTGGAAGGGATTTTATAAATCATCTGGACCAATCATTTCATTTTATAGATGAGAAACAAGTGAGGTCCAGAAAAATGATGTGACCTGCCCCAGATCACAGAATTTGCTAATTTCAGAACACAAGTGTCCTGACTCCAACTCAGTGTTTTCCCCATTATATCCTTTAACCCAAGTTTCTCAAAGATGTAGTAAAATAGGTGGGAAAAATTTTGCAACTTGCTTTTATATTTATGTATCTCTTCTTGCTTAATGTGACCTTTGCTACCATTTTTCTATGTTTGGGTTGATAGATATCATGCATGATGTTTGGGCATGCATCTACTAGATGTCCAGAAAGACTTTGGTTGTTTTATGTTTGTTATAGGGAAGTGGGTTGGGAGTCATGAAGACTCAATGTTTTTGAGTTCAAATCTGACCTCAGACACTTATCAGCTGTGAGCTTGGGCATGTCACTAAACCCTGTTTTCTTCAGTTCCTCACCTGTAAAATGAGCTAGAGAATGAAATGGGAAACCACTCCAGTATCTACGAAGAAAAACCAAAGGGGTCACAAAGAGTCATGACTGAACAACAATAAAACATTTCCTTAGCTGGAATTACTTGAATGTGTTTTTAAATCCAGTGGGTTTTTTTTTCATCACCCCTTTCTTAAACTAGTTAAATATTTCCCACTCTCCTTGTTGGCTCTCTTGTTGGCTCCAATAGTTGTTTGCAAATCATAAAGAAGTTATGAAAACAGGAGGGTCAAATCTTGTTTGGAACCTACTTTGTGATTTGTGCTAACACTCTCCTTTCCCTTCATCCTGCTTCTTTTCCCTTGGCCCTGAGATAATTTTCTGATCTATTTTACCCAGGCTCTACACTGTGAAAGGCCACAGGTTAATCAAAAAGGGTTGAGTCTGTTCTATTGGTTCAAATGCAGGGTGGTGTAAGAAGTTCAGGAATTCAGAAATGGGATCTCAATCAGATCTGAGGAATAGAAGTATGGGTATAGGCCTAGTAGCCATGTAGTTGGTTCAAAGATGATGGACAGTTCAGTATTTTTGGGGGCATAGGTTCAAAATGATAGGGCCCTGAGACATACTGTCCTTGCTTCCTGAAGTATAAGTACAGGAAGACATGAACTTATATAACTACAGAATGCCAATGTGGTATAATGAGAAGAGTAAAAAGTTAGAGGATCTGGGTTTACATCCCAATTTTGCCATTTATCTGTGTGAACTTGGTCAAGTCACAACCTCTCTGGACCTCAGTTTATCTATTTATTTTTTAAAGCAATTGGGGTTAAGTAACTTGCTCAAGTTTACACAGGCAGTTATTTCTGGGTGTGGTGCTAAGTATCTGGGCCTGGATTCGATCCCAGGTCGTCCTGACTCTGGGGCCGGTGCTCTTTCTCACTGTGCCACCTGGCCGCCCCTAAGAAATTGGGATTAAGTAACTTGCTCAAGGTTATATGGCCAGGTGTTTCTGTGTGGGTGCTAAGTGTCTGAGCCCGGATTCAATCCCAGGTTATCCCAACTCTGGGGCCAGTGCTCTGTGATAGTAATGGCAATTAAAGATTCCCCTGTATTGGCTTGGTTTTCAAATTGATTGTGTTAAAACCCAGAGCTTGTTAATCCCACCTGTGGGATGGGCTTTTTGATGTGAAAAGAAAGTCCTGAACTGGGAGGAGCTGGTGACATAGATTTGGAGAGACAAGAGAGAGGCGGAAGATCTTTTTGGAAGCAGCACCTCGTGGAGAGAGAGAGAGACTAAGAGAATTGAGACCTGCCCCCTGAGCTGCCAAGGACTGAGGAGACATGGCTGTTTTGCTGGTACTTTGTCTGTCTGTTTTGATGTTGTTTTGCCAGATTTGTCCACTGGTGAAAGACAGTCCTTTTGTTGAAGAAGTCCTGGAACCTGGCTGTTCGCTAAGAAGCCCTGAGACTGTCCTGCAGACAGAGAGTGAATACTGTCCACTGGTGAGGGACAGTGCTGTTGTTGCAGGGGTCTGGAGACTGTCCTGCAGACAGAATGAATACTGTCCACTGGTGAAGGACAGAGCTGTTGTTGCAGGGGTCTGGGAGCCTTTCTGTTGGTTCAGAAGCCCTGAAGAAGGATTTTCTTGTTGGATGTTTACAGAAATCCTGGGAGAGGGCTTTGCTAATGTGTTCAGGGGTTCTAGGACTGTTCTACAGACAGAGGATGAATTCATGAAGGGACTGGCAATGTATCTTATGGCCTTGCTAAGCCTTGTCTCCCCAGGAACTAAGATTGCTGAGAACTTGCCTCGTGTCAAGATGAAGAAAAGACCTCCATTTGGGTATTAAGTGCTGTGTTTAAACTTGATGTAACTCTGGGGTAGATTCAATTCAGGGGTGGGGAACTTTTGACCTTATGTTTGGAAACTAATCTCCATTTGAGAAGAGGGGCTTTGTGGTGGACTTAATTAAGGTATAGCCTAGGGGTGGAGAAGTATTTAGAACAGGGACTTTGTAATTGATTGAATGATTGGAAGGTCCTGGGGTGGGGTAGTACTTGGAGATTATTTAATCACATTTAGTAAATGCTGTATTTGGAATGATGTCATGTTTTGATCTTCTCTGTTCTTGGTTTGTCACTGAATAAAATAGAGAGCACCTATGCTGGTATTTTGAACCTGGGAAGTTGCCTTTCCTTGGCATTACATTACAGAAGGTAGCAAGGGGCCAGATAATGAAGAGCTCTAAATGCCAAACACATTTTATATTTGATCTTATAGGTAATCAAGAGCCATCAGAGCTCAACAAAAAGAGCAGTGACATGGTCTGATGTCTGCTCCAGAAAAATCACCTTGTCAGTTGAAGAGAGGACAGATTGGAATGGGGAGATACTGGAAGCAGGGATACCAGTTAGAAGATTTCTTCAATAGCTCATAAAAGTTGTAACAAGAGCCTAATCTAAGGTTGTGGCTGTTTGAGAGAAGAGAATGGAACGTATGTGAGAGATGTTCTAAGGGTAGAAATAATGAGATTTGGCAACAGATTGGATATGTGAATTGAGAATGGGAAGCTGAGAATGATCCCAAGCTTATGGACCTAGGTAACAGAGAGGATGGTGTTGTACTCACTAGTAATGTGAAAGTTTGGTAGAGGGGGGAGTTTTGGTGAAAAGACAACGAATTCTGTTTTACTCCTGTTGAGTGTGAGATTCTTATGGGACATCAACTTAGAAATATCCAAGAGGCAGTCAGAGATATGCATGACTGTAGCTCAACAGAAAGACTAAGGCTGGTTATATAGTGAATATGTATATAAGTGAATCAATGGAAGTCGATGAGCTCACCAAAGTGAGATAGTAAAGTGAACACTGGGCTAACAATCAAGAGATCTGCCTGAATTTTAGTCTCATCTCTGCCTCAAATCACTGAATATCTGGGCTTCATTTGCTTCATCTGTCAAATGAGGTAACTGAAGCTTTTTCTAGCTGTAACATTCTCTAATAATGGATCATTTCCCTCTTCCCCACTCCTGCCCCAGTAAGAAGCAACACGAAGTGCTTCCTTGGGAATGTAATGAAGTAGAAGAATATTGAATGTGGAATTGAAAGGCCAGGGTTCAAATCCTGGCTCTGATACTTAGGAACTGCATAATCACAAATCGCTTAACCTCTCTAAATCTCAATTACATCATCTGCAGTATGGGTGGGTTGGGCTAGAAAGTCTGAAGGTCCTTTCCAGCGAAAACAGCTATGATTCTATGACTGCTGGTCCCCTTGACTGTGTACAATACAGAGAAGGGGAGGGTGTGGTTTTTATGATTGTTGATTTAATACTGGAAAGGAGCGCAACAGTCATCTTCTCAAATCTTCTCATTTTACAGATGAGGAACTGAAGCCAAAAAAAATTACCTAAAGTCACAGAAATAGTAAATAACCAGATTTTTAGTCCAGAGCTGCCTCTAAACAGAGCTCTTTTCACTGAACCACATTGGCACACCATCTAACAAAACCACCTACAATTTTTTATTTTATTTTTTTGCTTTTTGGAGGGGCAGTTGGGGTTAAGTGACTTGCCCAAGGTCACATGGCTAGTTTTTGTGTTAAGTGTCTGAGGCTGGATTTGAACTCAGGTCCTCCTGACTCCAGGGCCAGTGCTCTTAGTCATTCACCACTTAGCCACCCCAACCTACAAATTTTTAAAAATTCAGTAGATGAAGGCATCACTTCCATTGCCCTTCATCTTCTACTTAACATTTAAAGTCACTTGTAGGAATTTCAAGAGCTTACAGCTATGGTGGGCAACTAGATGGTGCAATGGATAGAGTGATGGGCCTGGAGTTAGGACCCAGTGACCCTGGGCAAGTTACTTGACCCTGTTTGCCTCAATTGCCTTATCTGTAAAACAAGCTGAAGAAGAAAATGACAAGCCACTCCAGTATCATTGCCAAGAAAACCCCAAATGGGGTCATGAAGAGTCGGGCACAACGGAAAAGGACAATAGTAACAATAGCTTTTCTTAAACCTCATCCTTCTTGACATTTCTGTAGCATTTGACACTGTTGACCAACAATTTTTCTTCCTGTTTTTTCTAATTCTTTGTGACTCTGTCTCTGTCTTTGTCTCTGTCTCTGTCTCTCTCCTTCCCTCCCTCCCTCCCCATTCTCCCTTCCTACTTCTCTCATCAGTCCTCTGTCCTCAGATCTTCAGTCCATTAACAGGGCATGTACCCCAGTGTTCTGACCTCAGCCTCTTCTCTTTTATTTCTTTACTTTTACTTGGTGATTTCCTCAGCTCCCCATGAGTTTAGTTATCATATCTATGCAGATGACCCCAAGATGTATATGCAGACAGTCTTCAAGTTTTGCAGGGGTAATGAAAGTTTAAAAAAATGCAAATGTTGATACATTGAACCTATGTGAAATAGGGGGTTATGTTCCTGTGACCACCAAAAACTATAGTCTTTCATGAGAGATTGCTGAAAATATACTTTTCTGCATACAATTCTTGATAACAAAATATTAATTCTGATAATATGCACTTTTCCTAACCCAGTAACCATGAAATAACCCATAAAATTCAGTACACAAAATAAAATTTTATTGTTGAGACATTTCAGTCATGTCCAACTCTCCATGACCCCATTTGGTGTTTTCTTGGCAAAGATATTGGAGTAGTTTGCCATTTCCTTCTCCAACTCATTTTACAGGTGAGGAAACTGAGGTAAACAGGGTTAAGTGACTTACCCAGGGTCACCAACTAGTGTCTGAGGCTAGATTTGAATTTGGATTCTCATGACTCCAGGGCTCCTGCTCTACCCACTGTACTACCTAGCAGCCCTAAAACATAATTGGTAATATGCAAACATTTTTCTTGCTATGTAATTCCCTAGAATTCTATTACTTTTTGTGCAAATATCTAAATTAAAAAAAAAACACTGGTTTCAGATAATATTCACTTTTTATAGCATCTATAGTACCATAAATACTATACAACAAATAAAAAATACTATACAACAAATAAAAGTCTTAAAACTAGAACATTTTTAAAACCGAATCTTACCTTCTACTGTCAGATTTTGGTATAGGGGTGTTGTACCTTATACCATACTGCTGTAAACCTCTCTGTCTTGGCTGCCCTCTGAAAACCAAGGGAGAGCTTGTGGGGCTTAAGTGGCTGCTATGGGAAGAGGCCAGGACTGGCAAGATCTTGACATCACCTTAGAACCTAAAGGACTTGCATTATACTTTTGGGGCATAATTGCAACACAAAACTTGAGTTTTAAAGGCAAACAATGAAAACATGCAGTGAATGCGTGGGAAACTCTTTCTGGTAGGGTGAACAAGACCAGTAAAGTGCCTAGGAGGACTGTACAACCACAAATGTGTGTGGTTGTCAATGCAAGTGAAAATGAGATTACTCATCAAGTCATACTAACCCTTGAAGTCACCAAGTTAAATGTGTGAATTGAAGACTGATTTTATCTACATATCTAGTCTCTCTCCTGAGCTCCAGTTGCACATCACCAACTGCCTACTGGACATTTCAAACTGGATATCCTGTAGGTATCAAAAACTCAATATGTGCAAAAAGAAACTCATCATCTCCCCCCTCACAAAAGCAAACAAAAAAATATACCTTTTATGAACTTCCCTATTTCTTTTCTTTTTTTCTTTTTGGAGGGCAACTGGGGTTAAGTGACTTGCCCAAGGTCAAACAGCTAGTTTTATGTTAAGTGTCTGAGGCTGGATTTGAACTCAGGTCCTCCTGACTCCAGGGCGGGTGATCTCTTCACTGTGCCACCTAGCTGCCCCTTGAACTTCCCTATTTCTAATCACCCAGGTTCTCAATCTTGGTGTCATTTTTAACTCTTTAATTTCCCTGAACCCTTACATCCAATCAGTTGCCAAGCCTTATTAATTCTACTTTCACAATAGAGCTCACATCTATCTCATCTCCTTATCACCTTACTTTTTATCCTTATCACTTCTCATATGGACTATTGTAATAATCTCTTCATTAATAATGACTAAATTATAGTTATTAAATAATAATAAAAAATTATAATTAATCTCACCCCATTCCAATCCTTCCTCCATATAGATGCCAAAGTGATTTTCCTCAAGCAAAGCTATGACTTTATGACTTCTTTCTATTCATTTACTCACCATTCCAGTGGTTTACCATTACCTCTAGGATTAAATATAGACTCCTCTGTATAGCCTTATGAGCTGCTCACCTCCTTGTCCCTTGCTAATTCTTTCAGTTTTCTTCCACATTCCTCCTCTCCACATCCTCTATTCTCTAGTCATACTGTCCTGTTTGCTATTCTTCACTCATAATTCTGCTTTTCACTTTCCCCTCTTAGAGAATCCCTGACTTTCATTAAGATTTAGGTCACATAGACAGCTCTCAACATAACATATAGTATTTAATATGTAGACTTTCTTGAAATGGAAATTCATTGCTATATATGTGAATCCTCTCACATTTTGCTGTGCACATGACATTTTTTCTGATTTTATATTTAAGCTTTAATATGTAATATGTTTAACTTATACTGTTTCTTTTTCTTTTCTTATTATTTATTTAAGTTTTAATAAAGTATTTAAAAGGAAAAAAAGTAGAAAAAAAGATTCAACTTACATGCTGCCTTCATCAAGAAGTCTTTCCATCTTCCTTACCTCATGCTACTAATGTCTTCTCTGAGATTTTTGTTGTTGTAGTCTTTTCAGTTGTTTCCAACTCTTTGTGACCCCATTTAGGGTTTTCTTGGCAAAGATGCTGGAGTGGTTTGCCATTTCCTTTTCCCGCTCCTTTTGCAGATGAGGAAACTGAGGCAAACAGGGTTATACAACTAGTAGGTGTCTGAGGTGAGATTTGAACTGAAGAAGATGAGTCTTTCTAACTTCAAACCCAAAGTTCTATTCACTGTGTCACCTAACTGCCCTCTGATATTATCTTTTGTCATATGTGTGTGCATGTATATATGTATAGATATAGATAGCTTATATGTACCTATTTATATACACAATGCCGCCTACATTAAATTATAAGCAGTTTGAAGGCATGGACTTTTAATATGCCATTTCTTTTTATCCCAGTGGGACTTAACAGAACTGGATTCTTTTCATAATTTGGATCAAGCTAGTGGTAAACAATGCCATCTTGTGGTTAAACACACACAGTGCTTATAATTTTAATTGTCAGCTAAGATATAATCTAGATTTGTTGGAGGACACAGCAACCTTCTTTTGTAGTTTCAATGAAAATCAATTTCAAGCTAATACTAAAGTAATGTTTCTCTCTTGCTCAATCTTTCCCATTCTTTAGGACTGCCTTGTGACCCCACCATCACCCTTGGGTCTTCCCCCTGCAACGTCATCTGTTCAGTTGTTTTCCAGAAACGTTTTGAATATCAAGATCAGAAATTTCAATATTTAATGGAGCTTTTAAATGAAAATGTCAAGATTCTCAGCTCCCCATGGATACAGGTGAGTCCAATTTTCTCATGACCATTTTACATATGAGAAAACTAAGGGTGACAGAAGGTATGTGACTTGATTGGGTCCCATAGCTAATAAGTCAGAGGTCATGTTAGAACCCAGTTCATCCTGATTCCAAGTCCAATGCTCTATCCAATAAAGGTATTCCAGCATTTTATTGTTTAATTATTCTGTATAAGTAGTCTATTCCAGTTAGGTATTAAGGAAGCCCTAGAGACAGAAGGTGGGATGTAAAATGATTTTTAGAGGTTTGGGGAAAGTGAAAAGAGAGGTTGCCATTTTATTCTCCCAAACTTTGCCCCAGTGACTTCTGCCTACCCAGTCAGTTTCCTCTTCTGAATACTACTTATATCCAAGAGTATGGACCTTTGTCTATCCCCCCCAAAACTGTGTGATTCTTTTCCTTTTTTAGGTCTATAATTCTTTCCCGTCTCTAGTGCATTATCTCCCAGGAATTCATCATAAATTGATCAAAAACTTTCACGACTTGAATGACTTTGTTTTGGAGAGAGTGAAGGAACATCAAGAAACCCTAGATGCCAATGACCCTCGGGACTTCATTGACTGTTTCCTGATGAGAATGGAGCAGGTAGGGTGGGAGCAGCAAATCTGCAGTTCCGTTGTCCTGGGTCATTTGGCTCCTGGAGGGGGAGTGAGGGGCAGGGAGGGGGATTCTTCTCATTGGTATTCACATGCACACAAAAATGAGAGAAAATGAGTATTTATTAAATCTAAAACATAGGTTCCTAACCCTTTTTTGTCCTATGGACCCTGGTAAAGTATAAGGACCCCTTCTCCCAATGTTTTTAAATAATTGAAATACTAAATTTCAATTACAATCTAGTGAAAATAAAACTATTTTTCCCATTTAAGCACACAGACTCCTTGACATAATCTATCTTAAGTAGCCTTTATATCAGTCACTCAACAAGCATTTATAAAATGCTAACTGTTTGCACTGAAGTATTTTTTTTTTAAAAAAAGGAAATCAGTCCCTGCCTGCAAGGAGTTTACATTAAAATGAGGGAAGATATGTTGATAATTAGGTTTACACAAGATATGTACAGAGTAGGTGGAAAACAGTCTAAGAGGGTCCTGGTAATTATGACAGATTCTGTGATAGATTTGGACAATCGGAATCCCCATTTACAGAACTGAAACTGGGCATTTTTGTCCTTCCAAGACCAGTGTAACCAACTGCAATACCAAATATACCTTCAGCTGTGAGGGGAGGAATGGACACACCTTTGTGGCAGAAGAAAGAACTCAGTACACCAGCTCCTGTGGGCAGAGACCCAGAGACACCACCAGGCCATTGCTGAGGAAGCTGCTTTCAGAGAAAGAAAGCATCACTGTGGTGGCCCTATTCTAATTAATTACTATTGCTAACTAGGTCAGGGTTTGCACTTGTCTTCCAAGAAACATCCCTAGAGGAGATGTACACATACACATACATACATGCACATATATACATGCACATGTGTATACAAGAGTATTTATATGTATATATGCATGTGTGTATACCTATGTCTATCGACGGGCAGCAAGGTGGTGCAGTGGATAGAACGCTGAGCCTGGAGTCAAGACTCATTTTCCTAAGTTCAAATCTGGTCTCAGACACTTACTAGCTGTGTGACTCTGGGCAAACTATTTACCTCAGTTTCCTCATCTGTAAAGTGAGTGGAGAAGGAAACGTCAAACCACTCCATTATCTTTGCCAAGAAAATCCTAAATGGGGTCACAAAGAGTTGAATATGATAGAGTAACAACAACAGAAGTCCATCTCTTTCTGTCTTCTTTCTATAGCTACATGTATATGAGTATAGAGTCATTTCTCAACTTTCGTGTGGGTAACGTTCTTAGAAAATGCTGCAAAAGTAAAAACATGAATGTTGATACATTGAACCTCGAGGAAATGGGAGTTATGTTCCCACAACCAAAAAGCTGTAATCTTTTCCTGGACATTGCTGAAAAAACATTTTTTTTTGCATTCAATTCTTGATAGTAAAATGTTAGTCTGAATATGCAATTTTCCTAACAGAGTAACCATGAATTAACCCATAAATTCAGTACACAAATTACACACAAAACATTTTTTCTCTCTGCTAATTCCCTTGAATTTTGTGACCTTTTTGTCCTAACATCTTAATAAAACACACACACACTGACTTTGACAATATTTATTTTTCATAACACATGAAATCTATAGTCCCATAAATACTTCATAGCAAATAAAATTCTTAAAACTAAAATATTTTTAACTGAATCTTACCTTCCATTGTGTCAAATGGCTGTGTGCGGGCATTGTACTGTATAGGATATTGTTATAAATCTCTATACCTTGGCCATCCTCTGGAAACCAAAGGAGAGATCATAACAGGGTTTCATGACCAGAACATGGATACAACAAATGTTTGTCTGAGCTCAGAGAACACCTGCTGATGGTCAAAGCAATACAATAATTACATGAAACAATTCTGGGATTTTGCTGTGGCTGAGATCATCCAGAGGGTGAGCACAAAGGATTCTTGTTATGCTAAGCTCAGAGCACAGCTTGCTTGCTGGGTCTTAGCTCTGGAAAATAGGGTGTCTCCTGATATCTTGACAGGATCGTCTAGCACAGTCCCTTATTTTAGAGGAGGAAATGGAGACACAAAAGAGGGGAATGTCCGAGGTCACAGCAGAAGTCTCTTTCACCTTTAATTGAAATTGAAGATATGTTGAGGTAGAGTCTAATGAAGCCCAAATTCCACAGAACCATAGACTATCAGAGCCAGGAAAGACTTTAGAGAACAATGTCTCCAAACTACAGAAGAGCAAACAGATCTAAAGTTAGGGTCAACTCAGAGACCAGAACCCGGCTCTCCTGACTCTAAGCCTGGTATTTCTTTATCTAAGCTGTTGTCATTTGACCTCCTGAGATATGGCCAAGGATGACTGAGGGGCAACGATGATAAATAATAATAGCTAACATTTACATAACTCATATTCTGTGCAGGCTCTGTGCTAAGCACTTTACCATGGTCTTATCATTTGATCTTCATGACGACCCTGGGAGGTAGGTGGTAAATGTTATCCTCATTTTACAGATAGGGAAACTGAGGCCAACAGAGTTTCCCTTACTTGCCTAGGGTCAGATAGCTAGAAGGTGTCTGAGGCTAGATATAAGCTGGTCTTCCTGACTCCAGACCTGGTGCTCTATTCACTGTACTACCCCAGGTACCCTCAAGAACTAGCACTGGTCTTATTGCTACCATCGGCCCCTTCTGAGCACTGGTCACTTAATAAGCTGCCTCATGCCTGAGAGGTAAAGTGATTTGCCAATGGTATACTAGATAGTATGTATCCGAGGTCAGAGCCAGGTTTTCCTGACTCCGAGGACAGCTCTCTATCCACAATAACATGAGGCTGTCCCTCATACCAGATATTAGGTAAGATGAAGTATTTGATAGTACTTTGTATACAGCACCAAATAAACATTATTCTTTTATTCCAAACCTAATAAGTTACTCAATACTATTTACCTTTAAATGATTGAGGGAGATGGGGAGGGTCTGCAGTGTCTGGATTAGCCAAATTCACAAGATATTTGCCATCACCCTGCTTTATTCGGGGTTGTATAGCTCAGATCTAATCCAGTTAATGTATTTATCAACTAATTGTGTCAAATTGCCCCTAGGAAAAACAAAACCCACACTCTGAGTTTACCATTGAAAACTTAGTCCAAACCACTCTTGATCTCTTTGGAGCTGGGACAGAGACCACCAGCACCACCCTGAGATACGGCTTCCTGCTTCTGCTGAAGTACCCCCAGATAACAGGTAAGCAGACAGATAACATATGGAATGAAATACAGAATAAAAATTAGGAAGAAAGAGACTCATAACCAGCCCTGCTGAGACTATGCTTGGAAAAATTTCCATTGATATTTAGTGTATTTAATATTAGTTATTGTCTTCAAGTTCATTACTTTTCTATCCATCCCGGTACTTTGTGAACTATAAAACGCCAACCTGTGATTTTTTTTTTAATTTAAGTAAAGGGATGAGAGGGTCCTGAACTGTGGCTTCATTAGTGTGAGGAACTTTGAATGTGGTAATTCCTTGCACAAATGCAGGTTAGCAACTCATCTATAATTTATAGTCAAAGAGAGTTGCCTGCTGCTCTGAAATGTTATGTGACTTTCCCAGGGTCATACAGCCAATATGTATCAGAGACAAGACTTGAATGAATCTAGGTCCTCTTGGTTCTAGGACCAGTCTTCTATTCACTCTGCCATGTGCTATCCACTTGTGAATTTTTCCTATTATGATTACTCATTATTACTTAAGTGAGATGCAAGTCCCACCAGTAAGATGCTTATAATGGAATCATAGATGAGGTTAGGCATATACAAAGAAAACGCTGATACAAAGCATTGTTAGTCATTTTTTCAGTTGTGTCCTATTCTTTGTGGTCCCATTTGGGGTTTTCTTGGCAAAGATACTGGAATGGTTTGTCAATTCCTCCTCCAGTTCATTTTACAGATGAGGAAACTGAGGCAAGTGGAGGTTAAATGACTTGCCCACGGTCACCCAGCTAGTAAGTGTCTGAGGCCAGATTTGAACTCAGGAAGATGAATCTTCCTGATTCCGAGCCCAGTGCTCTATCCACTGCACCACCAAGCTATTCCCCCCCCAAAATGTTGTTGCTGTGCAGTTGTATCTGACTCTTTGTGACCCCATTTGGGGTTTTCTTGGCAAAGATATTAGAGTGGTTTCTCATTTCCTTCTCCAATGGACTAAGGCAAACGAAAGTTAAGTGACTTGCCCAGGGTCACACAGCTAGTATTTAAACTCAGGTCTCTTGACTCTAGGCTCAGTGTTGTATTTACTGAACTACTTAGCTGCAGATAAGGTATAAGATGATGACTTATCCAGGTGCTACAAAGTGTGAGGTGAAAGGAGAGAGATCATTTCTGTGGAAAAGAAAATAATGTAAGGCTTGGTGGAAGCATTTGAACTTAGATATAAATAGGATTTCAACAGGCAGAGATGAGTCTCAGGAAGAATAAAAGAGAAGACTGGAGGGCATCCCAGGTAGAGGCAATGAAATGGCTAAAGGACAAAGACAGGAAAACCCAAGGTGTGTTTGGGGAGAAGGAAGTATTTCATTTTCACAGTCACAGAATCTCAGAGCTGGTAGAGACATCAGAGGCCAGACCTCAGGCTCAGAGCTACTTCAACTGTACCTGAATAGGGATCTGTAGTATCACCAGCTCATGGTCCTCCAGCTTTAGCTTTAAGACCCCCAGTAAGGGGAACTCATTATGTTTCAAGGCAGCCTATTCTCTTTGTATATGGCTCTACCTGTTGGAAAGGTTTTTTCTGTATATTTAACCAAAATCGACCTCTTTGCGATCCTACTCATTCTCCTAATTCTGTCTTCTGGGACCCTGCTAAACAAATCTAATCCTTCCTTGATATAATGGCCTTTCACCTTGTAGAAAACAGCTTTCCTGTTTGCCCTTAGTCCTCCTTTCCCTTGGATAATATTCCTAGTTCCTTCCTAGCCTTTTCTCCAGACTATTCAGCATTCTGGATTTCAAGCTTTTTTGTCCAATTTACTCTTTACCTGGATCTTCATCTAGCACCTTGGATAAGGCCACAGAAGAACTAGTCCCCAAATAGTTCAAAGAAGACATTATCAATGCCACAAACATTTACTTGGTAGGCAGAACCACCTATTTTTAGCCTATCAACATCCTCCTATAATGCCATGCTCAAAAGTAAACACAGTACATCAACTCTGACCCAATCAGGACAGGAGAGAACAAGCAAGACCATCCTTTTGCCAAATCCTGGACTGATACTAGATTTTTTGGATGTCACTTCCTATGGACTCATGTTAAGGTAGGTCACAAAACTCTGCCCCAGCTCTTTTTGATTCAAAACTGCTCTAAGTCTGACCACTGCAAATGTGATAAATAGATCATTATCTAAGAAAGATCTGGTATTTAGATGACAAGTTCAATAGAGTGATAAGGAAGCTTCTCTAAAACTATTTTGTTCTTAAGCTGGAAGTATCATCATCATGATCATCATCACAAATATTTATATAGTACTTACTATGTGCCAGAACCATGAGGGTGTTTGTAATTACTATATCACAACAACCCTGGGAGGTAGGTACTATTATTATCCCTATTTTACAAATGACAAAACTGAGGCAAACAGCATGTAAGTGACATGCCCAGGGTCACATAGCTTGTAATTGTCTAAGGCTGGATTTGAGATCAGGTTTGACTCTAGGCTCAGTACTCTGTGCAATATGGCGCCACTTAGCTGACACATTCAGCATTAAGAACAAGGGAGGGGGCGGCCGCATAGCACAGCAAGTAAGAGCACCAGCCCCAGTGTCAGGATGATCTGGGGATCGAATCTGGGCTCAGACACTTAGCACCCACCCAGAAACACCTGGCCGTGTAACCTTGAGCAAGTTACTTAACCCCAATTGCTTTAAAAAAATAAAAAGAACAAGGGAGGTTTTTCTTTGATGCAAAGTTCATATGGTTGGAGGTGGGGTGTGAGGTTGCACATTCTGAAATTACTACAGTGTAAAAACAAAAGATGTCAAAACTTTTTTAATAGAAAAATCTGTTGATCACTTTATCAAAGATGTTGTAGAGGGGTATACTGGTCAGGTCAGTCAGTGGTTAGACTAGCCCTAGGTCCCTTCCAAACATGAGAACCTGTGATTCAGAGATCTGTGCCTACACCTAAGTCATTGACAAAAGTGTTCAACTACATGTTAAAAAATTCTTAGAGTCTAAGTTGAAAAAATGTACGTTAAATGTGCTGCTCTAAGGAAGATCAATGGGAGTGATAGAAACTGAGCTAACACGGAAATGTATGAAGGATGTTGGTGTTGTCCAAGTTAGATCAGAAATGCCCCCCAAAGACATTAATGCATGATGGGAAATGATAGTTGAAATATTTATGCTTTATGTGAAAATCTTTCTTCCATTAATTTAAATTGGAAGATGAGAGAGCTACTTTACATTCTGTTTTACTGGCTTTTCTAAAATAAAGGTTATTTAACAAAGATGCAATAGGTCAAACACTAGGAATCAGATAACCTGGGTTGTAATCCCAGGTTCACTACTATCTTTGTGATCCTAGACCAGTTACTTTCCCTATATTGGTTTGGGTGGAATTTATGTGAAAGGGTTTTTAAAGGCTTTTTAAAAGGCTTTTTAAAAAGGCTAGAAAGGGAAGTTATCATGAGATTTTGGAGAGCTTTGAATGCCATACTTAGATATTTGGACTTTATCATACAGGCAATGGAGAACTACTGAAGGAACATTTAAATGAGCTTTTAGGCTCAAAGATTTAGAACAGAAATTTCAATTTCTTCCTTTATTAGATGGGGAAACTGAGTGAACCCACATTGTAGAATATTCACCAAGTATCAGACATTTGGGTTGTTTCAATTTCTTTAAAATTATAAGTAATGTTGCCACATATATTTCTGAACACATATTTATTGTTTTCTTCATGAAGACATTGTTAGAGTATATTCCAAACAATGGGATTCTTGACTCAAAATTTGTGATTTTTTTTTTACTTTTGTACACTGTCAAATTGGCTTCCTAAAAAGTTTTAAAAATATATTTGCAATTCTACCAGCAGTATATGAGTATGCTTATTTTTCTATATGTCCATCAGTTCAGTTTTTTCACTATTTCATAGAGATGTTACCTCAAATTATTTTTAACTTGCATTCCTATGATCATTAGTGAGGCTTAAAATTTCAGGTGATTTGTTATAATTTTTGCATTTCTTATAAATCAAGTGTTCTTTTCTTTTTGTTCATTTTTCTGATGATCACTATGTGTAGCCCTTAAATTATTTGTTGTTGATAGGCAGCTAGGTAGCACAGGACATAGAGCACTGAGCCTGGAGTTAGGAAGACTTGAAAGACACTTGCTAGCTACATGACCTTGGAAATATTTTTATCAGTTTCCTTAAGAAATTTAGATACTAAATTTCATCAACTTTATTAGCTGCAAATATTTTTCTAATTTATGTTTTTCTTACCTTGATTATATTTATTTTTGCTCTGTAGAATTTTTTTTGGCAAAGCAATCAGAGTTAAATGACTTGCCCAGGGTCACACAGGTAGTAAGCATCAATTATCTGAGGGTGGATTTGAACTCAGGTCCTCCTGACTCCAGGACTGGGTCTCTATCCACCGTGCTACCAAGCTGCCTCTTCTATAGAACTTTAAAAAATTTTAGTTAGACAAATCTACTTTAGCATTAATAATTTCTTCTATTTGATAGTTAAAATGTATCTGCTCTCCCAAAATGAGATATTCCATTCTATTTTCTTTGTTCTAACTTTAATAGTTAATTTTCTTATGTTTAACTTTATTATCCAGAGGTAATTTGTTTTACTATAGTGTATAGGGTAAGGCTCCAAATATTTTTTCAACATATTGCTAGCCAATTTTCTCAACATTTATTAAATAATGAGTCATTTCCCCAGGATTTATTGTCTATAGGTTTCAAATACTTAACTTGATTATAGCTTGGTTCTGTTTCTGGGATTTCTATTCTTTTCTGCTGATCTGTTTTCCTCTTTTTTGCCTAGTAGCACATAGTTTTAATTAGAACTCCTTGATATGTTTTAAAATCAGTAAAGGCAATTCTTCTTTCATCCACTTTTTTTCTCATTAAAACTTAGCATTCCTGTTCATTTGTTTTTCACAAAAATTTCATTATGTTTGTCCAGTTCTACAAAGAAATCCATTGGTAAGTTTATTACTAGGACATTCAATCTATGAATTAGTTTAGGGAAACTATAATTTTTATAATATTGATCTGACCTATCCAGCATCATTGAATTTTCATTCTCTTAATTAGATCTTCCTCAACTTTTGTCAAGGTGATACAATAATTATTTTCCTGTAGGTGTATCATGTATACTTTCCAGCCCACTTACCCAGGACCTGGCTAGCTACATCTATCTCTCAGGGTTCTAGGATACCTCAAGGTGTTTTGAGGTGTCTGTCTCTTCTCTACTGTCATTGACTGAGGTCCCCACTGATTGCAATCCCCTCCCCTCCCACACACTGTTAGCCACCGGAGACTAGCGCAAAAGTTCCACTTAGCATTAGGTTTTACAAAGGGCTAATACTGCAAATACAAGGCAAGGACAAAAGTATAAATACTATCCCCCCCCCCCAATTCATGGGGATATACATTCCTTTATCCCATCATGATTGGTCTCTGGGGGAAGTAAGCTCAAATGTATCTCAATTCCTATATAACATTGGTCCCACTAAGTTTACAGCTACCACTAAGCTGGATCCCAAAGGTCAGTCCTAGAAGTCATTCCTTTTTCTTCAAGGAATTGATTCTGAGCTGACTGTAAAACCCAGGTGCTAGGACATTGGTATGTTGGGAGTCTCAGATACCTGGACACAAGGGTGCCCACTGTCCATTCCCTTCACCTAGAGTAGAAAATGACAAATTTAGAGGCTGTCAAAGATCTCAGAGCCACATGGAGTCAGTTGAGAGAAGACCTAAGGCCTTTCCCCTTACATCATTATTCCTCACCAGACATGGCAGCAAATGAGTCAAAGAGATCCCCTTGGACCCAGGAGCCTAACAGAATAGGTGATACTCTTATGACCAGTGTCTTTTGGAAGGTATCTTCTGATCCCATTATATGGCCAATCAGAGAGGCTTCCCCTAAGCACAGGTGGGGTTAGCAGACCAGAGCCAGTTAGAGAATGCTTTCTCTAAAACTACGTTATCATCATGACCCTCCTGGAAGTTGCATTGCTGTACTCAGCACGCATGCCAGCCCGCATTATGTAGATTACACGCTTTATTGGGTAAGGAAGTGGCTGACACTATGTATTTCCAATAAAACTAACACTTATATTGCTGTGGTGCTTATTAACATTCAGATATTCAATTTGACTAATGGGGAAATTTCACTCAAAAAATTTGTTCTACACTCATTTATATGTGACTTGCCATCAGGAATTTGGTCATCAGACTCACCAAAATTGCATTCCTAGAGATCTTCCTAAAAGATAAACTGTAAACCAAAGGTAAACCACAATTTTAAAAGTTGGGTGTTGTCATGGCCTGGAGAAAAACTACAAGAGAGCTGTATAACCTGTATGGCCTGGTGGAGCCATTCGGCCAGTGGTCTCTTAAATCCCAACCAATCCAAGACTGACTGTCCCTCCAAACATAAGTGAGGTGAGGCTCTGGATGGCTGTGGAGGACTCTTCAGCTAAGAACTATTGTCCTTAGAAATAGGACCAAGAGAAAGAGAGCCCACCAACCAAGACATGAGTGCATCCACCTTATAACACAACTTGACAAATATCCTTTCAATACTCCACTGAGTGTTAAAAACAATACTTGTTTTTAACTGTAACCCACTTTGTATTGTGCAGCTATGTGGTGCAGTGGATAGAGCATAGGCCCTCAAGTCAGGAAGACTTGAGTTAAAATCTGACTTCAGATACTTACTATCTGTATGACCCTGGGCAAGTCACTTCACCCTGGTTGCCTCAATTTTCTCATCTGTAAAATGAGAAGGAATTGGCAAACCATTCCAGTACTTTTGCCAAAAAAACCCCAAATGGGGTCACAAAGTGTCTGACACAACTAAATAACAACAATATTTTGTATTGATAGCCTCTCTGTCATGAAGATTGCAGAAGCTAGATACTTGCTTACTGGGTTTCCTCACCTTCCTCAATTTTGTAGCACCAACACCTTCCCAATATCTTATGGGTGATCTATGTATTAATAATGATGATGATATTAGCTAATATATAGAGCTTTAAGATTTGCAAAGTACTAGGGGCAACTAGGTGGCACAATGAATAGAGCACCAGCCCTGGAGTCAAGAGGACCTGAATTCAAATCCAGCCTCAGACACTAGCTGTGTGTCCTTGGGCGAATCACTTAACCCCAACTGCCTTGCCTTCTCCCCCCGCCAAAAAAAACTAGATTTGCAAAGTACTTTACATGTATTTTCTCTTTTTGCACATATTTTCTCTTTACATACATCGATCCTTACAAACCTGTGACATAGATGCTGTTATTATTGCTATTTTACAGATGAAGAAACTGAGGCTGAATGAGGTTAAATGACTTACCTAGTAAGAGTCTGAGTCAGGATTTGAATTCAGGTCTTCCTGATTCCAAATACAGCATTCTATCCATTGTACCACTCAGCTGCCTCATGCTTATTTTGCTGTAAATATTATATACATATATGTACATCATACATATGTATACATATATGTACATATACATATATCATGTTTGTAAATATATACGTGTGTGTTTACATATATACAATATGTGTAAATAAAAACACACATACACATATTCAAAGGGATTAGTAGTGTCACTACATCTAACTATTCCTTTTAGCATCAGAAACCTAAATGTGTCAATGAATTGAGACAAATGTGTAGATAAAGGAATTGTCAGGTATTTAATGATTTTTGTTATTACAAATAGGGCCTCTTTTAATAATAATGTTTTTTTCATAAACATTATGAAAACCTCACATTATGGTGAAGTCAATGTGACAGTTATCCCCATTTTATAGATGAGAAAATTGAGAACAAGAGAGGTTAGGTGACTTGCCCAAGGTTGCATGTCTAATAAATTGTAGAACTCTAAGCCAAATTCCAATTCTAGAAAAGAGAAAATAATGCTTTCTCCATCTACCGTACTTCTTCCCCTCAAACAGAAGAATAAATAATGAATAACCAATTAAACTTACAACATATTAAAAATACAGTCAGCTCACACATGGCGGGGTCAGGCTTAGACCAAAAGCAACCTATAAAAAGTTAGACAACTTTAAATAACTATATTGGTTTCTTAAGACATGACTTCCCTGTACAGAAAACATTAATAAAATCAAAGAGAGATTTATGACATAGCAATTGATCTATCATGCCATTCATTTAAAAAAAAGGAAAATCTAGTTTACTGTCCATGAATTGAGGGATGATTAGGCAAATTGTAGTCTATGAATCTAATTATGCTATGAGAAGCTATTAAAGATGAGGAATTCAGAGAGACATGGGAAAACATGTATTCGATCCAATAATAAAATTAAATTAAATTAAATAAGTACCAGGCACCAGGGATACAGTTAATAAAATGAAATACAGTCCCTGCCCTCAAGGAGCTTAAAATGGGAGAAAACAATACACAAAAGGAGTCAGGAAAGGGGAGTGGGATGGGGAAACACTAGTGGGGAGTTGAATAAAGCAGG
This sequence comes from Petaurus breviceps papuanus, assembly GCF_028583685.1. Taxonomy (NCBI): domain Eukaryota; kingdom Metazoa; phylum Chordata; class Mammalia; order Diprotodontia; family Petauridae; genus Petaurus; species Petaurus breviceps. Next base: position 109,341,693 of record NW_027186296.1, read on the forward strand.
AAGGGCAAAGATGCAGACTGGGGTTAGCCAAAAGTTCAATTTCTACCCTTTATAAACAAAGGCATTGGGAGGTGTTTGGTACCACACCTTCCAGTCCTCAGGAGGCTGATAGAGGGGTTAGTATTACTCTAGGCTTGAATTAACAACATGGTGATAAGATGATAAGGTAGTGAGCTTAACCTGGGAAGGACCTCTTGTTTAGTGGATTTGAAAAAACGAACAGGCAAGAGTGAACCCAAAAGTCCAGTTCCATGACTAGAGTGAACAGAGATGGGGATACAACATGTACAGTTCTACACAGAAACTCATTTTAAAAAATTAGTAGCACATTAAATTTCTGAATTTATTTAGGGATTATTATTGTTTTTTATTATATTGGATGGACTTATCCAAGAACTTGAATTTTTTCTACTTTTTTAGGTCTTCCTTGATTTCTTCATGTAGGTTACATATTTTATTGGAAAGTCAGATTACTTATTTCTAATATATGCAGCCCTTATCTCATGAATTCTATTGGTGTATAATAAAAGAATTGAAAAGTGAAGGTAAATGCCTTGGAATTGTAATAACTAATTTCATCCCTGGGGAAGTAATGAAGAAATGCACCTTCTTCCTTTCACTGGTTTTGGGAGGCTGCATATGCATTTGGTTTGGCTTACATTGTTCCTTGTTTCCAAGGAAAACTCCCTGGGTGGTAGTATAGCAATTTATCTGAAAATGACTGTGATATTAAAACGAAGGTATCCATGAAACTTGATGTATGTACATAATAACAATATTTAGCCCTTGGGCTCTTTTTTAAGTGAGATAAGGGGGACCATCAGGACAAGGAATCCCAGGTTTACTCCACCTCCACACAGAACTGAATGTTACAGTGGGGCCAGATCACCATGATTTAAAAAGAACTGGAACATCCCAGTTCTCAGATACTCACCCACTATGTGGAGAAACCACTTGAATCCACTGAATCTGGCCTTATTACTTCCTTACCCAATGGTGCTTGTCCTGTATTTGTCTAAGGACAGCTTGAGACCTGAGCTCTGAGGGGCAGGGGATTTGAGTGCTTCCTATGGACCCTTGGCTGACCCAAAAGACTGAAATGTAACTCTTAATTTTCATTAAGGGGTAGATTCAGTAGCATTTTATTTCCTATGTGATTCTAGGTGAGATCAGAAAAACTGGGAGATATGTCTTTCTCCCCACTTTTCACATGAATTCTTATTCCTATTGTGACAGAAAAAATCCATGAAGAAATTGACCGAGTGATTGGCCAAAACCAAAGTCCCAGCATGAAAGATAGAAGCAATATGCCTTATACTAATGCTGTGATCCATGAAACACAGAGATACATTGACCTCGTCCCTGCCAGCATGCCTCATGCAGTAACAGAAGACATTCAGTTCAGACAATACCTCATCCCCAAGGTAAGAAGTGTGTCATGTATTGAGTACAATAAAAGAAGGGAGCCATAACTAGCACCAAAGAAATGAGGCTTTTCCTTAGAGGGAGAGAAGGGTGACACAATTCCTCCCTAGAGCAACCACAGTTTTCATGCCTTTTATGGCAATTCTCTGATGTCCCAGCAGCTACCACCTCTGCAGTCCCATTCCTGTGAGCTCCCTTTACTGGCCTGCCTTCCCCCTTAACCATTTCTGGGATCAAAGTTGGATTGTCCATACAGTTGCATCATCTGAACCCATGGTTGGGGTGTCCTCTATACCACCACTGCCATGCTCCCAATTATTTTTGTCCCTAGTGAAATCATTTCTAATTAAAGTTCTACACCAGCATCTACACTTCATCCTAGAAGATTAGAGAATCGTAGGAGTGTAGCACAGAGGTCATCTAGTTAAACCTGTATCCAAAACAAAAGCTCCTCTATCCCCTGCTTAAACACATCCACTGAGAGTATTGTAACACCAAACTAGGCAGCCCATTCCATTTCTGATAAGTCTAATTGTCAAAATTCTCCTTACATTATAGTGCCTGGTATATAGTAGTCACTTAATGTTTGTTGAATTGAATTCTTCCTCTTTGTAAATCCCATCTATTGGTCCTGATTTTGCCCAGTAGCAACCAAGATTATATCTCTCTGCACACTGACTTTGGTATGATGTAGTGAACTGGGATGAGTATGGGAGTCAGGACAACAGAGCTCTGGTCTTGGCATCAACCAGCCCTGGCCCCTAGTTTGCTTGTTTGTGAAGGAGGGGAGGAGGGGAAGGGGAAGATTTGACTGGATGATTTCTTTGGTCCTTTCAAACTCTAACATCCTAGGGCTTGTCTTCTTTCATTCAAAGTATCTGTCTGTTCATTTCAGGGCACCACCGTAATACCACTGCTGACTTCTGTTCTGTATGATGATGAAGAATTCCCTAATCCAGATCAGTTTGACCCACACCATTTCCTGGATGAAAGTGGCAACTTTAAGAAAAGCGACTATTTTGTACCTTTTGCAACAGGCAAGATAAATTTTTCAAAATCTGTTCATCTCCATATCTTAAAGCACCTGAGTTCCAAGGCCATTTATAGCCTGTGTGACCTTGAGCAAAGTCCTTAGCATCTCTGAGCTTTGGTTTCCTCAGACGTCAAATAACATTTCAGACTAGATGAACTCTAAGCTCTCTTTTGACTCTATATCTTAGGAATAAGGTGAGGGTAGTTTCTTATCTTCACCTCTTGTTTGGGCTATGAGTCACCAATGGAAGGGATGCCAGATGTGGGGACATATTTTTAGTAATGTTTGCTCAGTGCTGCACAAAATCAATGGGACTTTGGGCAGTTGCCCTAGTTTTTAAAAAGAAGGGAAGAGCTAAGAACAGTGGTCACTGTGTCTTCTCTCCAGATCCATCATTAATGTCCCCAAAGGACTGAAAACTATCTTGTGAGGATTTCTCAGCCAGGACCCTCTTCTCTCAGGCACAGCTTTCTAAGCATTTTTTGCCTGTGGGGCACACCATGGCACCTCAGCAAGCTAAGGAAGATGACAGGGTTTTCTCAATGGCCCACTGCTCAGGTGCCATTAGGCACTACTCACCCATAGTCCTATTTTAGTGCCTTTAGAACATTCCAGTGAATCTCTGACAGATGAGTCTGAGTTCTCACTACCACCCTACTTTTCTACCTCTGCCCCTAAGACTCTGACCTTATCCAGTGAAATACCCATTACTCTTTGGATTATCCTGGGGCTCTGCTTGGTGCCCTCTTCCTGGACACCTACATTGTTATCGTTCTCCATTGGGACAGAAGATCTCCAGACCTTGTCCTTGTCCTTTGAGTTCCCACTCTAGGATGAATCCATTGATGGCAAGGTAACTACCAGCACTGCCTACAAGCAAGACCCACAGAGTAAAGATAGATGTACTAATTGGTGTCCTTGGACTAGAGAGGAAGGAATGCACTTAATTCTTACTCCAGTGTCAATGTTATGGAATACAGCTTTGTGTAGTATATAACAACAACAATAACAATAATCTATGATCTCCCCAGTGACCACCACCAACTCTCAGTCATGAGCCACCAGCTGTTCCCTTTGGTTCAGTGAGGGCCCTTGTAGTGAGGGCCAAGCCCACCAGGGAGGACTTCCTGGTAGAGAAGTGAAAGGAGAATTTTGATGATTCTATTATTGTAGCAAGGTGGTACAATGGGCAGCGCTCTTGGTCCAGAGTCAGGAAGATGTGAGTTCAAATTTGATCTTAGAAGTTTACTTGCTATTTGACCCTGGGCAAATCACTCAATCTCTGCCTTAGTTTTCTCATCTATAAAAGAGGGAGAATAGCAATCCCTATTTCTCAAAGTTGTTGTGAGGATCAAATCACAAAATAATTACAAAGTGCTTAGCAGAGTACCTCACAAAGGCTAAGCACTATATACGTGTTATCTATTAGTATCATTAAAAAGAAAAAAGTTTAAACAACATAATTTTATTAATGAAAAATTAAATATGAAACAAATATAAAATCAGAATTGAAGGGAGACAATATTTCAGTTTTTCTGCATTCACTTTTTAGGAGCAGCCAGTTGGGGAGATTTCCTATATTGGGAAGGGGAAAAAATAGAAAATTGGCAGAAGTGTCTGAGAAGCCAGGACTTGGGTTGAAGTCTGGTGGAGAGGGAGGTTAGGAGGCAGCTGCCTAACCCTGACCTGTATTTTTAATGACAATTTCCTGCTGGGTTATAATTGGGATTAGACAAGAGAAGGGCTGATAAGAGGCAGATAGCTTGGATTGGCAAGAAACAGGGAGCAAGAAGCAGGTCTCAGGAGTGTGTTGCCTGCCCAAAAGTGTGACTGGAAGTGACCAAGGGAGAGCTGATCACGGTTCTTGTGACCTTTCCCCACTAAAGTCACAAACAGTGGCCATGTGCTTGGTTTGTGGAGCTGTAGCCAGTAGCTCTCTGCTTGCCCTGGGGCAGTGAACCCTTTCCTCTGAGTTTAAAGTCCAAGGCTTGGCTTTGGCATATAAGAATTGAATTTAGGGAAATTAACTGGAAGGGACTTCCCTCCTATCAGAACATAGGTTGGGGTTTCAGAAAGCAGCATGATGGAATGTTCATTGTCCGCTAGGCACTGCCTACAAGCAAGACCCACAGAGTAAAGATAGATGTACTAATTGGTGTCCTTGGACTAGAGAGGAAGAAATGCACTTAATTCTTACTCCAGTGTCAATGTTATGGAATACAGCTTTGTGTAGTATATAACAACAACAATAACAATAATTGATACTAATAACTAGCATTTATATAGCACTTGAAGATTTACAAATAACAATTTTGTCCTTACAATATCTCTTGGAACTGAGTGCTATTATTATTCCTATTATATGGATAAAGAAACTGAGGCAGACAGAGGATAAGTGACCTGCCCAAGGTCACACAGGTGCTAAAATGTCCAAGATAGCATTTGAACTCAGATCTTCCTGACTCCAGGTCTAGTGCTCCATCCACTGTACCACCCAAAGAGTTGGATTTAGAGTCAGGAAGACCTGAGTTCAAATTCTGCCTTAGGCATTTATTAACTCTGTGACACTGGACAAGTCATTATCCTCTGTCATCCTCTATTTCCTCATCTACAGAATGCAGATAAGAACAGCACCTACATTGCAGGGTTGTTCCTCAGATTCAAATGAGATAATGTACATAGATAGCCCCACAAGCCATAAAGAGCTATATTGCGATTAGCTGTAGTTCTAGCAGTTACGGGGTACCTGGAAACAGTGTCCTAAAAGACTTTCAAACCTATGCTTATCATTTTCATTTGTCTCTTTCAGGAAAACGGGCATGTGTTGGCGAGAGCCTGGCTCAGATGGAATTGTTTCTCTTTTTTACCACCATCTTACAAAATTTCACCCTGAAGCCCGTCATTGACCCCAAAGACATGGATGTCACCCCAGTTGCCAATGGGTTTAACAATGTGCCACCCTCTTATGAGATCTGCTTCCTACCTTCCAAGAGCATATAAAGGACTACTCTTCTACGGGTGGTTGTAGTGCCTTCTCACTATCCTCTGCGCACATTGTACTCATTCTCTTGCCTGGCATTCAAAGCCTTCTATGACTTGAGCCAAATGTACTTTTTCCAGTCTGATTTCTAACTGCTCCCTTTGGTTTTAATAAAAATAGATTACAAACTTTCCCCTCCCAACATTTCTCAGGCTTCTTGCCCCAGTGCTTTTGCTCCTGTCAAGTATTCCTGTTCCCTGGGGTATTTCCTCCCACTACTCATCTTCCCCTGTGGAAATACTTAAATGTCATCCTTAAAGATCAGCTCAGATATCATGTCCCTCTGAATTCCTTAGCACTTATGCAATATAACATTTAATTGTATTCTCTTTTTGTTTTGCTTGCTTCTAAGATACTTTATATATTTATATTCAAATATTTCAGTAATCTCCTGGGCAGATAGATGGCACAGTGGAGAGAGTGCCGGTCTTGGAATCAAGAAGATCTGGGTTCAGATTCTGCCTCAGACACTTATATTAACTTTGTGGCCCTGTTCAAGTCCCTTAATATCTCAACCTCAGTTTGTCCTTCTGTAAAAGGGAAATAATAACAGCACCTACCTCCCTTGGTTGTTATGAAGATCAAAGGAGATGACACAATCCCACTTCATTCAGGGTCATCCCCAGTTGTCTTGGTCAATATCTGCCCCTGGACCCAGATGGTGCCGGAAGAGACAGTGAGGCTGCCTCACTTAAATCCAATTCACTTGCATGTCATGGTATCACTTCCCTGATATTCTGGTCCTCCTTGAGAATGAAGGGCAAACCACAGCAACAATGCTAGCTATTATTACTTTCTCTCTAATTAGAATGTTAGCCTCTTGTAGTCAGGGACCATGTTTTATACCTAGGTTCCCACACAGTACTGGGCATAGAGAAAGCATTTACTCAATAGTTGACTGTTTTGATATACTGAGCAGGCTGTCTCATTTTATAAGAGCACATACAAAATATGTTTGTATTTTTTCAGGCTAGCAAGTATTTTTACATATATATGTTTATAAATAAATATTTAGGATATAAATACATATAAATATAAATATCACTGAATATATTTTAGCTGCAATGGCCACAAAATGTCCACAGATTATACTTATAAAACATTATATTTTGTGACAAATTTCTTTAATTTAAATTGGGTCTGAGGTCAGTCCTCTAGGAGCCAGAAAACATGGGTTTTAAATCTTGTTCCTGGGGTGGCTAGGTGCTGCAGTGAATAGAGCACTGACCCTGGAGTCAGGAGTACCTGAGTTCAAATCCAGCCTCAGATACTTAACACAAAAACTGGCCATGTGACCTTGGGCAAGTCACTTAACCCCAACTACCCTCCAAAAAGCAATAAATAAATATCTTGTTCCTACACTCCTCTGCCTCAGATAACCTTTGAGCTCATCACTTAACCTGAGTCTCAGGTTTCACAGGCTTATTGTGATAAGATAAGCTAATGTAGGTGAAAGTGGTCTCAACAGCACCACACATATAAGGATTCCTAACCAAAGGATGTTCTTTGAATTCCTTGCCACCACCATATTTGAGGGTATCTGAGTGAATAAAGGAAAGTGAGGGATCTACATATACTCCTCTCTCTCTCTGTCTCTGTCTCTCTCTCTGTCTCTCTCTGTCTCTCTCTCTGTCTCTCTCTCTCTCTCTTTCTCTCCATATATACACATATGTGTGGATTATGTCTATGTATAGCTATACCACATGTGTATGTATGTTTATACACACATGAGCATGCATATATGTATGTATGTGTGAGTATATTGTCCTAAGCATCAGGAAGACCTCGGTTCCAGTTCTGCCTTAGACACATATGGCTGTGTGACTCTGGACAAGAAACTGGGCATCTAAATGCTCCAGGCAGCTCTCTAAAACTAATCTGCATTGCTAAATGAAGTTCCTCACTGAGAGGACATATGAAATCTGTTCTCAGACCTGGGATTTCCTCTGTGTAGGGTGTACCCAGTAAGAAAATTCCCTCTACCCAATGCTTGGGGGCACCAAGAGTCAAGTTGTATTCCCAGGGTCACCTGGCCAGTGTTTGTCATTGATCCTGGGAAATTTCTCTTCCTTAAGCTTAATTTGATCATTGTACCAAACCAGTAAAATGTATACAGTGGGTGTTTAACACATATTATGCTCTTTTTCATAACACTGAAAAAGATTTTAATTTTTTTAAAAGAAAAGCTTTTTAAAAAAAAAGAATCACTTAAAAATCCTCCTCAGGTGTCTCCAAGTGGCACAGTGGTTACCTTGGGTTCTGGAAGGCTGTCCCAGGTTCTGGCAGGTCCTATTATGCTGAAAAGGCTTTCAGTAGGAGTCAGATAACAAATCGCAGGTTGAGGACTGACTGTCCTGGCTAATTTAGGAGTTTCATCACCAAGGTGCCTGTCAGATGGAGAGTTGTTCTTCCACAGAAGCTCACAAAGTCTTGGCTGGGGTTGTAGTCTACTTCAGTGGAGGGATTATCCAAGCTGATGAAATCACAGTTCTTTGACATTTTAAAGCAAAACTGAGAAGTTGGTCTTAACGTATCATGTAAAGGAGGAAAGGCAAATTTGGATATTTGGGAAGCAAGGATACCAGCTTCATATGAATATCTGTGTTCCTCTCTCTATCTATATACCAGGCACATAGTAGGAGCTTAATAAATGTTGATTGATTGGACCTTAAAGAACTCTGAAGAGCAATGCCTGAAGAGAATTTTTATTTTCCCAGCCAGTTTACTCCTTTAAATGATCCTGTCCACACAATCAAAAATTAGAATCTTTATTTCAAACGCCCTGAAACTATTTTAGGATGTATGTCACTCATACACTAATTTTCAATAATTAGCCTGGGGAGGGGGGAATTGATTACATTACTCTCTCCTTAGTCCCGATCTTAGCACAGTGTCTCTAGTGCATAGCACTGTGCATGACACATAGTAGGTGGTCCATAAATGCTAGTTGATTGAGACAGTGGTACTTAACCTTGCAGCCGTCATAGGCTCTTTTTGTATTCTGGAAGCACTACTATCAACCCATTCTGAGAATGTTTTCAAATGCTTAAAATAAGGAAACCAATTATTTTGAAATATAGTTTTCAAAATATTTTAAGAGATAGGTTCGCAAACCCCATATTAAGAACCCCTGGTAAGATGTTTTTCTCTTCCCTTCTTTGTAAAGTTATTCAAGATATCTAACATTTTTAACATTCGAAGGTCAGGTATTCTACTAACTGGATCTGATAAAAGCAATTCTTATCCCTTGGGGCAAGCACTACATGCTTGAGGGTTGAGGCGGGGGTTCAAGACAAGTTCAGTTTAGGTAAGGGGAGGCAGGGGGTGGGGTGGGGAACAGGAAAGACAACATCCTAAAGGGTAAAATTTAAAGTAAGGTTCTGGTACACTAAGTGGCAAAGAGGCCATCCCAGGAGGACAGAATAGGTAGGTGTCAGCCTGAGTTCACCTTGCCTGTGTCCACTTGGCTAAGTATTCATGCTAACCAGGTGCTAATTTCAGTTGTGAAATAATCAAAGCACCATCATTATTCTCTAAACTTTGGCACCCTAAGGCAAAACTCCAGTCACAATATGTTAGTTCTGGCCATGGTAGTTTCAGCTCATGAAGAAATCTTGAAATGTAGTGGAGAAAGCTTTGACTTTGTAGCCAGAAGACCTGGGGTCAAATACTGATTCTGTTCCTTGCTACCTGCATGCCCTCGGACAAATTATTCACCTCTCTGGGTTTAATTTCCTTATCTGCAAAATAAAGAGATTGGACCAGATCGGGTACATGAACTTTTTAAGAAAATTTTTGATAACTGAATATAAAAATAATTGGTTTCCCTTTGTAATTCTTTGTATTTTATTTTATGCATTTTGCATTTTATGCATTTATTTATGCATTTAAAAACATTATTCTAAGAAGGAAGTTTTACCAGACTATCATGAATCCATGACCCCCCAAAAATTAAGAACTCCATTCTAAATCACAACTTTAGACAAAAGTACAACTTGTTTGGGTTTGTCTATTTAATAACATAATGTAACCCTAAAAAAGGTAACCTTTACAGACAATGTGGAAGAAAAAAAGGAGTCTCCTAGAACTGTTCATGGGATTTTGAGTTGGAAGGAACTTTAGAAATTAACTAGTCTGATACCCTCACTTAATAGAGAAGGAACTGAATCCCAGAAATGATAAATAAATAATTATAATAATACAATTTAACCATTTTAACAGCCTCAGATCCATTATAAGAATAATGGGGTTAAAAATAGTATGAACTTTACAGGATTGTGAGGCTTGACAAAGACAAGCTGTATAAAACATTTGGAAAACCTAAATGGGCTACATTGATGTGCATCATTACTCTTTTTGTTGTTAAATTGTTTTTCATGGGCTGAGGGTGACAGTCAGGTGACTGGGGTGTCACTGCATTCCCTGTCCTGATTCCTGTGGATTTCATTTTCCCACAGAAATAATGCTCCATATGGTCATTAGGTTGGTTACTAAGCTGGGTCACAGAAGTATATTTAACCCAGAGTGTGGATGATTCTAACTCTACTCCAGACACTTCCTAGCTGGGCGAGCCTGGGACCACTTCTCCTTTTTCAATGCTGGTTTTTCACTTGTAAAAAGGGACATAAGTGTAACTAGAGCAGACACCTTCCAAGAGCTGGGAGGATCAGATAAGATGGCATAAAGAAAGCCTGCCACAGACCTTTCGGCATTATAAAAATGGCCGTTGTTGTTATCAAGAGTGGTCACAAGTTTTGTGGAACCAACCTTGGGATCTGAAGCCACTATTAAAAATAGCATTTCTATGGAATATTGTATCCCAAGTTCGTGTAATCAATGATGAGTCCAATGGGCCCTTGAAGAACTCTTTGTCCAGCCGCCTTATTTCATAGATGAGGAGATTTGACCTGCCCAAGATGAGTAAGTGACAATATCAGGATATTAATCTATGTCCTCTGACTGTAAATCAGTGCTGTTTCTAATGCAACACACTTCACAATGATTAATAACAGCTAGCGTTTATCTAGTGCTCTAAGGTTAGTGAGTAAAGCTGATCCTCTCAACAACCCTGGGAGGGAAGTGCTACTTATTATCTCTATTATACAGAGAAAGAAACAAATCTCTCTCAGCCTCAGTTTCCTCCTCTGTAACTTGCCCAGGGTCACATCTGTGTGGCTTGACTAGATTCACACAGCTAGGAGGTATCTGAGGCAGAATCCAAACTCAGATCTTTCCAATTCCAAGTCTAGTGCCCCATACACTGTGCAACCTCACTGTTGTGAGGTTATAACTATGTTATAAAAGAACTTTCAGAATATATCCTGCCTACAAATGGGGGCCTGCTTATTTTCATAATAAAGCCAAAGCATGAACACATCAAACACATGAAATTTTTTTAAAAATTAAGGCCTTTTGGGACGGCCAGGTAGCACAGCGAGTAAGAGCACCGGCTCCAGTGTTGGGATGACCTGGGGATCGAATCCCGGGCTCGGACACTTAGCACCCACCCAGAAACACCTGGCCATGTAACCTTGAGCAAGTTACTTAACCCCAGTTGCTTGGGGGTGGCCAGGTAGTACAGCGAGTAAGAGCACTGGCTCCAGTGTCGGGATGACCTGGGGATCAAATCTGGGCTCAGATACTCAGCACCACACCCAGAAATAACTGCCTGTGTATCCTTGAGCAAGTTACTTAACGCTGATTGCTTTAAAAAAAAAAAAAGATATTGTGCAGAGCGTTTCTTTTCAAGTAACAGTTTGGAGCAAATGATCTCTGGGGTCCCATCCAGCTCTGACATTCAATGATCTATGGATCTTGGCTCACTAATAGTGTACAGGGAGAGAATTGTTTGTGCTCACTATTTATAACTTAAAAAAAAACAACCAAACGTGAGGTCTGTTGACCTTGGCTTCTCTAAGAAATTCCATTCAGAGAGAACTTCTTTCCTCTGATTCAATTCAATCCAATTTATTAAGCTTACTCATACCACCATAATGTACCAGGTACTGGGCAAGGTGCTAAATGTACAAAGGAAACAATGGAAGAAAAAATATATACAAAAAAATACACCAAGTAATTTCTAGAGGGAAGGAAGACACTAGCAACTGGTGGCACCAAAACAGGCTTCCTGTAGCAAGGGGCACTTGAGCTGAATTTCAAGGGAAGCTAGACATTATAAGGGGAGGAGAAGAGAAGAGGAGAAGGGCGTGTACTTAAGGTCCTGGGACAGACTGAGCAGAGACATGGGATGTCCTAAACAAGGAGCAAAAAGCAGGATAGAAGGCTCAAAGGCAGAGTTTGCGAAGGAGGAGTTTGTTCAGCAAACCTGGAAAAGGAGACTAGAGCTCAATTGTGTTGGGCTTTAAAAACCAGAGGAATTTGCATTTTATCCCAGAAGCAAGGGGAGGTTCTCAAGCAGGGGAATGACATGACTAGACCTGTGCTCCAAGAATGTCACTTTGACAGCTTTATAGGAGATAGGTTAGTGAGGGGAGAGAATGGAGGCCAAGGGACCTATTTGGAATAATAATAATAATGGGGCTATTGGAATAGTCCAGGTGAGAGAGAGATGACTGTGTGACTGAAGAAAAAGGGACCAAGTACAAGAGATGTTGTGGCAATAGAACTATTGTCACAACAATTGTGGCAATTCTATCAATTGATTTGGTGTGAGTGGTGGGGAAGAGGAAAGAGTGAAGGGTCATTCCAGGGTTGCAAACCTGGGTAACTGGAAGGATGTTGGTGCCCTCAAAAGAAATAGAGATGTTAGGAAGAAGGGAACAAGGATTTGTTTTTGTTTTGCTTAGGGTCTTTTACAGGATGTGAAGAAAGCTTGCTACCATCTAGATGCTTTCCTGAGTACGAAAGAACAGAGAAACAGTTCTGGGAACAAGCCGGGGAAGCAGAGGCTCTCCAGTATTGCTTGAAAACATAGTGGCTCTCACTTCTACTCCAGTGGATAAGTTGTTCAGCAAAAGATTTGATTGTTTTCTGTTTTCCTTCTGTGGAATCTTAAGCCCAGGGGCCACAGGGAGCCAGAGATGGTCAGAAATAGATGAAGAAACTGAGGCCACCAGTTCAAGGTAATGAAAACTTTTTAATACATAAAGACAAAAAATGTGTGTGTGGCTGTCTGTCTGTCCGTGTCTGTGTCTAATAAAAGAAGTAAGGAGAAATAAATGATTGTTTAGAGCCAGATTTTGATCATGATCAGTTATGCTCACAGGTATTGTGAACAAGTCTACTATTAGGCACCATTCCACAACCTAAATGGAAGGCATAGTAAGTAGGAGGAAGCAGTCACTCTGCATTAATTCCAACTACTTAAAGCATGGCAAAGATTATATTGAAGTGCTAGGATTGGAGTCAGGAGTTCACTATGTGCTTCAGAATGCTATCAAGGCATCACGTCAGCCTCCACAATGTTTCACACATCTACCCTCTCTCCAGACAGTTGTCACCAAAACTCAGTCCCTCATCATCTCTCACCCAGATTATTGCAATAGGCTCTGAAATGATCCTCCAGCCTCAAGTCTATCCTCTCTTCAACTTTCTTCCACACAGCTGCCAAGGCAACTTCCTAAAGCATGGGTCACTATTCACTCCCCTACTCAGCTCACCTTTGGAGCCCACCTGTTACCCATCTCTCATCTGTGACTCTAAGAAGCAGTGGCCACATGCTGGTAAAACCGTCTTGGCAGACAGGCTAAACCTGGTTGAGGGTAGCCAACAGGCCTCGAAGCCATTGGTGAATTAGAGGCATGTCTACTCCAAGCGTGGATAGATGAGAACAATTTGTTCCAATAGCTATGAAGGTGGCTGAAGTAAGCATTGTGGGGCACTTAGAGTTTGGTCAGATATCAAAGACACCAAGGTCATCCACTCCATCCCAGGTCATCACTGGTCATCCTGACTTTTGTGTTACCACTGAACTTGGATTATTCTAGAAGAGAAAGTGAGGCTGGTAACTTTGCCCAGTTCTGCCTCACTTAAATCCAATTCAAGTCAAGACGTCACCCTGTGATATCACTAGTTCTCTTCAAAAATAATGGACAAAACAAACAACTCAAAAAATGCCAGTGGCTCCCTATTGACTCTAGAATCAAGCATCTCTTCATCTTTGTCTCATTCTTTTCCATGTCAATTTGTTATGCTTTATAATGCACATAATTATTTAAATATATGAATAATTAAACAGACACAGATTAGGGGTGCATGCTCTAAATTCATTTTTATTGACAGTAACATGCAATCAAAAAGCTTAGAGGCCACTACTCTACATACCCTTAAGGGTGTTTAACAATGTCCTTCCAAAATATGTACCCAGAACTTAACAATTCTCCAGATACCGTCTGACAAGAGCAAAGCACAATAAGAGTTCTTTCTCCTCTTCTCTGGAAAACATTCTCTAATAATATCATTGGGAATTTTTGGCTTCCATCTCCTTTCACTTAACTAAAAAGTTAGCATTAATACTGTACAAAAGCTGTTTGCTAACCTGGCTTCTGTAAAATACCAGAGACAACCTTCTTCTACTGGGGACTGCATTCTTTCTTTCAAATCACTTTGTACACATGTTTTAATAATATGGGTTTGAATAATATGGGCATAGATATTTTCCAATAGACTAATATTCTGAGTAAATATATTAGGAAATAATAAGACACTAAGAAAAGTCTCTTAAGAGAAATCAGAAGTTCTCAAAAATGAAATTGTTACCACACAAACATAAATTAGCCTGATGGGGAAATGAATGACCTAAAAAGGCTGCTTAGGGAAGTCCTCTGACCATTCCAATTTACAAGACAGAGATATAGAAGCAGGGGCAGGTAACTGATGATGAATATGCACAAGTAACATTCTCCTGAAAAAAAAAACTATCAGGGTCACTACAGCCCAGGATGAATCAAGGTCAGGGATGAGTGCTAAGGACAATAAAAAAAGGTTTTGGGGTTTTTTCAAAGCTATTTTGTGGAGCAAGAGAAGAATTTGAGAAGAAAAAGATCACTTATTTTGGCAGAGGGGATGATAATATTGAATGACTGAAGAATGAACTACTCAACTCTTATTTGTTTCTGTTTTTCCTTCCATGCAGAATGATCTTTGACCTTGGGAAGAAAAATGATTAACAGGAGGCTGAAATTAAAGATAAGTAAGGAGATACTAAAGAACACAGCTGTCACGTAATGGACTGAGAGTCCAGAAGCCTTGGGTTCAAGGCTGACACATTCTGGTTCTGTGACCATAAAGAAGTCACAACTTCTCAGTGATGTATGTAACTCCTTAAGTCTATAAAGGTACAAAACAGGTGCTGTCTGCATTAGTACAGGGAACTTCTTCTTGAAGAGTCCTATTTATCCATTAAAATAGCTCCAAAAAAAGATGCTAAGAGAACACTCTCAAGGAGTTCAAGTTACTAGCCTTAAACAAACAATACTCTAGGTTACTGAAAGATGTTATTGTCAGTGATTTTTTAAAAATAGATCTTACAGAATCATAAAGGCACAAGTCTTAGAAAAAGGCAAAAATTGCACTTTTCAAAATAGAGAAGAGGTTCAGCCTAGAAAAATTGAGGCCTGTGAGTTGGACTTCTATTCTTCGCAAGATTCTAACTGGTTTATGATGGTTTATGAACACTTAAGAAAGGAAGCAGTGACCATTCAAAACTCCATCAAGAACAAGGAATGCCAAGTTAACTTCATTTTCTTTTTTGAGAGGGTAACTAAGCAGGAAGGTCAGGGGAATGGTACAGATATACTATGATTTCAGCAAAGTCTTTTCAAAATCCCTTAGGCTAGCTTTGTCGATAAAATGGAGAAACGTGGGCTAGATGATGATACAGTTAAGTGAATTCCAAACTGCCTCTTTGACTGGACCCAAGCAGTAGTTGTTAAGAGTTTGATGTAACCTGGGAGGAAAGTGTCTAGTAGAGTGCCCCAGGCATCTGTCCTTGGCCCTATGCTTTTAAATATTTTTATCAATGGATAAAGACACAGAAGGCAAGCTTTTCAAATTTGCCAGTGATGTGTAGATAGGATTACTCACATATTGTATGATGAACCAGAGTCCATAAAGAGTTAGAATGATGGGATAAATAAGATGATACTTAATGAGGAAAAATTCTTAGGTTCAAAAAATCAACATTAGAAATACAAGGTTGAGGGGCGGCTAGGTGGTGCAGTGAGTAGAGTGCTGGTCCCGGAATCAGGAGGACCTGAGTTCAGATCTGGCCCCAGACACTTAACACACACACACACACACACACTAGCCCTGTGACCTTGGGCAAGTCACTTAACCCCAATTGCCCTACCTTCCTCCCTCAAAAAAAAAAAAAAAAAGAAATACAAGGTATGGGAGGCATGAGTAAACAACAATTCCTTTGAGAAGATCTATAGGGTTTAACATAATGCAAGCTCAATATAAGTCATCAGTGTGACATGGTAGCCAAAAAAGTTAATGCTATATTGGGCCCCATTTAGGGAGGTGATAGTTCCCTTATACTCTATTCTGATCAGGCCATATCTGAATACTCTATTTCAGTTTGGGGTATCACATTTTAGGAAGGATATTGGGAAGCTGGAGGAATCCAGAGGAAAGTAACCAAGATGGTGAAAGAACTGGAGACCATGGCATACAAAGCCTGATAGAAGAAACAAGAGATATTTATCCTGGAAAAGACTTGGGGGGGATACAATGGCTGTGTTCAAGCATCCCTTCGGATGTTGGATAGAGAAGTTATTGCCTCAGAGGACAGAACTAGAATCAATGGATGGCACTTGCAAAAGAGGTTGATTTTGGTTCCTTACAAAATTCCTAGCAATTACAACTATCCAAAAGTGAAATGATCTGAATCAGAAAGTGGTGGGTCCCTTCCCCTAGAATATTCGCAAGTAGCTGAATGACTAGTTGTCAGGGACATAGTAAGGAAGCTGAGCTAGATGGGAGGAGGAGGGGGTTTCTTACTTTTTTCTTGTGTCACAAACCTGGTCAAGGACCCCTTCTCAGAAGAATGCTTTTAAATGATTGAAGGAAAGGCTAAAAAAAAGATCTATCTAGTCTACATTTTTCTCACCCAAGTTCACAGACTCCTTGAAAATCCATCCACAGATTCCTTAAGGGTATGTAGAACTCAGGTTAAGAAGCCTTAGACTAGATGGTTTGGGAAATTCATTCCAGAGCTAAAATTCTTGAACTCTACACCCTTAATTAAATTTATAACTGTACTTAGACAGGACCTGGGTTCACATCCAAGCTCAGTTAACATCCATGTAACCTTAGACAAACACTTTAACTCTCTAGATTCCAATTTCCTTCTCTGTAAAGTAAGAAATGCTCTCCAATTTTCCTTTCTCTTGATTGTGAAATCACAGGCACTGGATAGATTCGGGCAATTTAATTTACAGACTGAACACGGTATCCTAAGAGTCCACAAGATGGTGGTGTTGCAGCATGAAAATAGTTCTCCAAACTTAAAACTCAAATGCCAGAAATTCATTAACTTTCCAGGGTGGGAAGTTACACTGTATGCTACAGAGACAATTCCAGCTTCAGGTATAGGATGGACGAGTTGACTTCGATGGTTTCTTGTAATTCTGGCATTCAGTGATCTCCTGTGTTTCTTCCTTCTCTTCCCTACTGGAAATGAAGAAAAGCGAGCAATTTCAAATACCTGTGCTTGCCACACCAAATTCAATTAAACAAATGTTTACTAAGGAAGGACGGACTTTTTATGTGCAAAACACCATGGGGGTAGGCCCTGTGGGGATACAAAAACAAAATAAGACTTTCTCTCAAGGAACTTTTGTTCTCCTGGGGAATGCAATATGATGATAAAAGCTAGCATTTATGTAGCATGATCCTCACAATAGCCCTGTATGGTAAGTGCTATTATTATGCCCATTTTACAGATAAGGAAACACACTGAGAAAAGTTAAGTTACTTAACACGGGTCACACAACTAGTAAGTGTCTGAAGCAGGATTTAAATTCAGGTCTCCTGATTCTCAAGTCCAACTTTCTTAACCATTCTGCCAACTAGGCACCTCCTCTATATATGCAAATAAGTGAACACAAAATATATTCAAAGTAATACAAATAAATTTCAGTAGAGAAAGAGTATTAACACCTGGGGGAATCAGGAAAACAAAATAACACCTGTAAAATGCTTTATAATCTTAACAGTATTATATAAATGTCAACTGAAATTTAAGCTAGACCTACTACTAGTGGGAATAGCAATGCACCCAGTTGGCCACTCCTCCTAAAGCAGGCAAAATTTTGCTTGTGATCTCTATGACAAAGAATTTCAAATCCATATATTAAAGCCTCTCTCCTTCCCTCCTGTCTCTCTCTTTATCTCTCTCTTCCCCCTCTCTGTACCTGTTCTCCACTCTCCCTCCTCCTCCTTCTTCTTTTTCTTCTTCTTCTCTTCCTCCTCATTCTCTCTTCCTCCTCCTTCTTCTTCTCTCTTTCCCTCTCCCTTCCTCAATTCCCCCTCTCTCCCTCCTCTCTCCCTCTGTCCTGATTGTCTCTGTTTGTTAGTATTACCCTGTGAAACCACCTACATTCATCCTCTTGTGGGATTCCTACAATATTATCTGTTATTTTACAGAAGCATCTTAAATTTCAACATCAGAAATTCAATGGAGATTTCCAGTGAAAACCTCAAGTTCCTCATGGCTCTATAGCCATGTACAGTACAGTCAGTGTTGTCTCCTCCTGAGCCCCAGGGCATTCTGTCCTATTTTGGAGAACCAATTGTGGGTGGCCTAGGCTGCAGTTTGATATGAACCTCATCAGGAAGTGAGATAATGGAATCCTGGGGTCTCTCTGAATCCTCTTCCTCCTCAGAGATAGGGACCCCTGGGCATAGATAGATGGTAGCACATGAGTCAACTGTTCCCTTGGAAAGCAGCTACGAACAGAGCTTGGAGGGAATTTTCACTGTGGGGTCAATCTTGAGAGGATTTCCTTCTTGACGGCTGGGTCCTTCCATTAACTGGCCCTTTTTTTCTTCTGCTACACTCTTTTGAGACTGTGTCTCAGTTTTTAAAGGGCTGCCAAGACAGGGCCCATCCTTTGCAAGATAATAACTATCTGCCCTCTAATTCCAGTTCTGACCTGAGGAACTTTTTCATACCTTATAAAAAATAATCACAAGTAATCCCTCCTTTACATTTTCTTTAAAACCTAAATACTTCCTTGTCTTTCATACCTCTCCCCACCATCTTCAATGATTACTATCAGTTGGCAGGTGGGAAATCAATTATCAGGAGTACCCTGCTTAATTCTCCCCTTCCCCCCATTACACATCTATTACGGGTTGTATTTTTCTCTATGACTTTCACACGAACAAGCAAACAACAGCAATTAAGCATTTAATAGAAGCAGTAGTAACAGTAATAATAGTAGTGTATTAGTAACAGCAGCAGCAGAAGTAGCAGTAATCTAGTAGTATAATAGTAGCAGCAGTAGTAGTAGTAATAGCAGTAACAAGTAGTAGTAATTAAGTAATTAGCATTTATATAGCACTTTAAGGTTTGCAAAATGCCTTACAAATACTATCTCATTTTCTCCTCACAGTCACCCTGACTCCAGCCCAGCACTCTATCTACTACACCATCTTGAAGCTCCTTCAAAGAAGTATTTGGAATAAATCAAAGATGTAATGTGGATTGGTCACGCACAGTGAGTTAATAGCAGATGTGATAGGAAATATGGAGAATTTTGGCAAGGACTTTGCTGGGGAGTAGGATGAAGAGGGTAAATGATGCAGTCATTTGCTCCCCAAGTATATAATTGAAAAGGAATTTGGGAGCCATGAGTTAGGAATGAAGGCTTTAGGATATTTATAACCAAGAATATAAAAATTTCCAGATAGTTTTTTTTTTAATGCTGCAGACTCCCTAGGGATAAAAACCCCTGTGGGCCAGTGGGAATGCTGACATACAGTAAGATTCCAAGTAGTTAGCATGTGATTCAGCCACAAAGGCAACATCCACATGGAAAGAAGAGGAATGGGAGACTGGGGGTAGAGAGTAAAAAAAAAACATTTGACCTCACAAACAAGATGTATTTGTAAAGAAAAGAAATGTTTACACAGAAAATTAGTTCTTAGGCAGGAATTTGGTATCTGTGGAAATTTTTGTTTGCAAAGTGAATATCTTACACAGGAAAAAAAATGTAAATATGTAATTCAGAATAAGTTCTCTGCAAATATAGTTTATGTATAAATACCTTCAGCAATTAAAAAGCCCTTTGGAATTTCTCTGTTACTAAGAAAATCCCAGGAGAGAGCTCCAGCTGTTCAGAATTTGGTGGCACTTTTGAAGAGGAAGTTAGGTATGGTGGATAAAGGGTCAACCTCAGAGTCAGGAAGGCCTGGGTTTGAGTCTCATTATTTCTCCATACTGGCTGTCTGACCACAGGTTAGTGTTAGTATTAGTGCCCCAAACAACCGCCTAAGACTGGAAGTTGGAGAACAGTCGCTGGTATTGTCAGTCAACAAGCCTTTATTAAGTGTTTACTCTGTACCAGGCACAGTGCTAAGTGCTGAGGACACAAGGAAGGTGCTTCCCTGAGTGTGTCCCTACCCTGAGGAAATCCCAGGTTCAGACCTCATTCCCATCTGCTTCCCTCCCCCAAACTTCACCTAGCTCAGTGATCCAAACAAGCTCAAAGACTGCAAGAAGTGATGATCTCATCAATGTTGGGACTAGTCCCCCCACTGCACTTTGGGAATCTTCTACAATTTGGTATGTGACCTTTCAAGGTTGCTATGGCCAAAAAAATTCACTCCATTAACAAACTGGTGATGAACCTCTGCAAAATGAGCCAGATGACAGATATGCAATTTGTCTTCAGGCTCATACTCAAAGTCTTTCCAGTTTGGAAAGATTTGCAAGAATTTCCACTTGTATACAGGCAATGGGGTATAGAAATCTATCTTGCCCACAAGAAAGTAAGGGAGAGGGGGGTAAGGGGAGGGATAAGGGGGATATTGAGAGGGCAGACTGGGGGAAGGAGTAATCAGTATGCTTGCCATCTTGGGGTGGGGAGTAGGAGAGAGATGGGGAGAAAATTTGGAGCTCAAAATCTCACGGAAGTGAATGTTGAAAACTAAAAATAAATAAATAAATAAATTCTGAGGAGAAAAAAAGAGTTTCCACTTGGCTATCAAAGCCTTAAAAAAAACCCAACATTATTTCTACAACATAATGCAGCCTCAAAGGATATCAATAAAAGAAGTAATAGTTATGTTTGCACAAAGTACTGATTGTCTGTCTCCTTACTAAAAGAGAAGGTGAAAGAGCTTGGGAGAAGATTCTCTGCTTTCTAGCTTATGGAGGAATGGAGTGTTCCAGAAAATACCAGACGAAGTACTTTAATGAGTAAAAATAAATAAACAACAAAGAATACTGGGAATTGATGGGAATTCAGTCCTGTGTCAGAAGGCCAGAGAGGAATGGGACACAGGAGAGAAGGGAGAACTATATAAGAGCACACAAGTAAGGCAGCTAGGTGGGACAGTGGAGAGAATGCTGGACCCGGAGTCAGGAAGAACTGAGTTCAAATATGACCTCAGACACCTGCTGTTTGTGTGATCCCGGGTAAATGATTTAACCTCTGTATGCTTCAGTTGCATCATCTGTAAAATGGAGATAAAAATAACAGGGTGGTTGTTCAGTTGACTGATGAGGTTAGAAGCAGAGGGAGGGTCTAAGACTGGAGAGGAAGTGGAGACACTAAGTGTAGATGGTTTTCTTTAGGTGTTTAACCATGGAAGGGAGGAGGGATATAAAACAGTAGCTACTGGAGATGGTAGGATCAAGTGAGAATTTTTTAAAGATGGGAAGACATGGGTGTGTCTGTAGGCAGCAAGCAAAGAAGGAATGGATTAAGAAACCTTGATAGTTAGAGAGTGGAAATATTATGGTGATAAATCTACTACAGATGGGCTAGAGGAGATGATACCTGGAGAAGGGTTGACATTAGCAAGACCCATTGTTCAACAGAGACAGCACCGAAGGAGGAGATAGTAAGGGAAGATATCTGAATGAAACAAGATCAAGAGAGGAGGAAAGGGAATATTCACTTTGAATGGCCTTCTTTGAGGTTATTTCTATCTAAAAGAGACCTGGTATATTTCCCTATGATGTTGGAGATGCCATTTTGAATGGCAAAAACTATTTACTTTCCTGTTGTGGTTGGTTGTTTATAAAGCACTTTCACATTCAGATGTCTTACCAATAGTGAGGTCAGTGAATGGGCATAATTTCCATTTTATAGATGAGTAAACTGACACTCAGAGAGGTTAAGGGGCTTGTCCAAAGACACATAGCCAATAAACAATAGAAATGAGACCAAAACTGAGGTTTTCTGGTTCTGGAAAGAATTTGCTCCTCT
The DNA here is from genome assembly GCF_028583685.1 of Petaurus breviceps papuanus. Taxonomy (NCBI): domain Eukaryota; kingdom Metazoa; phylum Chordata; class Mammalia; order Diprotodontia; family Petauridae; genus Petaurus; species Petaurus breviceps. Next base: position 109,363,594 of record NW_027186296.1, read on the forward strand.
CTCATGCCACCTCCACTCAGTTCTTGGATACATTGAAATTTCTGTGGTTATATTAAGATGAGGCCAGTGGTGTCAAACTCAAATATAAAACTGAGGTCATTAAATCATATATAAAGATCCCTTTGGGTGACATATCGACAGCTTTAAATGTAACTTTATTAATGTTTTATTTTATTTTTATTCATTTTGTTAGATATTTTCCAATTACATTTGAATCTGGTTCAGTCCACACTTGGGATTATTGTGTACAGCATGTGATTAACACCTCTTGTCCATGTCTTCCCATAAATGGACACAGGGTCCACCCAACATGCTAGAGGCATTCCTCTACGTCTCTTTATGAATATTGATAAAATATCAAATTTATTATGATTATATTTTAGCTCTGCCCCAACCTCATTGGAGTAGTTCACTCATTTTTTTTCTCTTTTTTGTACCAATAAAGATTCCAATACATGGGTGTGTGATCACAGTAGTTTTATGTTACATAGAAGTTTTCCTTGCTTCCCCATGCTTCAACCCTGAGGTAGATCCTTTCCTCTCTAAAGTCACTTTTATTTATCTGGTATTTACTCATATGAACATATTTTCTCCTCCAATGGAATGAAAGTTCTTCAAGAACAGTAATTGTTTCATTTTTATCTTTGTATCTCTAGCACCTAGACCTATATATATATATATATATATATATATATATATATATATATATATGATATATAGTAGGAACTTAATAAATGATTGTTGATTGATTCATCCATTGATAGAACAAAATAAAAAGGAAAGTAGGCAAGACTTACCTTCATCCAAGCTGTGGTGGTCATCACTATCTCTCCCCATCATGCCCACTTCCATCTCAGATCTTTCATGCACTAAGGCTTGTTAAAAGGAACAGAGGAAGACCTTTGACTTTCCTCTCTTGGGAATAAAAGAATCTGGAGAGGGTCAAGGCTTGCTTTGCAGATCACCAGGGTCTAGAATGGAATGTAGTAGTAGTTCATGATTTTCCAAGCTTCAAATGGATATCTCCCCATAGTCCAGATCAGTTCCAGGATGATCTGACAAATTCGTGTCTTCAACAGCTGCTTCATTCTTTGCTTCTGGACCACCCACCCCTATCCCATACCCCCCACCCCACCCCCCACCAGGTCTACTCTTTTTCAGACTACAGAAGCTGAAATGGAAGGAATGAGGTCACTCAGATAACATGTCCTTTATCTTGTCCTTTCACTCTGACTCAACGATCTTATTAGGGAGACGTTATTGTTGGGGATGGGGGAAGGGGGAAGGCATGAAGTGTGAGAAGGGGAAGGGAGAATCTCACTCCCAGTATCAGGATCTCCAAATTTACTCCACCAAACCCCCTATCCTGGGCCATGGGATCTTCACAGGAGAAGCAAAATAGAGGGCTCCTCCCCAGCACCTTTCCCTCATTAGAATGAGTAATTGCGGGGGTGCTAGGAATCACAAGATCTTGTTCATGATCTCTGCCTCCAAATAAAAGCAGGCATTTCCGACCATGGTTTAGAAAAGGAAGGCTATAGCAAATAGTTCATGTTTTACTTAAACAAGGAAAATGTTACATGTTGCTCCAATTAAAAATGCAGTTAATTCCTGTGGATACCATTCTGAATTGCACTTTCAATGTGTTGAAAAGAAGAGAGGGGGCAGAGCCAAGATGGTAGAGAGAAGGCAGGGACTCACCTGAGCTCTTTTTCAAACCCCTTTAAATGCCTTTAAATAATGTCCTAAAACAAATCCTGCTCAAAAGGACAGGGTGAAGTAATTTTCCAGCCCAAGACAACTTAAAAGTTTGGCAGGAAAAGTCTGTCGCACCAGGGTGAGAGTGGAACTCAGTCCAGTGGAGGTCAAGCCATCATGTAGACCAGCCCCCACCAAACCAGGAGCAGGCTTTGGGAGTGACTGAATCAGTAACTGCAGTGGCTTCTTTCAGAGCTCTCAGTCCACAGATGGTAAGGAAGGATGTGACAGAGGTCTCTTTGTTGGCACTGGGGGCAGGACTCTGTTACTCCGTGCTCAGATCTGGGTTACAGTCCTGGATGGCACTCTCAGGGTGAGGAGGAGCACTAGCACATCAGAGCTTGTAGCCACAGTGGAGCAGTGCCAGGGCAGAAAAGAGCATGTGTAGTTTTCAGAGCACAGGCCAGGAAAGTAGTAAACACACCTCTCCTTAGATCATACCACTTTGGAAAAACTGAAAACTTACAGGTGCCTAGAATTATCTCTGAAAGGAGTTGTACAAATTCCTGAAGCTTGGAAGAGTGCGTCCTCTATCCTGGAAGAAGAGCCCCACTTTGCAAAGAGTTACAAGTCAAGAAATAGACTGGGAAAATGAGCAAACAACCAAAAAAAATTCTGACCATAGAAAGTTAGTTACTGTGGTGACAAGGAAGGTCAAAACACCTACTCAGATGAAGATAGCAAAGTAAAAATTCCTATATCCAAAGCCTCCAAGAAAAATATGAATTGGTCTCAGGCCATGGAGGAGCTCAAAAAGGATTTTAAAAATCAAGTAAGAGAGGTAAAGGAAAAATTGGAAAAAGAAATGAGAGTGATGCAAACATATCACGAAAAATGAGTCAGCTTAGCAAAGAAGACACAAAAAATAAAGAATAAATAAAAGAAAAAAGAAAAGAATGTCTTAAAAAACAGACTAGGCCAAATGATAAAAGGAACAAAAAGCCCATGAGGAAAATAATGTATTGAAAAGCAAAATTGGCCAAATGGAAAAAGATACACAAAAATTTGCTGAAGAAAAAAACTCCTCAAAAAATGGAATTGGCCAAATGGAAAAGGAAGAAAATTCACTGAAGAAAATAATTCCTTAAAAATTAGAATTAAGCAAATAGAAGTTAATGACTTTATGAGACATCAAGAAACAATAAAACAAAACCAAAAGAATGAAAATAGAAGACAATGTGAAATATCTTATTAGAAAAACAATTGATCTGAAAAACAGATACATGAGAGATCATTTTAAAATCATTTGACTTCCTGAAAGCCTTAAAAAAAAGTCCAGGAATCACCTTTCAAGAAATTATCAAGGAAAACTGCTCAATATTCTAAAAGCAGAGAGTACAATAGAAATTTAAAGAATCTACCAGTTACCTCCTGAAAGAGATTCCAAAATGAAAACTCCCAGGCACATTAGAGCCAAATTCCAGAGCTCCCAGATTAAGGAGAAAATATTACAAACAGCAGCTAGAAAGAAATAATTCAAGTATCACGGAGTCACCATCAGGATAATACAAGATTTAGCAGTTTTTACGTTAAAGGATTAGAGGGCATGGAATATTATATTCCAGAAAGCAAAAGAGCTAGGATTACAACGAAGAATTACCTGCCCAGCAAAACTGAATATAATCCTTTAGGGGGGGGAAACAGACATTCAGTGAGATAGAGGACTTTCAAGCATTTCTGATGTAAAAACCAGAGTTGAATAGAAAATCTGGTTTCCAAATACAAGACTTAAAAGAAGTATAAGGGGCGGCCAGGTAGCACAGCAAGTAAGAGCACTGGCTCCAGTGTTGAGAAGACCTGGAAATCGAATCCCGGGCTCAGACACTTAGCACCCACCCAGAAACACCTGGCTGTGTAACCTTGAGCAAGTTACTTAACCCCAATTGCTTAGGGGCAGCCAGGTGGCTCAGCGAGTAAGAGCACTGGCTCCAGTGTTGGGATGACCTGGATCAAATCTGGGCTCAGATACTCAGCACCACATCCAGAAATAACTGGCCGTGTAACCTTGAGCAAGTTACTTAACCCCGATTGCTTAAAAAAAAAAAAAAAAGAAGTATAAAAAGGTAAATGGGAGAGGGAAGTCATAAGGAACTTAATAAGGCTAAACTTTTTACATTCCTACATGGGAAGATATTTGTAACTCATAAGAATTTTCTCATTATAAGGGCAGTTAGAGGGAGTGTATATAGGCAGAGAGCACAAGTGTGAGTTGAATATGATGGTATCTTTAAAAATAAAATTAAGGGATGAGAAAGAGGAATGCACTGGGAGAAAAGGAAAGAGAAAGGTAGAATGGGGTAAATTATCTCACATAAAAGACTCAAGAAAGAACTATGACAGTGGAGAAGAAGATAGGGGAGGTGGGGTAACACTTGAACCTTCCTCTCATCAGAATTAGCTTAAAGAGGGAGTAACATACACACTCAATTGGGTATAGAAATCTATCTTACCCTATAGGAAAGCAGGAGGGAAAAGAGATAAGAGAAGGGGTTACTCATAAAAAGGAGAGTGGATGAAAGGAGGCAATAGTCAGAAGCAAAACACTTTTGAGGAGGGACAGGGTGAAAGGAAAGAGAATAAAATAAACAAGGGGGAAATAGGATAAGGGGAAATACAGTTAGCAATCATAACTGTGAAAACATTTTTGAAACAAGTTTCTCTGATAAAGGTCTCATCTCTCAAATACATAGAGAAATGAGTCAAATTTATAAAAATAAAAGCCACTTCCTAATTGACATATGATAAAAAAAAAATGAAGTCAGTTTTCAGATGAAGAAATCAAAGCTATCTATAGCGATATGAAAGAAATGCTCTAAATTGCTATTGATTGGAGAAATGCAAACTTAAACAATATTGAGGTACTACCTCACACCTATTAGATTGCCTAATAGAACAGAAAAGGACAATGATAAATGTTGGAGGGAATGTGGGAAAATTGAGACCCTAATGCACTGTTGGTGGAGTTGTGAACTGATTCAGCCATTATATAGAGCAATTTGAAACAATGCCCAAATATATATAGTAGCTCTTTTCTGGTGGCAAAGAATTGGAAATTGAGGGTATGCCCATCAATTGGGGAATAGTTGAACAATTTTTGGTATATGATTGTGAAGGAATATTATTGTGATATAAGAAATATTAAGCTAAATACTCTCAGAAAAACCTGGAGAGACTTAAATGAACTGATGCAAAGTGAAATGAGTAGAACTAGGAGAACATTGTACATGGTAACAGCAATATTGTAAGATAATCAGATGTGAATGACTTAGCTATTCTAAGCAATACAATGATTCAAGACAACTCTAAAGGACTTATTATGAAAAATGCCATCCAACCCAGTGAAAGAACTGATGGAATCCGAATATAGATCAAAGTGTGCTTTTTTTTAAAACTTTCCTTATTTTTCTTTGGTTTTTATTTTGGTCTATGTTTTCTTTTACAACATGACTAATATGGAAATATGTTTCTCATGCTTACACATGTATAACCTACATCAAATTGCTTGCCTTCTTAATGAGGGGAGTGGGGAGGGAGAAAGATGATTTGGAACTCAATTTCAAAAATGAATGTTGAAAATAGTTCTTACATGTAATTGGGAAAAATAAAACATTAAATTTGAAAAGATTTTTTAAAAAGAAGAAACTACTTTTGATAAGTTTCAGAAGACCCTTTGAAGCTGTTATTTAACAGCAAATCAAGACCAATGACCCAGTTTGGTGAGGGTCCTTTCAATTTCTTTTCCCAAGGAGAGATGTTCTTCGTCCTCCTCCTCGAGCCCACCTAGTGCATCTGCTCTATTAATGGGTTGTCTAACTCATCTAAATCTAATCGTTCTCATAGACAAATCGTCTCTTGCAATATGTCTTCATTCCTTTCCTTAAAGGTATGTGCTGCCTTGCTTTAAATTATTACTGATTCACCCTGTGCAGAAAATTTCAGATGGAGGTCACCATTCTATTTCCAGTGCTTCCTTGACCTTATCCTCAGGTATAGTACAGTATACATAGTACAATGGTAGGTCATTCAAGCAAGAAGAAAACACAGTAAAATCCTGGACAGATGAATACAGGTCTAAGGCTTGGTCACTATCTGAGGCAGGGGGTGAATGGATGGACAATCTCATACCCACTCTTGGTTCCCAATGCTCCTTTCCCTGCAACCAATTCTTTATAGGCTGGTAATCTAAGGACAATAATTGGAAGAATACTAATATCAAAAAGTGATAGGATCATAGCTTTAGGGCTGGAAGAGACCTCAGAGAAGCAAAGTGATAATAATACTAATTATAGTAATAATAATAACCAGCATTTGTATGTTATTTTAAGGTTTTCAAAATGATTTACAAATATTGTCTTATTTGATCTTCACAACCACTGAGAAGAAGTCACTTTTATTATCCCCCTATTGCAGATGAGAACACTGAGGCAAAGATTAAGTGACTTGCTCAGGCTCACTAATCTGGTATGTTATCTGAGCTCAGATTTGAACTATCCTGACGTTAGCCCCAGCTCTCTCCACTGTGCCATGCAGCTGCCTATCAAGATGCCCAGCAAGGACTGTTAACCCTTTGACTCCAAATTCATCAGGCTTTCCTCTAGGCCACATTACCTCCCCAGTATTTGTTTCAGGGAGAAGCCTAGGTTTGGTTAAAATGCTGCCTAATTTCCCCAAAGCAATCCAGACCATTGGCTTCCTCTTATTCAATTCTGGGAGCAGCTCGTACATCTGCAGTAAATTGTCTAAGATAAAGGTACTGATGAATCTCCTCTATGAATTTCCCCTCCAACTATGTATATTCTGGACAAAAGATAGTTTTCGTACATTTAACTTTACATTACATTAAACTCTTTTGAGCAATTGCCAGTTGTATTTAGGAGACTCTACAATATTTTGACACCGCAATCAGCTCAATGTCATCTGGAAACAGAAGTATCTGGAGGATGCCGTCTATGTTCATTTCGGACTCTGTTGTGGACATCCTCCATGACAGTTGGCAAAGTCTTTGAGAAAAAGAAACTTCCCTGTTCTATTTTGCTTGTTCCCTTGATGTGAATAATGTGAGGGGCATTAAACAATGCTATTCCTTTTGAGGAATCTTGCATGATTGTAACATATGTAAGGATGATACCTTGCTAGAAAATAACCTCTAAGATGACAATTTGCTCTATAAAATCAAATGCTTTTTATGGTTAACAAGCAATAAAAAATGATTTTGGGTTCTCTGTATCTTTCAATCAATTGTGTGACTATAAGGATGTGGTTTTCATATTATTTTTTGAAAGTCTTCCTATTTACTTCTTGTACATTCATTAGACTCACAAAATTCATATAAATGGGAAAATTAGGCATCTACATTGGTAGATATCGATGTCTTCTCAATTGCTTTTGTTGCTAATAATATCTGAGAGTTTTCCAAGCATTTTATAACTTCCTCTCTTTATCATATCTCGAAAATAGATTCCTTGATGCCCTCAAAACTGCCCTGCTTCTAACATGGATTTTCTCTGTATATACTTGACCTAATTCAATTGCTTAATCCATCTTTGTTTTATTTAGTGTGATTGCTCCTCCCTCATGCATCTGGGGAACTATGATCCTAGGACCCAAATGTGGCAACTCCACTGGCTGATGGCAAGACTAATTATAGAAATCTTGACAGATATTTTCTGTTTTTCATATGTTTGTTGTCTCTAGTTTCATCCTTAAACGTACTTAGGAAGATCTGCCTTAGTTGTGTTTCTTACCATGTTTTCTGCAAACTTATTATTTCCTTCCACTACTTCTTGCTGTTTTGTGAGGCAACATTACTCATAATCTTGCACTATCCTTCTCTGTGTGATTTTGCCAACAAGTTTGTCTTTTTGATGCTTCTTTTTTTTTTACCATGCTCTTCAAATATCTATGTCTGAGTGTATATATACATTGTATATGAGAACAGGTCTACATATATTATATACCCACATATAATATACACATATATTCATATACACTTGTATGTATACATGTATGTGTGCGTGTGTGCATGTATGGGAAAGTTTCACCTTTGGCCTCCAGTCCTCTGAGATGTTTGCATAAAAACTATCAAAGCTATAACAAACAAAAAAGACATATGTCAGCATGGGAGAAGGAAGGAGAGAGGACTAAAGCAATCATCTGCCTTCCTGACCAGCTGTGTTCCACACACCAGTACCACCTGTTTTCCATCCACTCAGCATCTGCAATGTAATGGCCAAACACTGTCAGCATATAGACCTCAAGGAATTGGTATTTGCTAAATACAATCAAAACGAATGCTTCTTTTCACAGGCCCCATCACCAACTAAGTGAGAAATACAACTTGCAATGGCCCTGATTTGAGGGAGGGGTGTGGATCACAATGGTCCCAGCTGTCCAAGTTCGAGTCATTGGACAAACATTTATTGATCGTGGGCTCCGCTTGGTGCTGGAGATACAAAGGCAAGAATGAAACAATCCTTGCCTACAAGGCTTACTTTACTGGGAGGGAAAGCAACACAATTACAGAAAAGTCAATGCAAAATGTGTACAAAGTCATTTATGAGGTGTGATCAGCAGCAGTGGGGGAAGAGAAAGAAGAAGGGAGGAGGGAGGAATCAGGTTGCGCTTCAGCTGAATCTTGTAGGAAGCTAGAGGTTCTAAGCAACAGAAATAAGGATATGGGAGGGCATTTCAGTATGTGGGAGAGACAGACTGCAAGGACACAGAGGAGAAAAATAGAATATTATGATGTTCTTCTTTTCAAATTCTTATCCTGAGCCCTGTAACCCCAGAACTGACCCAGTGGCTCATTAAATTACATTTCTTGCTGCTTTGAGGTGCATAATAAAAAACAACCCCTTTGTTCTAAGGAGAACCTGGGAGTCAGTAGCTGCTTCCACTTTCATTTAGAAAAGAATATAAAGATCCCTCTAGATTAGTTCCTTCATTAGGGTTAGTGTGGGATGTCCCATCTGTCACTGCACAAGGATCTCATATTTAGAGTGCCTCCCCTTGAAGGGAAGAATGAAAAATGAAGAAACAAAGATATCAAGAATTCATTCAAAATATGACTGAAAATAGGTGCTAGCTTATCACAGAAGCAACATAGAAAAAGCAAAAGATTTACTTTAATGTTAATCTAGAATAGAATCGGAGCTCCCTGTGGGCAGTGGCTGTTTCTGGTTTTGGTCTTTTTGCACCTTGAATGATGCCTTGCACACAGTAAGCCCCTAATTAATGTCTAGAAAGTTAGATTGAATTAGGAACTGGAGTTGGCAGGGACCTCAGATGCCAGCTTATCCAATGCCTTCATTTTAAAGGTGAGGAAACTGAAACCCAAAGTCTCAGAGTGAGTGAATGCTTATACAGTTAGTATCAGAGCCTGGGTTTCGGCTCAGGTCCTATGACTATATTCATTGCTATTTCCACTGGCCCATGCCTGGCAGCATGACCACCCTGAGAGAGATCTATTTGGTGAAGATGCTCTGTTTGTCGTCTTGACTCTTTATCCAACACTCTATACACTTACACACTACGCCACATTAGAGCCAGTTACATGGGACCTCAAACATCACCTAATCCACTCCTGAGAAATAGTCATCTGGCTTCTTGCACGTGTCCGCTAACATAGAAGTAACTCCCTGTAACTCCCAGCCTAACCCTGCCTGTTCCACTTTTTAGCAGCTCTAATTGACTTCAACCTTGCAGTCTTTGTAACTTCCACCCTCTTGTCCTTGCTCTGTCCTCTACAATCAGAATTCCATTTCAGCTCTAACAAATCTATTACAGGTTATTAAATTTCCTACTCATACAGGCTCCAAGAAGTAATGGAGATGTTGACACATAAGATCAGAACTGAAGTGAAGAATCCTTACTTCACTTTATCTGTGCCCTGAAAGACAACGGGATTGATTCTCCCACTTTGACCCCAAGCAGGCCCTCCTTACTTTGCCCTTTTCTCCTACTTTTCATTCTACCCCAACTCTGTTTAAGTTCATGCCTGGCCAACCTGGAGATTGTCCATCCTTTGCAGGCACACCCCAGAGCAATGATCGATGACAGAGTTTGGTCACACAATTGCCTACACAGTTTGCTTTAAAAAAAAAAATCATTGTGGAGCTCATTCTGTGGTTGGCATAAATTACAGTTTATACAGAAAACATGGGCACAACTCCCAGAATGCCTAGACCACACCTCTTTTCAATGCCTGCCCAGAGTAAGGCACCTACAACTCTAGCCATGAGCTTTAGGAAGAGAAAAGGAGGAGAATGGGGCTCAGAATGGCTTATGAAAATCCTCTTTGCTGCCCCACCACCTCAGTTTTCTTTCATGAAAATTCATCTGAGATCAAGTTTGACTCAGAAAAGAGGGGGGAAGGAGGTTCTTTGCATACCTTCTTTGCAGAGGGTACTGGTGAGGAAACCTGAAAATATGGTCAGACTTCATTGGTATATTGATTAGTTTTTTTTGGACTGCTCTTTCCTCCCTCCCTTTAATTTTTTTCTTTTTATTACAAGGGATGGCTCTAAGAGTAGGGAGGAATACATATTGGAAATGAAGGTGATATAAAAAATTAAAAAGACATTAGCAAATTTTTTAAAAGGAATTTAAGCATAGATTGCATAGCAGACTCCAAAATCATATTTTATCTTCATTTATTTATTTTGGGGGGTCAGGCACAATCGAGATTAAATGACCTCCACAAAGTCATACAAGTGTCTGAGGCCCGATTTGAACTCGGCTCCTCCTGAGTCCAAAGCTAGTGCCCTATCCACTGTGCCATCTAACTGCTCCTCTAAACCCATATTTTATGAATGAGGACATGGAGACCCGCAAAGGTGAACTGATACATCCATGTCTATAGAGCTACAACATGTCAGAGCTGAGACTTAAACCCAGATCTCCTAAGTCAAATTTCAGTGGTCTTTCTCCTAGACCAGATCACCTCAGATAGACCTGAATTTATAAGAATTTCTCCAGCTGAGCAAAATACAAAAGGAAATTCCATTCCTCTTGCTAAAGAGAGTTCTCCTTTTAGATGAAAATTTTAGGTTGCCCTCTACAATTCAAGATAGGAATGGGAAGAACTACAGTGACAACAGCAGGTGGGGAAAGATCCCACCATGCCCTTAGCTTAGAGAGGTACCCTACTGCATTAGGTATCAGAACATGTGGGGTCAAATGCTGTCCTGGACACCAGATGCCTGTGAGACTTCAGTCTTAGTTTCCTCATCTGTAAAATGGAGTTGATAATGTCTATGCTACATGTGTGAGGTTGAGTTGAGGAAGTAGATGTCAAAGTACTTCACAAATTAGAAGGCAAAAATCTTCATTGAGTTCACTCTATGACTGGCAGAAATTCTGGTTTTTACAACAAGCAAGGAAAATGGTAAGAGATGCCTATTATAATTCTTAGCTCTCTATTTGTATCCACACACAAGGCCATCACCCTAGTCCATGCCCTCTATAATTCTCACTTGGACTGTTGCACATAGCCTATTCATAATTGTTCTCTCCAAAGTCAGTCTCCCCCAGTGGCTCCACCTCCACTCTAATTCAGACTCCACTCAGTTAGAAATCACAGATCTCACCAAGTAGCTCCCTGGCTCTCTATTAACATCTAGGATCAAACCTGTAATTCATGTGTCCACTCCTGTACCACCATGTTTTCAACTCCATCACCCAACAGTGTACGAACACCCCACCTAACTGTGCTAGGCTGGCGGAGTTAGAGCATTGGAGAACCTCTGATAAAGACTGACTTAGAGGTAGAAAGGAAGCATGGGATGATGTAAGGGTTATGGTATTTAAATATCTTCCATGCCCCATTGGACTTGCTGACATAGCAGGAAGGGGCGGAGCAAGAGGAAGAGGAAGCCAAGCTAGAGTTCCTGCGGTGGCTAGCAGTGGCAGCGACGGCGGCAGCAGCAGAGGCAGCGGCAGCACGAAGCCCTTTTTGAGTTAGCCAGAATTTCTGCTAAGGACTCCTGCTGAGGACTGCCAGGGGCCGGAGCTGCTGGGAGCGTGCTTCCCAGACACTGGGTGGTTGCTGTGAGTGGGGAGAGGAGGACCTTTGCCTGAGGTAACCTGTTCTGTTTTAAAGGCTTGAGAATGTGGGTGCTTTCCACTTTATCTACCTGTGCCAATTTCATAACTACTCTGATGGCTTTCACTTTCTGGTTTTGGGACTCAGTCTTTTGGTATCTTAATAAATTTTCTAGCTTATTCCCCCATATGGCAAGCATGATGTATTTTGTGATGGATAATTATATCAGCATATCTGTAATTTCCATAGGCATTGTGAATATGGCATTGCTGATACAGATGGTCCAAAAGACAGTGATGGAGCTGAGAGTCACAAGGTCTGTTACTGGTTCTGTTTCTAATTCAGTTTCAGCCAGTGCTGGATTGGAGTTTCCTTGTTTGGAAAATAAGGGAGTTGAGTCATAACTAAACATGTTTCCAGAATATTCAAAAAGAAACATGCTATCCATTGCCTCAAGGAGAGGTGGTAGACTTAACCGTGAAGACTGAGGGGCAGCTAGGTGGAGCAGTGAAGAGAGCACTGTCCTGGAGTCAGCCTCAGATACTTGACACACTAGCTGTGTGACCTTGGACAAGTCACTTAACCCCAATTGCCTTGCCTTCCCCCCCAAAAAAAGAGTGAAGACTCAGACATAGCTTGTTTGGACATGGCCACTGGGGAAATTTGTTTTCCTTAACTATACATGTTTGTAACAAGGTATTTTCTTCTTCCTCTCTCAACATTGGAGGAAGGGAGGATTTTTGTTGATTAAAAAGTTAAATTTAATTTTAAAAATTTTAAAGAGATAAAACAAAAATAAAATAAAAAAGAAGTTGGACTAGATGGTTACTTACTGAGGTGTGAAGCGGAAGAAGAGAACAAAAGGGTGGATCTAAATCACTGAAGCAAACTGAGTACTCAGTACATAAGGTACTTTCCAGCTCTAACATTTTGTACTCTTTTCATTCAATTTTTCTGTCTGTTAATTCCAGGACACAACCGCCGTGCTATTACTGACTTTTGTTCTGTCCTTGGGGACAGGAAAGACTTCCCCAAGTAGATCATTTGACCCACACCAATTTCTGGATGAAAGTGGCAGCTCCATTTGCAACAGGTAAGACAACTTCTATAAATCTCAGAAAACCCAGGCTCAAACTCTAATTCTGCAATGAATTCCTTATGCAAATTTAGGCAAATCATTGACTTTCTGGGCTTTTGTATCCTTTTGTGTCAAAGGAGTAAATCAGACTAGACAGCTGACCTTTAAGATTTTTCAGCTCTAACTCCTAGAAGTAGGGAGAGTTAGAGTTTATCTTTCCAGTGTTGCTTGCACTATAGATCATCCATCAGCTAATGGAACACCAGTCTAAGCTCAGAAATTAGAGTCTAAGCTCAGCAATGTCTGCTCAGCAGTAGACTAGATCAGTGAGATTTAGGATACTTGACTCAATGGTTTTTTAAGTCAGTGATGAGACAGCTGGCCCCTGTGTTCTCTCTCCAGACCCAATACGAAGGCCTCCAAGGTTCTAAAAACTGTCCTATGAGGGTCCTTCATTCAGGAGCTGTTTTGCTTGGGTTCCAGTATCTAAACATTTACACCAGGAGGACACATTATTGTATTATCACAAGTTAAAATTGCTGTATTGTCATCTTAGTGGCCCAGTGCTGAGGTACCATCGGGCACTGGTCACCCAAAGTCTTATCACAAAATTTATAAAATCCTGTAATCGGTAATCCTTTATTAGGACAGGTGATTCAAAGGGTATGCCAGGAAATCATTCTATGACCCTACTAATCAGTAGCCATGGAGGCCCTGACCTTATCCAGAGCCATACCCACACTAAGCCATTAACCTTTGGGGGAGTAATGGGACATTAACTGGAAGAGCCATCCCTGGTTATTTACATTCTCATGATATCTATTATTCTGGCCCAATTAAAGAATTACAGCTCATGGGCTTGGAGAGAACCTTTTATATCAGGATAATCCACAGTAATGATAATAAAAGCCCATGATCTCCCCAGTGACTGTAGCTGATGCTCAGTTATGGGGGAGTGGCTGTCTTTTGCTGTTCACTTGCAGCCCCAAGAGCGAGGCCCCAGGCCACCAGGGAAGAGTGATGATGAGGTCATCCCACCTGGTGGGGAAGTAAGATCAGGTTTCAGTTTACTGCAAAGATTGAATTCCACTCTTATTCTCTCCCTCTGCCAGCTGGACTCACTACAGAAGCTGCTAGTTGAAGGAGGCTCCAGATCAGATCAAGGAAGGAGAATTGGAAGGAGGGAAAGATTCTGGATAAGTTATTGGGACAGGAGAAGGCAGCAGAGTGGTGTGGAAAGGGGCACTGGTCTTGGAGTCAGAAAAACGTGATTTCAAGTCTTGGACAGATATGACCTGTGTGATACTAGGTAAATCCTTAGGCTCTTTGTACCTTAGTTTCTTCATCTGTAAAAGCAGAGAATAGGGCTAGATGGTGTCCCTTCTAGTCCCTTCTGGTGATAAATCTATGATCCAATGGGAACAACATGCACAATGATCACAAAAATATAAATGAAAACAACATACTGAGGCGGTGAAAGTTTGATTCATTGTCATGACAAGTCTTGGTCCTGGAGACCATATGATAAAACATTCCTACTCCTCTTCCCAGTAAAAATGTAGGGGATTACAGGGGGAGAATATATATGCCACGGATGGGGAACGTGTCAGATGTGGCCTTCTAGGTCCTCAGGTGTAGCCTTTTGACTGAGTCCAAGTTTTACAGAACAAATCCTTTTATTAAGGGAATTTGTTCTGTTAAGTTTGGATTCAAAGAGCTGCACTTGAGGACTTAGAGGTCAACATGTGGCTTTGAGGCTGAAGGTTCCCCACCCTTGGTACAGATAGTCAAACACGGTCACTTTTGAGTTAAGATTTTTTTCATTGTTTTTCTTTGTCTCAAGGTTCAGTGGTAGGGTGAGGTGGGGAGCATATATAGGGGAATGACTCATATACAAAACTAAAGGCATCAATAAAACAAAACAAATAGAACGCAGGGCACAAGGTGATATCAGAAGAAGACTTCTATAGAAATTTCTATTTATAGATAAAATAAAAATTATTATAAATCCTATATCTTTTAAGTAGCTGGATCTGTCAAAGGTGAAGGATGGAAGTTAGCTTCCCAACTCCCGCCTGTGTTTTCCATGGCAGTGCCCTCCATAACAATCTCAAGATGAGACTAGAGTTGGTTGGAGTGGGGCAGCTGGAAGGTCACTAAAAAGGGAGCAGAGAGCAGGTGCCAGAGCTGTGTTATTGGCTCAGAAGTGTGACTGAAGGTGCCTAAAGAAGGGCTGAGCATCATTGCCCTGGGAAGTCTCCAAGCTTGGCACTGGGAGAAGCCATCACCTTGGTCTTTGAAGGGTTAAGTGGCTGGCTGCTTTCTCCCTAGGGCCATGATCCTTTTACTCTGAGTTTAAAATCCCAAGGTTTGCTTAGGCTTGGGTGAGCTGCTTTTGGGGAAAGGAACTGTAAAGGGCTCCCCTCTCTGTAGAGCAGTGTCAAGTCAAAGGAGCATTGACTTAGCCTTGCATTGAGATAGCTGCCTCTCCAAGCCGGCAGAGCCTATGGACTGGATGGGAAGGCATGGACCAGAAAGGAAAGGAATACACAATATTCTTTTTGTTATCATTATCATCATCATATTTAATTTTTAATGAATAGAAATCTATTTTTTCTCCTTCCCATCCCCTCACTGGCAAAAAGAAAGAGAAAAAGAATTCTATGTTGAGGTAAAGCTTTGGGAACTATACAGAAGTTCATGCCAAAGTTCATTCCCCTCTCACTCCCACCTCCTACAGTCTAGGGTTACAAAGCTGTTAGTGCCTCTCACGTCCTGTATCCCCTTCCGGTGGGGACTGCATTGACTCATCTTCCCCTGGATGAAAGATGCTTGCTTTTCAAACATGAAACTTGGAAAGGAAATCCTAAGTTCATCGTCATCTTACAATTCACCTTCCTGCCTTTGTGTCTCCCTTACAAATACACATAGTCTCGATTGATAGCCTTCTTATAGTAATGAAGAACTGCTAAAGGAAGAAATATTGGGCGACAGCTACCAATTCCCTTTGCCACTGATTGCTGTGTAACTTTGAGTAAGTTACTGCTCTTTGTAAATACTTGGATAAACCGCCCTTCAACAAATTCTAACTTTGCAGGGAATAGAAACAGGACCTATGGTTTTATTGGCATAGTGAGCTACTGGGTAAGGAAAACTCCTTTTGTCCATTTAGATCAGAGTACCTCCTCTACACTTTATGGACTCAGACAGTTGCTTAGAACACTTAGAGGTTAAGTGACCTGCCCAAGATCAGAGAAGCTGCACTTGAACACAGGTCTCCTGGACTTTGAGACCAATTCTTTATACACTTTATATGTTCAACCATGCTGCCTCTACTTCTGACTTATAGCTGAAATACAAAGGGCACTAAAAGAACTGTGTGACTAAATAAAAATCAGGCACAAATATGCAGAAATTTAAAATTCCCTGAAGGAATAGCTGTTTGAATTTATAAGTCCAATTAAAAATATACTACCATAACCCTAACATGGGAGCTGTTGACAACATAATATAAACTTGAAATTACTTATGGCAAAGTTGATTTCCTGTTTTGCTCTGGCAAGAACTGGAAAGGCTTTGGAGGGTGGTGTGTGAAGCTAGGGGTGGAACACTCAGCAGAAGTAGTTAGGCACTGTATATTCTTGGGAATTAGGGAGTCGATTCCAGTTATTAATTCACCTCTCTGGGCCTCAGTTTCCTTATTTATAAAATGAATGGTTTGCAATAAGTGATCTCCTTAAGCTGTAAAATTCCATGGTCCAAAGATTGCCAGTGGAGCAGAATCTCTAACATAGTTAACTGCATTTTATGCATGAAGCAGCTTTTAAAAAATAAAATAAACATTGAGACTAAAGAAAAAATATCCTTACCTCTTTTCCAAACATTTGGATAACACATATGCTGAGAAGCAACCAGCTGTGTGACTATGGGTAATTACCTAAGTCTCAATTTTCTTGCCCTATAAAATGGGATCAATATATGAATTACTTTTGCACTTGGGTAAGTCTTATTCACAGTAATTGTCTTGCTCCCTTCCAATTAACAGATGCAAACCCTAGGATGAAAAAATTCTTTTCTTCCCTTTATTCAGCCCTTCAAAGCTCTTTGATTTTGTCATTGTGGGTGCTCTCTTCACTCATACAGGTTACAAATCTTCCCAACATTGCTCTAAAGGAAGGGGAGCCCCTTCCAGTTCCTTTCCCCAAAAGCAGCCCACCCAAGCCTAAGCAAACCTTGTGATTTTAAATTCAGAGGAAAGGGATCATGGGAAATGATGATAAGCTATTACTGTTTACCTGAGCATTAGAACACCTACTCTCAGCAAGTTAGTCCTCATGGATGAGCCTTTATTGAGATGTGTATATATGCATATATTTTTACATATATATGTACACACACACACACATTTAAGTTTTTGTAGGGAGCAGTATCAACAGTTGATTCTTGTCCCTAGTGAAGATGGAAGTGGTTCCTTCTTTAATGAAGAGTAAGTCTCTTAAGCCATGAATGGACAATGAATCTCTCTTGACAAAGTTGTGAGAAGTCTCAATTTGTTTCTTCGGTGTTGGTTTATCCCAAATGAAACACAAAACACATTTTTTTCTTTGTCCTTGGATTACCTACAGAGAACATTAGCTTTCATTTCTATAGATAGCACTTTACAGACACAGAGGAACTAAGATACATTACCTTATCTGATCCTCATAATATTTAGAGCTTGGTATGAATATCCCAACTTTAAAGATTTAAAAATGGAGGCTCAAAGTAGTTAAGTGACTTGCCCAAGGTCACACAACTAACACGACCACAGGCTCATGTAAGTCTAGAGATGGAAGGGACTTGAGAAGTCATTTGGCATAGACACCTCATTTTACAGATGGGGAAACTGAGACTCAAGGAAGTTAAATGACGTGCCTCAAATCACGCAAATAGTAATTGTTAGAGGTAGAGTTTGATCCCAGAGTTGGTGCTTCTCCAGTAGCATAAAACAGAGCCAGGATTGTCCCTCTAGCATTCTTTCTACCCTGTCATGCGTATACCTCCCATACAATTAATCTGTTGATGTTCTTTGTGATTAGAAGGCACATGATCGTTATCTTGGACCTGGAGATAGTTGGTTTGGTTTTTTTGTCTGTTTGGTTATTTGGTTGGTTTTTTAAAATTCTCATTGTCTTGCGGGTTGAATTGTCTAGGCATGTTCAGCTCAGGGCTGAAGCACATCCAAGACTGGTGGTTGCTAGACGGTGCTGTTTCCTTATTGGGTTTTGTTTTTGGCCAAGGCCTGACCTTTCATGGATATAGGGATCTCCAGGTGGGGAAATTTCCTCTAACAATATAGATTAGCTACTTATTTTATTACTTAGTTCATAGAGTTGATTAAGTATTGGAGGGGATAAGTGAGTTGCCTCTAGTCAAAGAGTCAGAATTTGTCAGAGACTAGTCATGAGCCCAGGTCTTCCTAATTCTAAAGCCCAAGGATCTTCAATAGCCATACTGTCCTAGTCCCAAGTCTTTTTGAGAAAGTGAATTTTATTTTCTTAAAGCTTTGAAATCACTGCACAGTGAGGTGACAAAGGAGTCACTATTGATAGCTATGCTCTTCCATTCACTGGGAATCTTGGTACATGGTGAAGAGGGAACTATAGTGGCAGCAATTAGCCTGTCATTATACTAGGGGTTCTCAGCAAAACAGGATATAAATTAAGAGTCATTTACCAAGAGATAAGTAGTCAAAAGGTATGAACAGTTCTCAAAAGAAGAAATGAAAACTATCAACAACCACCCTGAGGGATGGGATTGGCAGAATTGGGGAATGTCTCAAATCACTAATAGTAAGAAAAATGAAAACTCAAACAACTCTGAGGTTTCACCCTATACCCAACAAATTAGCAAAAATGGTAAAAGATTAAAAAAGTCATCTTTGGAAGAGCTATGGGGAGACAGGAGCATGGGAAAAAATTTTTTTAACCTTTTGAAGGAAACCTATACTTTATTGAGCTAGATCATAATAGAGTCAGGTGTTTAGAAAAAATCTATACTTTTTCATGAAAAGATACCAGGATACAGATAAAAGAAGTCTTGAAATCACCCATCACTTTGTGTACAATAGACCCTAGTGGAAGAAGGGACCAATGACAAAACTCTAGGCAATCCAAATGAGGGCCACCAAAGCACACCATTACACCTGAGCATAAAGAAATAATCAGAACCTGGTCCTGAAAGTACTTATTGAAGAAAAAAAGCTGGAAATATGAATAAACAAGAAACTGAAGATAAAGAAATTTAAATAATAATAGCCAGCACTCATATGCCAATTCAAGGTCTACAAAGCTCTTTACAAATATTATCTCGTCTAACAAGACCCCTATGAGGTAGGTGCTATTGTCCCCATTTTGCAGATGAGGAAACTGAGGCAGACAAGTGACTTGCCCAGGGTCACACAGCTGGTTTGTGTCTGAGGCTGAATTTAGACTCAGATCTTTCTAGTTCCAGGTCTAGTGATATGCCCACAGCACCACCTAGATGGCTCTGTTTTAATGATTCAGGAGCATCCAGTCCAGAGGAAGAGAGTAATTTCACAGCAACTATGGGCAGAGTCCAAGATAACAATGTCTATCAGAATTCTGCAAAGAGATAGCAGAAGAGACAAAAGAGGATATTATAGATGAAATAAGAAATCTAGAGGAAAGAATTAGGAAGATAAATGGCTTAGTACAGGAGGAATACAATTTTACACAAGTAACAGACCCCCTAAAAATTAAAATGAGTCAAACAGAAATTACAAACTCCAAAAGCCAAGAAAAAAAATATAAGAAAGAAATTAAAAGCCTAAAAAAAAAAATAGAAGAAAATATGTCTCCTATCAAAAACAGCTGGTCTATGGGTGGCTAGGTGGCACAGTGAATAGAGCACTATCCCTGGAGTCAGGAGGACCTGAGTTCAAATCCAGCCTCAGAGACTTAACACTTACTAGCCGTATGATCTTGGGCAAGTCACTTAACTCCAATTGCCCTGCCTTACCCTCTCCGAAAAAAAGCAAAAAAAAAAAAACTGGTCTAGAAAAACAGGTCAAGGGGCCATTATCTAAGAATCTTTCAAACTTACTAAAAACTATGATCCAAAAAATAGCCTGGATATCATATTTCAAGAAATCATAAATTAAAAATGCTCAGGCCAGAGGGCAAAGTTAAAATAGAAGCAACCCATTGGTCACTTTCTGAAAGAAACCCTACAATAAAACTCCTAAGAATATCATAGCTAAAATTCAGAGCTTCCAAGTTAAAGAAAAACTAAGTATAAGTAAATAAATGTCATAAATGCTTTTACAAATTTAAAGGAGATGAGATCATGGAATATTATATTCCAAAAGGGAAAAAGATAAAAATTTATAACCAAGAATATATTAATCAGGAAAATTAAGTATAATCTTATAGGGGGTAAAAATGATTTTTTCATATAATAGAGGACTTTCAATCACAGCTGAATACAATTTTTGAATAAAAATATTTCACTCAGTAATACAACTACTAATCCTATACCCCAAAAAGACAAAGAAAGAAGAAAAGGTCCCATAAATACAAACACATTTATCAACTTTTTGTGTGTTGGTAAAAAACTTGAAAATAAGATGGTGCTTATCAATTGTTGAATGGTTGAATAAATAATGATATATGAATGTAATGAGATACTATTATGCCATAAGAAATGACAAAAGGGATGAGTTTAAAGAAACATGGGAATACTTGTATGAATTGTTACAGAGTGAATTGAACAGAACCAGAACAATTTGTGCAAGGATAACAACACTGTGTAGACAAACAACTTTGAAAAACTTAAGAACTCTGATTAAGACAATGAATAATTACAGTTCCAGAAGACTGGTGATGAAGCTTGTTATTTACCTCTTGACAGAAAAGTGAAGGATTTAGGATGTAGAATAAGATATACATTTTTGGACATGGGAATTTATTTTGACAATGTATATGTGTTATAAGAATTTTATTTTTCTCTTTTTTCTGAATGGAAGGCAGAGGTAAAGAAAATAGATTTTTGTTATTAAAAAAATAAAATTTAACATAAATATAATTTACATACCTAATCAAAATATAGAAAGACAGATATAATTTGGAGCAAGATTTAAAGAAGCATAAGGATTTTGAGTCGTTCTGTAGTCAGTTAACTTTCTCTCTGAATAAATCCTATGATATTTTCTTAGAATTTTGGTACAGCCTTGATACTGTCCTATTCCTTCTGGTCAAAAACTTCTAGTACCTATTCTTCTGAACAACTCTTTTAGACTTTTAATTTCTTATGGACAATTAAAATTGCTTGCACTGGACTTATTTTCTAAGTTCCAAAGTTTTCTATTGAATGTGTTTATTATTATTATTTATAAATAATCACTGAGCGAGGGGCCAAACTCTTCCCTTTGTTTGTTCTTCATCTAATTAAAATCATACTAAAGGAGAAGCTATTCACTAATGTTGTGGCAGATCTTCCCATCCCAATATTTTTTTTCAGTCAGATCAAGCTGTTCCTACATCTAGCACACATCTCTGTTCCTTTCAGCTCTAAAATTCTATGGTTTTGTGATTTCTGCCTAGGTGTTTTCATCTCCAAATATTTCTGTTCCTTACCCTCCTTTTCTAAAAAATCTGTCTACACAAATTATGATGGTTTTGAGTCTATATAAATATCTGCCAACATGGCAAGTCACCCACTATTTTCATTATCCTTAAAGACTCACAGATCACTAGCACTGGTGGACTTTAGAAATCATCTGGTCTGGCTATTTTGTTTTAAGAGCTGGAACATTAGTGATTTAGTGGTAAAATTCTTGGCTGTAAGTTCCTCATTTTATAGAAGACACAGCTTGGGCCCAGAGATGTAAAATGATTCATCTGTGCCTCAAAGCTTACTGTGGCAGAGCAGGAACCAGAACCCAGGTCTCATGACTCAAAGCCCAGTGCTCCTGCTGTCCCATTAGGGCTTCAAGTTGATTTTATAGGCGCCAGTTTCCCAGACAATATACAAACACTCATTAAAATATAAACACATTCTCTTCCCTGTTCTCACTTACCTAGCTGTGAAACTGTGTTTGTAGAGTCTATCATTAGGAATTATGCGGGTGGGAAAGACCTTATCCCTTTCCTATCCATGGGCAGCAACAGTCAGCATTAGTAGTGCCCAAGTTTAGCCTTTAAAACAGAACTTTTGGAAGCCAGAGCAAACCCAAGAGATGCTGCTCCAATGTTCCTTTTGAAAGATTTGAAATGCCACAGGAGGTGATATGGGAGCTCAGCCACCTCACTTAGGTTTAGCTCTTTAGAGTTTCAATCGTTTCTCTAAGAGATCAACTGGTTACAAAGGAGTAGGACTGGAAATTCACTCTTTATATTAGCCTCTAGTATTGATAGAGTGGTCCTTGGTCTGGTAACTCACCCCCTCGATGGTCCAGTTTTCAGTTGAGACTGGCGGATCTATTTCTGTGAGTGACTCAAATTGGATATACTTTGGCCAGATCTCAGTTCTTCCTCAGATCCCGGTCTTCCTCTTCTTGCTTGTTATGAGTTATTATGAACCTGGGTACAGAGGCTCTCCACCGAACCATCCTTTAAGAGGTCTGAATTCAATGCCCACTGAGGCTTGTATGGTGTCAGCAGTTTGTCTGATATTTAGGGTATTATTGTATCACCTGGTGTGTCTTTAATTTTTTTGGATTGAACCTGTGACTTCATTGATGTAGAGAACTGCTAGTGAGTTCTACCTCTACTAGTACCGATGGAACTTATAGTCCATTTATGAATTGCCCTACAACATATAGTCTTAAAAATTACATGAAAACATTGAGAGGCTAAGTGAATGTCCCAGGGTCATACAGCCAGTGTGTGTCAGAGGCCAGACAAGAACCCAGGTGTTCCTGGCTTCAAGGTCAGGTCCATATATATTACTATGCTTGTTAGCATAGACATTCTTGATTGGATTTATAGAAACTGTCCTCCTTAATTTGGAAGAAAAACAAACAGTTCTTGTCATAATCCTGGAACTCAGTTAAGAGATGGAATTCCCCTTCACCACCCCAATCAGGAGCTGTTTACTTCCAACCAGCCAGATGGAATCCAAAGGGCATAATCTATAACATATTTTCATAGAAACCTAATGTGAGGGATTCAGTCCTTTGTAAAAATGAAAACTAGCAAGATAAAGGTACACAGGAGTCAAAATAAGCACTCGCTTACAGGATTAAACATTTAAAGTTCAAAGATTATAGAGATCCTTTAGTCTGAGGTGTCCTAGGCTACAACTTCTAAGTGAGGCCCCAATTAAAAAGTAATTGGGAAATGTTTAACCAAAGTAATAAAAATGCAATAAAATATAATGTTAATTTGTGGTTTTCTGAGTCAATATGCAGCCCCAGGGAGTTTCTATTTGGGGCTGACATCACCGTTGTAGTCCAACTCCCTCTCTTGACAGAAAAAAACAGACCCCAAGACATTAAGTGATTTTACAAGGTAGTTAGTAGAAGAGGTGTAATTTGAACTCAGATCATCTGCCTCTAAAGCTTTCCTCTGTATTATGCAGCCTCTGATGTAGCAATGTAAAGCATTCTAGAGATTGCCCTATGTGAAGATAAATTAATTAAGCTGGGCATGTTTAAAGGGATGTTTGACCTAAGGTTATGATTGGGGAGGACAACTCAGTTATCTCATACATGATCCCTTGGTGTCACTGTCAGCCGGAAACACCAAGGATGGATGGGGCATGGGCATGGCCCCATATGACTACTCTGCTGTTAAATATCTTTGCTGTTGATGTGATTGTAGAGCCATAAATGTAGGCCTGAGAGGGATCTTAAAGGTCACTGAGTCCAACCCCCTCATTTTACAGATGCTAGAACTGAGTACCAGAGAGGTAAAGGTCACACAGGTAGGGGCAGAGGCAGGTCTTGAATCTGGATTTCTGACTCCAAATCCAGTGCTTTGGCTACTGGGCCATGCTGCTTCCCAAAAGTCATGTGTATGTTGTATCAGTTTTGAACCCAGTCATAGGATAGCAATCTTGGTGCAAGAACACCTATCTTATAATTATGTAAATATACTCTATACCTATGCCAAATCTGTCCCCCACATCTGGAATGAACTCCCTCCTCACATCTGCTCTTCAGAAACTAAGGTTTCCTTCAATTGCTTTCAATTTCCTTCGATGCTCAGCTCAAGGGCCACCTTCTCCATGAGGCCTGTCCTTGTTACTACATGCTAGGTTCCAGTGGCCTTATCCCTTTATTTTGAACATATTTTATATGCACTTATATAAAGGAATGGGACGCACTTGGATGGCAGGTGTATTGCCCATATGGCCCTTACACTGGAGTGGTCTAGCTCATTGTCTGTGGATAAATTCACACTGTTAGGATAAACAGACCCATGAGATCAAGTACTAATAGCAAAACCCAGTCTAATGACATGAAGTTATTTATCATACTTGTGTCAGTTATGCATATGGCAGTCATCACAAAAAGTGAAACTAGATCCCCTCATTGGACCTATGATGGGAATCATTTTTAACCCTTTCCTGGAGTTCTAGAACAAGGAAACTCCTCATCCAGCCACCCACATGAGCCCTGGTCCTCTTCATATATCAAGTAGGGGAAGGTTGGCTGTCCTCAATGAAAGCTTTGGGAAGAGTAGGGCTCCCAAAGAGATCCCTGACCTGGTACAACTCAATCTCACATCCCCCAAGGTTCAGGGTTAAGTGTAAGCACCTGCTGTCGGTCAGGAAGGGGAGGTGGAGGTGGGTGTGAGGTGAGATCTCAGCCTTTGGCAGGCCAATGAAATAATAATAATTTATTACAAAATGCTGAAAAAGGAGTTATTCTAAGTGAGAAAAAGGTAAAATCTTTTATTTGGCTAATATGGAATAAGGAATAAGGTTCAGCTCTTTGCTTTAGTCAGGGAGTGAGACTATTCAATCCAATTCTAATCCTCCTAAACTGCCCTAAATTGGGTATCTAGGAGTAAGGAAGCAAGGGACTTTAAAATGGAAGGAAGCCAGGGGTGGCTAGGTGGTACAGTGAATGGAGTATCAGCCTTGGAGTCAGGAGGACCTGGGTTTAAATCCGGCCTCAGACACAACACAAAAACTAGGCATGTGACCTTAGGCAAGTCACTTAAACCCAATTGCCCTCCAAAAAGCAAAAAAAATAAAATAAAATGGAAGGAAGCCCCTAGGTCTTTTTAAGGAAAACTCAGGAAAATTCATGCTTCTAGAAACCGTGAAGACCTTTCCTCACTTCTACACTGTATCTCTGAGAATCAGCTAGGTCACCGAAAGATAATCATGTAGTTTGTGAATTCTGTGGACTCTTTGTTTCCCCTCTTTTCTTCAGGTATTTCCAGGTTTCAATGTACCTTCAACTCAGGTCTGGGGAGCAGGAAGAAATCTCACTTCCTGTAGTCTCCAGTGAATACCTGCCTCGCTGGGATCAGCCCCCTTCCTCACTCTCTCTGAGGTGCTGCTAAGACATCAAAGGGAAGGGCTGGAATCCCCAGAATGAAGGTAGGTGAGCCAGAAAAGTCAGCTTCAAGCATGGGCTGGCTGTAGCCATATGGTACATGGTTAGGTGATGACACATAGCATACTCTCAGTCAAATTCTTCACATTTATTGACTAGAACATTAATTCCATGTCCAATAGGTTTTGTTTTGTTCCTATATTCAATTTCTATCTGATGCAGTTTGCAGGAGATAGTAGTAGAATATGGCAAGGAGACACGATGCTTGTTGATAGGACTCGAGGCCAAGGTGCCCACCATTTAGAAAGCGAGTGTCATGAGATAGGTGATATCCCATTAGCTGAGGCAAAGAGAAAGGTTTCATATCACAGTGACAACACCATGACAATTGCTAGAGACATTAAGAGTGAAAGGCAAAGGGAAGTGGAGAGAGGAAAATATAGTGAGGATTGGAGAAGGTTAGTGTGCACACGGCTGCTTGTCTACTTGGGAAACACTGTGACCACATCATAGCCCTCAGGGGGGGTCACTCGCTCCCGGGCATGCTTTTCACAATAGATGCAGTCCTCCACAAAGAAATGGCCCTTCTGCTTCAGGTTGGTCCCACAGTCACTGCACACGTAGCACTCTGGGTGCCGATGCTTGTCTCGAAGCTTCACAAATATACCGCTGTGAAAAAAGAGACTCTTGTTAGTCCAGGAAATCCACGTGGCTGATGAGGGTCACAGGATCATAGATTTAGAGCCAAGAAGAACCTTAGAGGTGATCGATTCCAACCCACTCATTTTAAAGACTTGGAGGCTAAGGCTCAGAGAAATTAAGGGACTCTCCCATGATCTCACAGTTCAGACTCAAGACTAGAACCCATGTCCTCCTATCTTCAAGATCAATCTTCTATCCATCATATTGCTCATGGGCCCTGCCTGGGGCTGGGACACTTGCTCCCTGATAAGGCAATAGAAGCCACCTTTTCTCACAGCCAAAAATGATGGGAAAATGTGGGCAAAACAAATGTAGGATCACAGAAGGGAACTTAGAGCTCAGCTGAAGGTAGGAGAAGGGGAAAGGGTGCTTACTCTCCCATGGGGCTCATCTGCCAACTAATGCCCATTTGGCAGAGTATTCCTACACACTTGGTGTTCAATATTGGCATCATCTGTGCCTGAGTGAGCGACCCATTCTGGATTTCATTACAGATGAAATGGGGGGGTGGGTAGGTCAGTACTTACACAATGCCAGTGCCACATTTGTCGCACATGGGCAGCTTCTGGGCATTTCCAATCGATGCAGCAACTTTGGTAACAGGTGCCTTCACACTTCTGAATCCTGAAGGTTTATTGGGGTCCCCTTAAATGTGGAGGACACATCAGGTAAGATGGAAAATAAAATAACACTCATATAGAAAATTTAAGTTTACAAAATACTTTTACATATTTTCTCTTTTCTTTTCTTTTCTTTTTTTGCCTTTTGGAGCGCAACTGGGGTTAAGGTTACATGGCTAGTTATTTTTGTGTGTGGGTGTTAAGTGTCTGAGGCCGGAACTGAAATCAGGTCCTCCTGACTCCAGGGCCGGCGCTTTACTCACTGCACCACCTGGCCACCCCTCCATATTTTCTCTTCTGAGTCCCAACAACCCTGTGAGTTGGTGCTACAACGATTATTGTCATCTTCATTTCATAGGCAGGAAACTGAGGGTCCAAGAAGTTAAATCATTTCCCCAAGTTTCCACAGCTAGTAAATATCAGAGATGGGTTCTGACCTCAGGTTTTCCTGACTCCAGGTCCAGCACTCTCTTATCTATTTCATTATTTAGCATTTGTCAATGCTTGGCCACTAGAGAGAGCTAGAATTGGGGTTTACAGATGGGGAAAACCAAAGCAATGAAAAACAGGTCTTTTAAGACTTGAGATAGTGCCATAATTAAGAGTTCAGTACCTGGTCATTGGCTCGACCCAGAGAGGGCCAACTGAGGGTCAGCCTTGAGGCAATGTGATACAGTCTTAGGGCCCTTATGACAAACAAATGAAGAAAAAATTGGAAAGATCCTGCTGTTTTGGGTTGGTATTTACTGATGTATTAAAGAAAGTACTTATCTAGCACAGGCATACTGACTGAAATTGGACTAGCTCATAAGTCACCAGATAGGTTTATGCTAATTAAGGAAGGTAGAGAAGCAGCATCTGTAGCTGGCCAGGGGAACCTCAGAGACCTTTTAATGTTTATTTTTTATTATTAGTGATTTGTAACATTTTTCAGTGTTGAGATTTCTTTTCTGAAAACTGTTCATATCCTTGGGCCATTTATCAATTTAGGGAATGGCTTCCTCTAATATGTGCCAATTCTCTATATATTTCACGGATATCAGACTTTTATCAAAGATATCTGATGTAAAGACTCCCCTGACCCCTCAAATAGAAAGGTTTTTTAAAAAAATATGCTCTAGGTTTGTTCCCTGCATTAGTTTTGTTCATGCAAAAGCTTTTTCATTTTGCTAACAAAAATAATCTCCTTTGTCTTTCATGGTGCCCTCTATCCTTTGTATGATTATGGATTTTTCCCCAATCATAGATCTGAAAGACAGCAACTTAAGAAAAATTGATGTCCCCTTTTCTGTTAAGGTCAATTATCCATTTGTAGTTTATTGTTGTACACAGTATAAACTGCTGGCCTAAATCTCTTTTCTGCCAGACTGTTCCAATTTTTTTTTTCAGTTTTCTGTGAAGATTTAAATAGATAGTCCTTCCCCTAGCAATTTTTTTTTTGGTTTATCATACATGGAGTTTATTGTGTTCAATTGTTTCTGAAATCTTAATTATCTAATATGTTCTACTTATCAACTCTGATCCAATAGGTCAATAAATAGCACCTACTATATGCCAAGCACCATGCTAAGTGCTGGGTATTGTACTAAGCACTTTGGAAATGATTTTTTTCCAAAACCAAACTCTCCCTGAAGCCCCTAAAGTGTTTTCATGTTTGTTAGCCTTACAAATCTGAAACTCTTGTAAGCTTGTTGTCTGCTGAAAATTTGGAAACACACACACACACAACACTAAATGCTTTTTCAAGCATTGGGAGCTCGTCCAGAAAACGTTCTTTTTTTTCCCTGACGTTAGCACATCAGGACATCTTTGGCCAACTTCACTATGAAAAGGAGGAAACTGCAATGATTTCCTCTACCTGGATGACTCCAAAGCACAAACCAGCTGTTGAAACAAAGTCTTAGTGAGTACAAACACTAGTGTCAGGGAGCTTCTTGGGATTGAAAGAACAGTATTGATTCATCAGTGAACAGAGAAACATTTACTTCCCATTGATAACCAATGCAGGATGACAAGGAACGAAGTTTCTCAGAGATGTGTTGTCTGGTTACACGTGCTTGAGCTGATTATGTTGCTTGTGGAATGCATAAACCAACACTGAATATCACAGGAAGGGGAAGGATAGGGCTTACAATAACTGGATTCTACATTTAGTCATGTGTCTCCTGTTCCCATCACAAATGTGCCATTTACTGGAACTGGAATTATAGCTCATTATAGCTAGGAGAGACCTTAAAGGTCATCTAATCTATCACCCCTTAACTACCTTCACTGGAAAAAAAGAAAGAAAAAGAAGGACACAGACTCAGGGAGTTAAAGTGACTTTTTCATGGTCACACAGCTAGTTAAGGACTAAACAAGGAATGTAACTGGGCCTCCCAACTTCCAGTCTATTGTTCTTTGATTCAACATTTATTCAACAAGTATTTATTAAATGCTTACTTAATAAATGGCAACGAAAACAACTTTTGCCTTCAAGGGGTTTATATTTTACTGAGGAGTTGTGTGTTGGGGTAGGGAACAACATACATACAGATAAATTAATGCAAAATATTTGCAAAGTAATTTCAGATACACTGAGGTCATTAAAAAATGTGTTGTAGATCAGAAAAGTCATTGTGTGGGAAGTAGCCCTCGAGCTAGGACACTAAGGCTTCTAAGAGGTAGAAATGAGGAGGGAGTGAATTGCAGGCATGAGGAGAGAGCCTTGCAAAGGCACAGAGAGATAGACTTGAATACAGAGGACAACATGGAGGCTTGGAATGGAATGGAGAATGTATGAAGTCAGTCTGAAAAGATAGTTTAGAACCATAGTGGAAAGAGTCTTACTTAACAAAAGGAGCAGTTTGCATTTATCCTAGGGTCAATAGGGCGTCACTAATGTTCCTTGAGCAAGGAAGTGATTTGGTTAGACTGGTGGCTTTAGGAATATCAGTTTGGCAGTTAGGTAGCAAATGGATGGTAGACCACATAGAGTGGAGGCAGGGGGAATAATTAGGAAGCTTAACAACCAGCCTAGGCGAGAGGTGATGAGGGTCTGAACAAGAGAGAGTGATGGTCATGGTAGGAATGGACAGGTAGGAAGAGGTAGGAGAGACAAAATCAAGATGAACTGGCATCAAACTCTCTATTATACCCCACTTAATAGGATTCAAGCTTCTCTGTGGTGCCAAGCAGTAAGAATGTTTAAATTCAAATGAAATCTAGTATCTCTGGAAAGCCTTTCAGCCCAGACAGCCTCAGGCCTTCAACTGAAGTCAACAGCTGGTTATTTTTTCACTCTCAGTGGCACTCTGGGTGGCTTAATTGAGCTTATTTTAAGACATTCCCTAATTGCAAGGAGCTTGCCTCCTAAAATGGACAGAACAGAGTAATATAAGAAATTCAACAACTTAGGGAAATACAGAAGCTCAAAAAACCAGGTTGCATCAAGATTATATATACTTGGATGACTTCAGTCTGGGAGTGATATAAGTTTTATCTATTTTAAATTGAGATTCACTCCCCTGGGTACCCCCATTCCTAACACCACACATAATCTCCGATAGACTCTCTACAGTCACAGGCCAGTCAGCTTTACTTTTGGAAGGTCATGTATTTGGTGGGAGGTTGAACTAAATGACCTCTAAGAAGCTTCCTAGCTCCCCCATGCTAGGATCAGCCAGACCACTTCTTTGATCTTCCCCTACCTGGGTGGTAGGAGGAAAAGGGGCTGCAGTCATTAGTGTGCCTCAGTCAGTCACCCACATGAGTTGGTCCCAGTCTTTGTCACAGACTGTTCCCACTGGAAGGTTGTTCAGTACCACTCACTTCTTTTTTATCTTCTTGACTCCTTTCATATGCCTAGCTGCAAGGCTTTGCCTTGGAAGCCCAGCCTTCCCTGGGTCAGAGATTCTTAACATTTTGCAATCATGGACCCCACCCTTTGCAGTCTTATGAAATCTCTGGACCTTTTCCGGAATGTTTTTAAATGCATAAAATAAAATACATAGGATTACAAAGAAAAACAAGGACATTGAAAAACTATTGTCAAAAACATTTTTCAAGTTTTTTAAGTTTTAGAAGACTACCTTTCCTAGGAAGTCTTTTTTTTTTTTTAACATTGCTCTGGATCTAGGCTGACCTTATCAGGAGTCCTCAGAATTAATTTTTAAAAGAGAACACCTAAAATGGATTTCCCTGAGTACTGTCTGTTCCCTCCCTAGAACAAAGATCAACGAGTGTCTTTGTCCTCAGTGGCTGCCATATCATACCTTTTTCCACAAGGGTTACCCAGGAGGGAAAAACAAGAGAGCAAACTAGGAAATACATGGCAGATGAGGCAAAGGCCAATGTTACACTCTTCTCTGGGTCTGAGAAAATGAGAGGGAAAGCAAAAATACTGGGTGTGTGCCACAGTCAAGATCCCAAAAGACCCTGCTGGGCTAGAATTGCTAATCAATCAAGTATTTATTAAGCATTTGTTATACGCCAGGCACTGCACTTAAGTCAGGGAGCACTCTGGTCAGGAATTTCACATGAGTGTCAATGAGAATTTCTTGAGAGAATTTTAAGGGAAGAGGGAAGAGGGACAGTAGGGGAAAATGATGGGCTGGAATGTAGACATGGAGAGGGAGGAATGAAGCTAGAAGGAGAAATTTTCTTCCAAAGGCAATACAAAAGAGGTTAAGAATCTCTATTGTAATGTCTCTAATTAGTAAAGATTCCAGGATCCAGGATCTAGGAGGTCTTCTCTTAGTGGTGCTTTCCCAAGCCCTGTCACCTCCCTTCTTCAGAATGTGCTCTCTAAAAAAGGTAGCCATTTATTAGATGATGGAGAGGAAGGAGAAGAAGGGTAAGAAGGGTCTACATTGCATAGGATCATAGATTTGGAGCTGGAAAGGACGAAAATGAGGACCATAAGGGTTAAATGACTTTTCCAAGGCCACACAAATAGCATCAGGACCAGTATATAAATCCAACTTCTCTGACTCCAAATAAAGTGCTCTCTCCATTATAACTCCCCTCCCTCCGCGGATGAAAAACAGGATCTCCAGGGAGGCCAAAGAGGCACATTTCAGGGTCTCAAATATTGACAAGAAGCCTGGAAAGATATTTGAGTCTGTCTCAGAGGCCATGGGGGACCGGCTCATCTGGGTACTCATTGGATCAAAGATTTGGGAGCAAGGGAGCCCTTGACTCTTGCCTTCTGATGATCCTGCCTGAAACAGCTCCTGATGCTCTGTGGTTCTGGCTGGTCTAAGAATGATTACAGGACCACAATCACACCTTCTGGGGCAGGATTCACTATCCAATCTCTTTTTGTTGCTTTGAGAACTAAAGACGGTACATCCCTTCCCTCTCCTAGGAGGGAAAGTCCGCATTGCATTTTGTCCTTCCTCCTAAAAGACTCCTAAAGGAAAGCAGAGTCACTGGGTTTTGTTTCTGATTCATTTTAACCATATCTGTCATCGTCCCTTGCCCTCAGACCTTCATATCCTTTCCAAGCCCAACAGGAAGGCTGCCTTTGGGCTTACCGAAAACCAATGGGGTGGAGAGAGAAACTTTATAATTAGAAACAACTCATGAGGGAAAAAGCTTCACAAAGCTTATGAGTGAGGGAATTCTGGTTCGCTCATTTACTAACAGCATGACCCTGGGCAAGTCCCTTCCCCTAATTTAAGCCATAGTTCCTTCCACCATAAAATGAGGAAGCTATACTTGAGGATTTCTAAGGTCCTTTTAAGCATGAACATTCTATGTTCTGTGACCCTAAGACATTTATATAGACAGAACACTGGAAACACAAAGGAAGTATCTAGCTTAACATCCAATTTCTTGAAATAGGAAATAGTACTTTTGGGTGATTGTGTACAAAAGCTAAATCTTTTTCAGATTTTTAGGCAAACTCTTTCTCTGTGCTCAGTGGCTCCTAATCTGGAAAGTACACAATGAAATAATGCGAAACAAAAGTAGAATCACTACATACTAGCATATACACTAACCATGACCTAATAAGAGAAAAAGGGAAGAAATATGAATGACAAAGACTCCTGATGGGGATTCCAAAGGGGTGAATAAGGTTATGAGAGGCTATGGGCTGAGATGTTGGGTTTGGGTTTTTTGGACCAGGACTGAGATTGCATGTACATGGACAATTTCCATTGAGGAAACTCTCTCCCTTCCAAAGAACATCAGCCAATGTTCTGCAATTTGGTCTTAGTGAGTTTCCATTGGACACTGAATGACTTGCTCAGGGTTACTTAGCCAGAATATGTCAGTGGAAAGACTTGAAGCAAAGTTTTCCTCACTCTGAGGCTGGCTTTCTATCCATTACACCATATCATCTCCCTTGCAATATTTATAGATTAATAGTTACAACTAGGGGAGGCTAGGTGGTGCAGTGAATAGAGCACCAGCTGTGGAGTCAGGAGGACCTGTTCAAATCTGGCCTCAGACACTTAGCACTTAACTAGCCATGTGACCTTGGGCAAGTCACTTAACCCCAATTGCCCTCCAAAAAAAAAGAGTTACAACTAGCCAATAACATTTAAGTTACAGAAATAGTTAATTAAAATAAAAATGGTTTCCAAGTATGCGTAACAGAAACACTAAAAAAAAAGAAAGAAAATGCTAACACCCCCAAACAGGGGGGGAACCAACTCAAATGGCAACACCACTTACCTTTCTCCTCGGACTCTAGAATTTCTTGCAAAACCAGGAACGAGGTGGACTGTTTGGGTGGTTCATTTGGCTCCTGCTTCTCCTGTAGCATCTTGTAAACTTCTGAGTCTCTAGCTATGCCAAGGTTACTTGAAGGCTGGCTGTGTTCTAAGCTATAAAGAATGTTTGGAAATTCATAATGAGCAATCACGAGTTTTAAAAAGTTATCTTCTTCCCTCCCTTCAAAAATAAGAAACAAAATACCAAACAAAAATCATCCCCCAAGATGAAAGCTGAAGCTGTCTCCCATTCCAACAATGTGCAATTTTAGCTGACCAGGGTTACAGACCAAGCAAAAACAACTTCTTCCAAATGGTTACAGTAACTCAGTTATAACAGAAATTTTGAGATAGACCTTTTCTGGTAACCGAAAAAAAAATTCCAACAACATCTAGAGCAGGTGTTCTTAGCTATTTTTGAGGCATGGACCCTTTTGGCAGTCTTCATTTGAGAATAATGTTCTAATGCAGAAAATAAAGTATGTAGAATGACAAAGGAAACAATTCTATTGATATGCAGTTTAAAAAATATTCAGAAAACAAGTTCATGGAACCCCAGGTTAAGAATCCCTGATTTAGAGACAGATTTTTATTATTTCATTCAAGTCCAGTTGCGTGAACTATGGGTTCTTTACATAAGCAAGTGTGGGGATGCGTGTGGTGTTTACGGATCTGTGATTTCATTGGCGTTAAGGAACTCCCAGTGAGGAAATGTCCTTCATCAATGAAGATCTGCAAAGGTTCTGAAGATAGTGTTAGATAGCTGCCTGGGGCACCCAGAGGAAAAGTGACTTGCCCAGGGTCTGCTCTCTATCCACTGTACCACCAATATGTATAATGATGTTAATTACGAAAAAAAAAAAAAAGTAATGCTGCCTCAAGAACAGCCCAAGAGGAAATTTGTTCTTCACAGCAGCATAATGCATAAGGAAAAGGCTCATTCCTACAACTGACCTCAAAGTAAACTGAGATTACCAGGCACTCTGGCCTCTAAAGAAAGGGAACATGTCCATAATGCTTGTACACAGTAGGAATTTAATAACTGCTGACTTAAACTAAATCCCATTATGCCCCACAGTTATGATTCTGGGAACTTGGAGAGAAGGATCAAAAGCTAAGATTATCTTTATACTCATATGAATAAAAGAGAAGATCTCTTCATTAAACTCATACAATTAGATAATCTCCCCTCCCTGTTACACTAGCTGGTATTACAATGATTCAGATAGGTGGGATAAATGTTACAACCCTACTCTCCATCCTCCTTCTTGTCTCCCCTTTCTGTCAAAGCTCCAACATCCAATCTGATTATCAGACTCGAGGAATCCACAAGAAGACATGAATGATTCATAGATTGTTTTTCGTTACATTTTAAGAGAGAGCTTAATTTGTTGTTCAGTTATTTTAATCAGGTCTGACTCTTCATTACTCTGTTTTGAGTTCCCATGGCAAAGATACTGGAGTGGTTTGCCATTTCTTTTTCCAGCTCATTTTACAGATGAGGAAATTGAGGTAAACAGGGTTAAGTGACTTGCCCAGAGTCGCACAGCTAGTAAGTGTCTTAAGGCCAGATTTGAACTCATAAAGATGTCTTCCTGACTTCCAGGCCCAGTTCTCTATCCACTGCACCACCTAGTAACTCCTTCCATAATCAATCACTAGTGTAAAGTGTAGGAAAGACTTGGTCTTGGAATACTGTGGAATAAATGGCCCTGGGCAAGCTCCCACAGCCAGCAGCCCTCTGCTTTCCCCAAGCACCCAGGAAGTGGAATTGCTCCCTTAATCACTCACGAATCTCAAAATCTAATACTTCCCACCTCATCCTTTCAGTTTGAAAAGCTAATTCTGGATCTGCTCCTAGAAAGCTGCCTGACAGGTAGGAGAAGGAAGGGAACTTCTCCATTGAGATGGTGTGGGGTATCTACGAGAGGATTCCAAATTCACCTTTCAGGGAATAGGTTCTTGTCCTAGACTTCTGTGAAATAGATAATGCTTTCATCCTGCTCCCTCCACCCCAGTACTCTAGGTTCACAATGGGGCAGAACATATGCTCACTTTTCTTCCAAGCTCCATTTTAGTAAGGGAGAATCTGCTTCGTATTTGGTCTCTGGGAGGAAAAGAAAACTCCAAAATCAGCTGGTATCCTCCCATTTCCCACCTCTCTGCTCTATCTTTTCCCTATATACACAGTAAAGATACTTTTTGTCCAATAGAGACCTTACTGGCATCATGATGGAAAAATGGACTGGCCCAGGTCCCTATGTCCTGATGAAACTTGTCTCTTTAGATGCAGCCAGCATCTTTTAAGGGAAGATAATCTAGTAGATAAACCATCAAAACAAAATGACCACCCATCAGATCTTCCCAATAACTTTAAGTATAAAATGTGCTCTGTAACTTAAAAGTATGAAAAGCACAATTTTCATCAAGTTGTAATCTATGAGCAAAGTTTTTTATAAAAATACTAATCCTGACTGATGGAGTCCAAATATAGATCAAAACACACTATTTTTCACTTTTTTGTGAGAAATATTTTTTTGTTTTTTCCCCCCTTGGTCTGTGTTGTCTTTCACAACATGACTAACATGGAAATATATTTTGTATGATTGCACATGTATAACTTATATCAAATTGCTTATTGTCTCAGGAAGGGGGTAGAAAGGAACAGAGGGAGAGAATTTGGAACTCAAAATGTTTTTAAAATAAATGTTAAAATTATTTTTACGTGCAATTGGGGAAAATGTTATTAAAACACTACAAAAATATTAAAATCCTAAAAATAAAATATTCATCTTGTTGGAGTATTTTATATTTATCAGTCCTTTTTTGGGAAAGAGGGCCATCCATTTTTACCACAGTTCTCTAGTCACAGAATCATCGCAGAAACTCGGAATTGGAAGAGGTCTTGGTGGCCATCCAAGCATCTATCCAGCACACAGAAAAGAATCCTATCTACAACCTATTTAGGAAAATGGTCCAGCCTTTGCTTATTAAGAGAGTACCTGTTTCCTCCTGAAGCATCCCATTCCACTTTATAAAAGTTCCAAGAAGTTTTGGGGAGTTGGTTGGTTTTTCCTTAAATAACAACTAAATTTGTCCATTTGCAGCTCCCAAATTCATTCTTGCCTCCTCCCACTGGGACCATGTAAAGCACGTCTCTTTTTCCACATACAAGCCCTTTAAATGAAGATAACTATCGTATGCTACTTGTCTCTTGTCTTCTTCAGGATAAACATCCCTGATCCTTTCACAGCATGTTCTTGAGGCTCTTTGCTACCCTGGTATTCTGAATTCTCATGAGCTTCTCAATGTCCTTCCTAAAATGTGGGCCCAGAATTGGGGATAATATTCATATGTGGTTTGACCAGAACAGAATACAGCAAGACTACTACATCAAGAGCAGTTGAAAACTATCCATTCATTTCTTTTTTTTAAAGGGGGAGGGCTACTATATCATATCACTCCTCAATTTGTCATAGATCGGTTGTCAGTTATATCATGTCAAGTTACATGGTGTCTGCTAGAAACGTAAAACTACAATTTTTTTAAACCATCATCACAGATCTTTAAACAAAAATAGAAAATTGTTGATGTCTTCTCTTTGGTTACTGCTACTTATCAAACCTTAAATCATTTAGTCCAATCCTCTGCCTGATTCATCAATCTCATTTATAACCTCCAGGGGATATCTAGCTTCTCCTTGAACACCTCATGTGATGTTAAACTCATTATGTCATGAGATAGACTATTAAATTGTTGGGCAGCTGTAATTACTAGCTAGCCCATTCTTCCTAGAATTTCAAATATATTTCCCTAAAATTTTTATCCATTAGATCCACTAGTCCCAATGCTACTCTTTAGAAACAAACACAATGAGATCTGTTCATCTTTCATGGGCTCTTCAAATATTTGAGGTTAATTGTGATTCTCATTGACATATGTAGCTATGGGTTTGGGAGCAGGGAAGAGGTTGTGTGTTATCTGGACTCAGAATCAGTTACTCCCCAACATACTGAGAGTTTGAACTGAAGCCTTGAAAAGGACACAATATGTCACAAACATTTATTTTTTTAACCAACTTCCTAAATTGGAAAGAGTCCCCATTCCTATTCTTAGAATAGGATGTTTGCTTTCTTTTCCCAGCTGTTGAATCTTAATCATTCCCTATAACATTAATCAGAGGGTTATTTATAAACTCTTCTTCCCTTCTTTCACTTTAGTTATCTTAAACTATAGAATAGCATCTACAGTATTTCAAAGGATCACAGATTTAGAGTTGAAAGGGACCATCTAGCCCAAATTCTTCATTTTATAGATGGGAAAACTGAAGTCCAGGATGTTTGCCCAAAACCACACAGGTAGAAAGTAGTAAAGCCAGGATCTGAACCCAGGTCCTCTGACACCCAATCTTTCATCTTTTCCACTGACCTATAGGATGATCCATCATTCCCTGTTATTTATTTTCAAGTTGTCTGAAGTAACCATTCAGGAGTTGCTAAAACCAGTATTTAGGAATTATAGTGTTATCAAACATTGTTTCCTGAAACAATTATCATCAAAAAAAATAGCCATCTTTGATGAAACAGACATTGAAGGAATCACAAAAGAACTTTGTGATTGACGTATGTCTAAAAGGAAGACATGTACAAATAGTGCCACAATCAACTGATATCAACTTTAGGGGAAATGCACATCACCAGAAACATGCATCAGGAAAATGTGACCAAAAAAAGCACACAAGTCTTAGGTGTTTACACAACTTCTTGCATAGTGTAAGGAATAGTGGCGGGGGAAGATGGGGAAGAAATGTAGCCTGTAATTGGGGGGAGAAGAAAGCTAGATTGAGATGGCTTCAGTAAGTACATCATTCATTAATGAACTACACTGAAGGAGTTGGATGCATGAGTCAAGACAATTACAGTATTGCTACAATTACAGGCTACATTTCTTCCCCATCTTCCCCCTGCCCCCCACCCAAAAAATTTGTCTTATAGCAAAGATGAAGACAGCCTATAATTACCACTATTTTTCAGTTTGCATTTAGGTATGTGTGTGTGTGTATGTATATATATATATATATAATGTATTTTCCTTTCAAAGAGACCTCATTTTATAAGCGTAGTTCATATTCATTATTGGATCAGTAGAAGATAAGTTGCTTATCAGCCCCCAAACTGTGATTATCAGCTCTTAGAAAGGCCAAGTTTCAATTAAGGAATTTTACACTTCTCTTTGTTCCTCTTTAAGGACAAAATGGGCTGGCATAATAGCTCCTAAGTCACTGGGAGAGGGATGACTTGTATTGGTATTCTCTTGATCAATATTTTCTGTCTTAGAGACAGATTATCTCAAAGACAATCTTAGACTGCTGTTGTAACACAGATTACTTAAATATTTAAAATATTTGAAGCATTTAAAGCATGTCTTTAGTGTTAGGGGCTTATGTACTCCCAGAAGCTTATCAGATGTGGAAAATTAACCATAAGGTGAGCAGCAGTAAGACCCCATCTTAGCCTCACTAATGAGAAAAGAAGTCTGGAGTAAAAAGATCAAATCTAAAAATAAAAAGAAGAAATTATGTTCCCAATAGAACAGTTATGACACAGAGATTATTTAGGGGGTTAGCTTGCAGTATTTGTGAGAGAATTAGTTATGTTCCCACAAAGAGAGCAGCTAGGGCTAATGCACCGTCTGCTAACGGATATTACAAGAGTCAGTATCCAAATTTTAAGGAACTGCCCAAAGACATCCACTGAAATCTATACATAAAACCAAGAAGAAAGCAGCGAGAAGATGGGTAAGATATGATGCCAATTGTTCATGTAATAACTACCATCATCTCCTTCTCTCAAAAGGGGATTTTGGAGGGACTCTAGACCAGAGTCAAGGATAAAGAAGTCTGGGAGAGGAAAGGGGAAAGGACTTTCTCACGGAAAGGAACTAGAAAAGAGTTTTTGGAAAATTCTTGGTGACTTGAATGAAAACCACAAATGTATGTCATCTAATCTGCAGATAAGACAAAGCCAAGAGGGAAAATTAATAGAGGCTTTATGATGTTGAAAATTTTTTTGACAGTCCTTTGACATTTTCAAAAGAATGGTACAGGATGGGATGACAGGAATGAAGGGAAAGGAAGAAAAGAGAAGAGAAGGGAGGAGAGAGAAGGGGATGGGAGAGGAGGGGAAGAGAAGTCCCTTTATCTCTTTTGCCTCAAAGTAACTATAGTCTCTAAGACTCTTAAGTTATGGAGGGGCTGCCCATTTGTATTGGTGGAGGGGGCCTCCAGTGAAAGTTCTTAACACTGATGGAATCAAAGATCTGGACAATTAATTCAGACAAATAATTTGAGATATCTAAGGCAATAATTTTTAAAATGCAAAAGTGTATTATAATGGAATTATTATAAGGAAGTAGGATCTCATCCAGGCTGAGATGGGGAACAAAGAATTGAAAGCTATAGAGAAGCAGATAGGAAAAAGAGAGCTATGTATATGATGGAAGGTAGCTTCAGAACTAGTTCATTAACGACAGTACTGATTGATGGACAGATGCCAAGTTGGAGGGAATTCTCTTGTGGTAAACAACACAGTTCTGTGCACAGCCCTTTCCAATTCAACATGGAGCATCAACATGGAGGAAGTCCTTGCACATACTCTATCTAATCCACAGATAACACGAAGAAGACTGGAAAAGCTAATAAAGGTTTTATGACACTGAAAATAATTTTGAAAGGCTAGAATGACTGATCAAAATTAACAAGATGGACTCACAGAAAGATAACTGTAAAGTCCCACAGTTTGTAAGTGGCAGAGTCAGGACCAGGACCACTTTGGGGCCATTCAGTTTTAAAAACTTAATGATTCAATTCAACTATGTAGCAGTTCATACAAACCAGACCTGGGTATTTAATTCATTGCAAACTCAATATGATATGTGAATTGGCTGCCAAAAAATCCAGTTCAATTTCAGGCTACACTAATAGAAATACGGTATCCAAAATAAATTATGTAACAGCCCTTTGTACTTGGACCTGGTCAAACCACATCTGCGAGTTTCTTCTGTCCTGATAAACTGGAGCAAGTCCAATGGAAGACAACTAAAATAACTAAAGGTCTTGATGTGGGTGTATCTGTGAGTACTGCTGGGCTATGCGAGGAGCTGAGGGGTCTTTAAGGCTAGAACTCAAGCTAGTCTTATTTAAGGCTCTCAAAGACTGTCTTATGGAAGAAGGATTAGATTAGCTCTGGGTAGTTGCATCAAACAAGGTGACACAACACCTTTTTATCCATTGTAATTACTGCACCATAAAAAAAGAGACGTGGACTTTTCAGAGGAGACAGGACCTGCCTGTGGCTAACCTGTTCACTTCCTCAAGGATTAGGAAGCTGAATGTGGGACAGGGCGGGGGGTGGGGGGTATGTCAGTGGGGAACTCAAAGGAAAAAGGCAAAATGGTAATATTATTTTCTGCTTGAGCCTAAGGGAAGGAAACGGACATTTAGAAACCAAAACTATGGAGTCCTCTTAAGGCCTCCATTAGGTCAGATGAATGCATAAAGGATGCTCAGGTTAAGGCTGCCTGAAGAGGGGAAATACCCGTTTTCTAACTAGGAGTCAGAGTACCTGGGTTCTAGCTCTGACTCTGGTCCTTACTGACTGTGTCTCCACACGAATCATCTAACTTCCTTTTAAAATGTATTTTTATTATTAATCTCTTTTGTTTTTCACATCGCTTTCATTTCTCCCCTCCCTTCTTCCCAGAGTGATTTAACATCTAATAAAGAATTAGGCATAAGTATTAGAGAATAACAAAGAGAGCACAAAGCATGGATGCTGCAATTTCTCAGGAATCTGCCAAATCACTATCTTTGAAATACATGCAGGAACAAGGAAGAGGGATGCTTTTGTGGACATTCTGATTACATCAGGAGATGATTTAACGTAGAAACAACCACCTGGTTTATAGGATCTAGAGTTAGAAGGGACCTCAGAGGTCATCTTGTCCAGTTCCCCCCTCTTTTTTTTTTTTAAACAAATGAGGTAACTGAGGCTCCAGTGAAATTAAATTTCATGCCTAAGATCACACAGGAAACAAATGTCAGTTGGGAATTTGATCATTGCTTAGTATCATCATCACATATTCACTAAGAGTTTACTGGCCTTTGCTATATGTATGGGATCTGTAGGAACACAGAAGAGCCCCGAGTTTAGGCTCTATGCAGAAC
This sequence comes from Petaurus breviceps papuanus, assembly GCF_028583685.1. Taxonomy (NCBI): domain Eukaryota; kingdom Metazoa; phylum Chordata; class Mammalia; order Diprotodontia; family Petauridae; genus Petaurus; species Petaurus breviceps. The sequence continues at coordinate 109,405,230 of NW_027186296.1, forward strand.
TAACTGCTCATTACTGGATAAGCCAAAACGGATTTTGTTTTTATTGGTTGAGCTCAAACGTCAATCTGGGAGAAGAAAGCTGAAGACATTCCTACAAGAGAGCAAGCTCATCTACCCAAATGTATTGATACTTCTACCCTCTCATGGAAGGAGCCTGTTCAGGACTGAGGAAGTATAAGTTCCCAAAGGGCAAGGAAGGCAAGGTCTCTATATTTACTCAGCAAAGTGCCCTGTGCAATATGATATTGTCATTCTATAGAGTTTGACTCTTCATGACTTATTTGGGGTTTTCTTGGAAAAGATACTGGTGTGGTTTGCCATTTCCTTCTCCAGCTCATTTTACAAATTGGGAAACTGAGGCAAACTGGGTTAATGACTTGCCCAGGGTTACACAGCTGTCTGAGGCCAGATATTAACTCAGGAAAACAAGTCTTTCTGACATCCAGGGCACTTCCTAGATGCTGGCAAAATATAGTACTTGACAATTATCTTGTATTTACCTATCTGTACATCTGCTATCTCCCCTCAGCAGAATAAAAGCTCCTTGAGGGCAGGGACTGTTTATCTTTGTATCCCCAGTATCTAGCAAAGCACCTTGTAGAAATAGGAACTTAAAAAATGCTTGATGACTTAAATTAGAAGCCCTTTATACCCATCATTATCTCATTTGACTCCCACAATCCTACGAGGCAGGTTAAGTATAAGCTGGTCCCATTTTCCAAATGGAAATGGAATATTGAAAAGAGTAAAATGACTTGATTATAAGTCACACAGCTTGTTGGGAGAAGTTCCTGGACCCCAAACCAGATTATCTGGCTTCTAGTCAGCAAAAGAGACTTCCCTCTCCCACTAACCTAACCTGAGTACATATTCCTTTATTATATTTACTGACTACTGCACAACTCCCTCCATAGAGATTGCTGGAGTGGGAGAAGGGAGAACAGTGTAGTTGCGGGAGAACAAATGAGACACTGGCTTATTGGAAAGTTCAAGTTACATTTCTCTTTTCAGTGCTGGAAGCAGAGGAAAATGGTTAAGATGTCTCCACTGAGTTTAGATCATCAAAGAGGCTTCTGGACAGTGACTTAACACACTGCTGACCTATGCAAGGCTCATATAAGAGCCCCAGGCAGAGAAGAGGCTCTGAAACCCACACCTGTCTGCTGAGTCCAATGTTCATTGTTGCCTAGCCTTCCTCATTCCACTGAACAATGCCTCCCATTTTTAAATCTGTCTGGGACTGGATTCACCACGGTGACTTCATACAAGACGGACAATGACATGCATTCACGAGCTTGGAACTGCACGTGATGAAGGGCAAACATCACCTGTGGAGCAACCCATGCATTATCTTAGAGACAAAGGATTCTGGGCTAACAGGAAAAAAGGAAGAATGCGCCAGGCTGCAGATCTCTCACAGATCCCAGGGAGGTGACTAGAGCATGCTGGGGGTAGTGCCACAGCTAGTGAAGCACAGGCCAGATTACCTTGTCAGAGCAGGGCTATTAGGAGAAAATTTGCCTCTCAGAAGCATCCAGTCTTTTCTTCATCAAGAGAACCAGAAGAGGGAGGAAAATGCAGGGGCTAACTCCGTTCCCACGGAGAGGGAGAACAGATGAGCTCTCCTGGACTCATCCATCCAAGATGTTTGGACATGGAGGAGTCTCTCCTTTGCAGGGATGTTTACCAGGAGGGCTGTTATGAAAAGGACAACAGGATGCTGCAGGGAAGCTTGGGGAAGGGGGGAAAAGGGTTTGGAGACAGTTTTAGATTTTGTCATTTTGGAGGTAGAGGGGAGAAACACATGGCATGAGAGAAGGGAGACATTAGTAAAAGGGAAAAAATTCAAGTGATACTGAAACTATGTCAAGATCATTTATTTGTCCTAAGTCATCAGGTCTCTTTAATAGAATCATTGATCTAAAAGTTGGGAGGGACCTCAAAGGTCATCTGCTCCACCCCTCCCCCATTTTACAGATGAGGAAAATCAAGACCACAAAGGTTTGGTGGCTTGTCTAAGGTTGTACAGGTAGTGGTGCCAGAGGTGGATCTTGGACCTAGGTCCCTTCAGAGCCAGTGTTCTTTCCACCATATTACATATGACACTTATTGAGTTATTAATCTCCAATCATAAGCATTTCAATATGGGATAGTGTAAGACAGGCTTATTTTCTTTTTCTCTGCCTCATACTAAACTAGAAAAGGCCCAAGGCAAAGCCAACCAAGATCAAGATGCCTTACAATATGCGTCATTACTTTTGCAATGAGATTTTTCTTTCAGGCTTAGGGAAAGAAGGGTCTAATATTTAGGTGATACTTTGTATATTGAATGCCTGAGCTCCCAATAATAAATTGAATCCCCAAAAGATATCCCATTCCCATTCTACCATGTGGAGCTCTATGCTTTCTCATCTGATCTTGTTTCCAGCAAGTGTTGACTTTCTATACCAGGAGTTCTTAAGCTGGAGTTCATGAACTTGTTTTATTATTTTGATAATTGTATTTTAATATAATTGGTTCCATTTGTAATTCTACATATTTTATTTTGTTCATTTAAAACATTATTCTGAGGAGAGGTCCATAGGCTTCACCAGACTGCCAAAACTCCAGAATATTCCCTTCAGTCATTATAAAAACCTCTACCCTATAAATTCTTACTGATAGAGTTAAGAGTAAACATATAAACTGCTCACCGCCCCCCCAAGTTGATAATAACTCATTTTGTAGTGCAGTGGTATCTAACTCAAATACTAACTACCAATACTAGCTACCAAACCATTTATAGGTATGCCTGTGGAATACATATTGACTTAGAAACCACAAATGAACATAATCTATGTTTTATTGCAATTTTATTTATTTTGTTAAATATTTCCCAATTACATATTAATCTGGTTCAGACCATATTCTTGAGTGATAAGTGTTTAACACCTCTGGGATATTAGATAAAGCTATAGACTTGGAATTAGTAAGATATGGATTCAAATCCTAACTCAGATGGGGTTGTGTGACTGGATAAGTCTCTACTGACCTCCTTCATTTCCTTTAAATCTCAACTAAAATCTTACCTTCTATATGAAGTCTTCCCTAACCTCTCTTAATTACAGTGTTTTCCTCTGTTAATTATTTTCTATTTAGCCTATATATAACTTGCTTTTCATAACTGTATGTTATCTCTCCCATTAGATTGTAAACTCCTTGAGAGAAGAGACTGTCTTTTGCCTCTTCTTATAATCTCTAGTACTTAACACACTACTTGGTATATAGCAGATGCTTAATAAATGTTTATTGATTGACTGGGTCTCAGTTACATAAGATATGCAGTGGAACTAAATAACCTCTAAGGTACATTCCAGCCCTCAATAGATGACCCTTGTATCTATCATTATCTCAGACAATACGGTGATATTAAAACTAGACCAGTTTGAAATACACAAGGAACTCAACAAAATAAGGGAGGAAAAAAAAATAATAGGTCTTTGAGAATAACTTGAGAATGGCTCTGTAGACCCAATCCCAGAATAAAGTATCAGTCCACTCCAGTCCTGCCCCATGGAATTTTGCATCCAATAAATGGAAACAGAGGAGAGAATATGAACATACTCACATTCCATTGTTTTGCTCTACATTGGCTGCTGTCTTTGACTCCAAGGCATTATTGAAGTTAGAGATGTTTTCTGAAGAGTAGAGGTTGACTGGGTTGTTGTACTGGGCAGTGATGATGCGTGGGGAAGCACTGGATGCTGGGCTGGCCGAGAAAGGCATGGCGCTTCGGTTGTGGGCGCTTCCTATGTGCAAGACTTCCTGGACACCGGAAGACAAAAGACAAATCAGTTATGGAAACGTTAAAGGTGTGGGAAGACTGGAGGTGGTCATGTGGTGGGGCTAAAATAGGGGTTCTTGGAGCTAAATAAAATCTCTCCATGTACAGTCAATCACTCTGTACTTTTCTAGGGACTTGGACACTTGGGGTGAAAATTATCTCGTCATGTGTCCTCGTGGTGTTGAAGTGACCCATGGTTCTTGACGACTATGACAGCTGAATAAAAGCTCAGGTGGCTTCTTCAAAGCTGACAATGCTCTGAGTCTGGTTTCAGACACATATACAGGCTGTGGCTGTTGTCTGAGGATCAGTCTAGCTGAGTACCAACAGGTGGGCCACTTACTAGGTGACCCTGGTGACCCATAAAACAGAGAGAAACACAATTAAGGAAGGCTGGGAAAAATAAATGAATGTAAAGAAATAGAGTAAAAACGGTTAGGAAATGAATGTATGATTTCATTGGCATAGGAAACTTCCAGATGCAAAGCTTCCTTCACCAATGGACATATAGTACTTTCTCTGCAATGTGTGGTCTCATAGAATTATTTAGGTCATTGAAAGGTTAAGTGACTTGTCCAAGATCACAGAACCAATATATATCAGAGATGGGGCTTGAACTCAGGTCTTCCTGGCTCCCAGGCCATCTCTCTATCTACCATACCACATGACCTTCCAAACTAAAAAAGAAACAAAGGTCATTTGCTGTAATCTCTACCTTCTCCCCTATTCAATACTACAATATCCCTCTATATCATCCCCAATTCTTCTCCTCCTTTTCTCTGAAGGGATGGCCCTTTTCTTTGACAAGGTCAACCTTCATGTCCACTGATGACCAAGGTTAATCAATCAATTACTAAGCATCTATTACTATATGCCAGTCATGGTGTACTGGAAAGACTCCTGGATTTGGAATCAAGGACCCTTGGGTTTTTATCCTTAAGTCTTCAATTTAGCACATGTGTGACCTTAAGCAAATCATTTAACCTCTCTTGGGCCTCAGTTTCTTCACCTGTGAAATGAGCTGCAGAAGAAAATGGCAAACCACTCCAATATCTTTGGTCAAACCACCCCCCCAAAAAAAGGGTCACAAAGAGTCTGATATGACTGAAAAATGACTAAACAATTCCTACTGGTCTGCTTGCCACCCCTCAAAGAAGGTAAGGGACAAAATATGCAGAGTGTGACACATGAGAATTATTTTGCTTGAGTATGTATATTTGTTACAAAGGTTTTACTGATCTTTTCTTTTTCCAGGGGGGAAAGAGAGAAAATAAATACTTATTCATTGAAAAAACAAAATTGAATATTAAAAAGAAGACTGGGAAGATAAAAAGGGACCAGGATATGAAGAACTTTAAATGACAAACAGAGGAGTTTGTATTTGATATTAAGAAGTAATAGAAAGCCACTGGAGTTTGTGAGTAGAAGGAAGGAGAAAAGTCCCAGAGAACATTTAGAGAAACAAGGCTGAGAATGACTGCTGATGTCACCCAAGAGATCGGGGAGAGCTTGGAAGGGAAAGCAACACTACCTGGGCAGAGGGAACTTATCTTTCTGAAGGGATGAGAAGAATATTTCAAGAACTCAAAAGCCTGAAAAAAATGTGTCCCATAGCTGCAAAGTACCATAGAGCCTAAAGGAGATGAGAGACACAGGAAACAGACAAGTGTCTTTGAAAGTTAACAAAGAGCAGGCTTAACTGCAAAGTAAAATCAATAGGTGAGTTAGGCCAGATGCTATGAGAACTGCAATGCAAAAATCCAATTTTAAAAATAGTTACAGACTGCCAAGATATAAACAAAGGGTGGGGAAGGGGGAGGGAGATTAAACAAAAAAGCTAAATCTGCATCTTGTGTTGGGTCTAGAAGGAAATTAAAGATTTTTATTAATAATAGTTTTTCCCCCTTTGGTCAGACCTGTGATTTCATTAGTATAGGAGAACTCCCAGTGTGGAATTCCCTCTGCCAAAGCAAATCAGCAGCTCTTCCTGCTTAAGGTCTCAGAGAGCTGCCTGAGGGTGCTGAGAGATTAAGTCATTTGCTGAGATCAGCGTCAGAGAGTGAACTTGAACCCAGGTTTTCTTGACCTTAAGCTATCTCCCTACCCATGCCGCACGACTTCTCTTAATCAAAATAAATAATGGCAAATAGTTTGAAATAGTTGTGATAAAGGATTTTGTTTAAAATATTGGGAAACTAATTACAATAAACAAGATTACTTTTGAATATGGAATGAAGAAAAATTAAAAGTTTACAATCCAAGCCAAGGAAGAGAAACAAAAAATAACCTGGTTTGATAAGAAGCTTACAAGGCAATGGCAGAGAAGACAACTATTAATTTCCAAATACTTAAAACTTTAAATTTAAATAGGCTGAACTCTATTAACAGAAGAGGTCATTGACTAGATTTAAAAACAAAATCCAACCATCTGTTGCCTCCAAGGGATGTACTTAAAACCAAAAGATATAAGTGACAAAAAATTAGGGTCTAGTAGTCTTAAATCTAACTTGTCTCTGAGATGGCCATCATAGAAATCAGTCAGAACATATCTTACCAAAAAAAAAAAAATGAAGCAAAAGCATTGGATAATTGGAAAAGATTCATTAAACAGTGAAACCTAACAGCATTGGACATATGTGTTCCAGGAAGAGCTGTGAAAACCTAAAAGAAAAAGTGACAGAAAAGCAACAATAGATGGAGAGAAATATAATTGAAAACAAAGACTTCACTTATCAGAATGCCTCAGATCAAGTAGCCAAACTGTTCATTTTAAAATCATAGTCCTTCCAACCCTGCAATATTATGATTCTGTTAAATAAAACACTGCGAGTGGCTAGGTGGCACAGTGAACAAAGCACCGGCCCTGGAGTCAGGAGGACCTAAGTTCAAACCTAAGTCAAATCAGACACTTAACAGTTACCAGCAGTGTTACCTTGGGCAAGTCACTTAACCCCAATTTCCCTGCCTTCCCCCCTCCAAAAAGAAAAAAGGAAAAAAAAAACCCCACAAAAATAAATAAATAAATAAACACTGCCCCTGCCTTAATTAAAACAACAACAACATTAACAAATCGTAGTGTTAAACATTGCAATGAATAAAGTTTGCATATAGTGATAAATTCATGGTAGGCCAAGGGGATTTTTGCTATTTGCAAGGGTACATGGATTAGTCACAAAAAAATGAACTACAGGGGCGGCCAGGTGGTACAGTGAGTAAGAGCACCGGCCCCAGCGTTGGGAGACCCAGGATTGGTTCTGGCCTCAGATACTTGGCACCCACACAAAATAACTGGCCGTGTAACCTTGAGCAAATTACTTAACCCCAATTGCTTTAAAAAAAAATGAACTACCAACTCCTGCCCTCAAACTCAGGGACTTTAGTATATAAAATGATCTCTTGAACACTCTGACCTCCCAGGTCATCAGACTTGGCGTCCATGATCCTACATCTTCACTCCACTTCAACTACACATAGATGGTTACATTTCAGATCTCACCATCACCCATGACTGGGCTATTCTCATGGTCCTAAAATCTGTAATCTCTCTATGAGCCTTCCCTCTCCCCATCCACCCCACTACCCTTAAATTTCTTGATCCTCACTAGGGTCATCAGCCTCCCTCAGTTTTCTTTGTTCTCCCTGTCCAGGAAGCATACCTTTGGCCTCATTCTCCTCCCTTCATAGTCTTGATCTTATGGTGGAACAGAAGAATCTTCCTTTCTTTCCTCTATCTACTGTGCTACTCTATCCTGGCACTCTATCCACTGTGCCACCTAGCTGCCCAAGGTTATCAACTACTAAATCCAATGACTTTTACTCAGGCTTCATTCTACTTGACTTCCCTACTATTGTTGATGTTGTCAGTTACCCTTCCCTCATAAATACCCATTTCTCCCTTAGTTTCCATGATACTCTTGTCTTTTGGTTCTTTTCCTCTCTGTCTCACCATTCCTTTTTTGGTTTCTTTTGCAGTTCATTGTCCATGTCTTTCTAAGAAAGAGTACCAACCAAGTTCTTTCTTAGAGCCCCTTTTCTTCATTCCCTTGGTGATCTCATCAGTTCCCAAGGGCTCAAAGATCTCTGACTTCCAAATCTATATATCATACCCTAATCTTTCTCTTGAACTCTAGTCCTGCTCTGCCAACTTTCTCCTGGATGTCTCTACCTGGACAGCCAATCAACACTTCAAATTCAACATGCCCCAAATGAATCTTTTTGCCCTGTTTCTTTTAAGAGCACCACCATTTTTCTGGTCACCAAAGTTTCTGACTTTGTTCCCTCCTTTTTCTCCTTTAATATCTATAGTATCTTTCTAATTCATCCCCCTTTTTCTACTCATACTGTAGGTACAGTATTTCAGACCTTATCATCCCTCACCTATATTGTTACAATTGTCTCCTCATTGGTCTCTCAGTTTCCCATCTATAAATCAATCTCCTCACAACTGCCAAGGTAATACTCCTAAAACACAAGTCTGATCATGTTGCCATCCTGCTCAAATGTTGTCAGTGGCTCCCTACTGTCTCTAAGAAAGACTACAGACTGACTGATCTGGCATTTAAGGCTTTCCACAATCAGGTACCAACCTACTTAGATTTAACAATCTACCGTCCTTCTTCATGTCATTGAACAAGCTGTCTCTACTACCTGTAATGACTCGCTCTTCTCCTCTGCCTCTTAGAATCTCAAGCTTCCTTCCAGGAGCCTCAGGAGTTACCCCAGTGTTCTCTCCCTCCTCAAATGATTTATCTGTTTATCTGTGCCCATGTTATACCCCCAAATAGAATGAAAGCTTCTTGAGGGCAGGGTCCAGTTGATTTTTGTCTTTGTACCCTTGGCTCCTAGAATACTCTTAGTCACACAAGCAGACATTTAATAAATGTCTGTCAAATTGAGAGCCAGTTAGGTGTTGCAGTGGATAGAGCATGAGCCCTAGAATCTTGGGGGACCTGAGTTCAAATATGACCTCAGACAATAACTGTGTGACCCTGGGCAAGTCACTTAGTCCTGATTGACTCTCCCACCCCCTCCAATAAAAAATAAATGTTGTTCAAATTGAATTAAACCATAGAATTTCCTCCCAAAATGTACCCGGCCCTGATGTATTCACTACAACTGTTTCCAAACTTTTAAAGAACCAGTCATCTCAATTCCACATAAGCTATTTTTCCAAAATGTAGAAAAGAATGACAGGTTACCTAGCTCATTTCATGAGAAAAATTTGATTTTCATCTCCAAATATGAAAATGTCAACACCAAAGAAGTAGAGATCAATCTCGCTTATGAACATCAATGGAAAAACAAACAAACCTTAAATAAAATCTAAGTAAAGATGATAAGGCACAGCATAAAAGGGTTTTCCATTATGATCACATAGGGTTTATCTTGTTTTCAGAATACAGACCTAGTAAAAGAAAACTATAAACATAATTCATCATATCAAAACATACTCTTTTCACTTTATTTTTCTTGCCTTTTTGCAACATGTCTAATATGGGAAAAAACATAATTCATCATATTAATAGGAAAAATTTTTAAATTTCAAAACATTAATGGGGATAGTGACTGAGGGTAGCCCCTAAACCGAAGGTATTTGTTCACTTTTGCTGTCTGGTTAATCTTCTATTTCTAACAATCAATCACCTGAATCAATTGGAATGGAGGAGAACAGGCCTGTGATTTTATTGGTATCAGGAATTCCCAAAGAAAAAACTCCCTCTACCAATGCCAATCAATACCTGCTACACCACTTAGTCTTGCTGGGGCACTGAGAAATTCAGTGCCTTGTTTGGGATCATAACCAAACACAGGTCTTCCTGACTCAGAGGTCAGCTCATTCCCCTATCTAGCATGTCCTGTGGACATTTAGTAAGCTTCTATTATATGCCAAACACTGAGATAGTGAGAATACAAAGCCAAAAATAAAAGTCCTTCCCTCTGCTTGTTTACATTCTATGAGGAAATACCCAAGGGGATTTGTACATGTACGTGGAGACTGGCTGGAATTAGATTCTCGATTTAATTTAACACAAGTTCACTACACATCAAGAAGAGGGGCAATCAGAGAAGACTTTATACAGAAAGTTTGAGGTATTGAAAAGGATAGAAAGGTCACGATTCTAAAAGGGAAGAAGAATGAACATTCCAGACACAGAAAACAGCATGAACAAAGAAACAGATTGGAAAACAAGGGAGCTATTAAAAGGAGAGAAGGTAGTCCCCATTTGCTATGATGTAGGGCAGAGTAAAAACAGGGAAATAGGAGGTCAAGTTGGAAAGGTAGGTGGCACCAGTTAGTGGAGGGCCTTTGGACTTAGGCAAAGAATCTGAAATTAGGGAGCCACCAAAAAGTTTTGAAAATGGATACGAACCCCACCTCAGGGATTTATTAGCTGAGTAACTCCAGGAACATATTTAACTTCACTGGGCCGCAGTTTCATCTTCTGCAAATAGGAGACCTCCGAGTTCCCTGCTAATGATTCGATGACCAAATAGCTAAAGCAGTACCTGGCACTTAGACGGCCACTGCTGATTAACTGATTAAAACTAAGCATGAAGGAGATAAGTCCAGCTGATGTGTGAAGGATAGACTGGAATTGGGAGAGATTAGGGATGGGAAGACCAGTTAGGAGGCTTCATTAAAATGATGGCAGTGAGGATGGAAAGGAGGGGACAAATTTGAGATAGTGGTGAGATAATCCCAAACCTTCCTCATCATATCTCCTAAAAGAGGGCTCATGTTTCCTTATGTCATTCTTCACAGCATCTTCTTATTAACAATAACAAACTAGTTAACAATTAAAAAAAAAATTGTTTGGGGGGGGCGCAGGAATGACTATAATTTAAAGGGAAACTCATCAAAAAAATCTAAGTTTCTTGAGAGCAGGGATTGCCTCTCTTTTGTACTTGTATGGTCATTGCCTGGTCTGATATCTGCCTGGCATATAGTCACCACTTAAATAAATGAAGGTTGATTGATTGAATCTCAAAAAACACACTGTGTGTCTGGGGTATGAATCATCCGCATGTAGGGAATTGCAAATACAGTTGTTCCCAAGAAGTTATTTGTAGAGATCATCCAGGGCCACCCCCTCTTTCTATGGGAGCTTGACACTGTTTCACACAATAATCAGGCTTTTCTACTCATCTCTAGTTTCATTTCCTTTTTGTTTCTCCCCCCAGGGCCCTAGTAAAATCCTTCTACTGGGTACTAAATGTCAAGAAAGTACTTTGGACTGTCGGAATGAAATACATTGAGTTGAAATACAGCAGCATCATCCACTAATACATTCCATGGGGATTTAGGGTGCCAGGAGGAGAGCAGGCTGGAAGTGCCCAGAGTCTATTCAGAACAAGATACGATAAAAAACTGAGATAAATTAGCCTGGAGGAGATAAGCTAAAAAAAGGTTTTGATAACAAAGAAAGAAGCAACTTCAGAATTCCCAAGGAAGACCTGTGGTACAGTGGGAAGAATGCTGGATTTAAAAGCACGTGACCTCTAATCAAACGCTGGCATTCCCATTTACTGTCTGTATAACCTTGGATAGGCCACTGGGGCTCAGTTTCCTCAGTTGTAAGGTGAAGGGCTGGGGTTATATACCCTTTAAGTTTCTAAATTCTATGAGACTCATTTCTCCAGCAAAAATGGTGATGCTGTAATGCTAAGACCTGGATACTTATTAAGAAAGTCAAGAGGGTAAATTAGATGGAAGTTTTAGGGGCAGATGTTACAGGGAAGGAATATGGGATGGTGAAATCATAGGGACCAAGAAATTCAGCATAACATTTATTGAATTGCTACTATGTGCTCGGAAATGTGTTGGGCTTTGAGGATATAAAGAACGCCCTTCAGGTCTACTGGCAGGATATAAAATGTATACAGGTAAATAAATGTAAGGCAGCTCAAGAGAAAGGAAGCCTTACATGCTGGGGGGGTGGGGTGTGAAGGAGTGAATGAAGGAAAAAGCATTTGTTACACTATATCAGGCACTGAGTATATAAGTACAAAAGAAAAAGTCCCTTCAGGGAGCTTACATTCTAATAGGAAGAAAAAAAAAATTTTAATGTACATAAAAAATAAAAAGAAATAAATTTATAAATATAATATATAAAATATATAAATATATGTATATAAATACACATATATTATATACATACATAAATAATATATATGCTAGGCAAGGGAGTTTTGGCCTAAGAAGTCATAGGTATGGTGAGAGGATCCACAGGACAATCAATTGGCCTGCCCTTTCCAGAAGCAATGGCAGTGTTGATTAAAATACAGGTGAGGGGCAAGGAGGGCTAATGCTGTGACATGGCAGGAAGATGGTTGTGAAACATAGTAAGGTAGGGAGAGTCAGACTAACTATTCTCACCAACCAGGCCAACACAGCTAAGGTAGTCTGGGAGCTGGAAGTCTGTTTGTACAGAGGTGGCAGCAGGGAAAGAAGCAGGAAGTGCCACCTGAGCTAAACCTAGAGGGAACCAAGGATCCAGAAGGCCGAAGACAGCGGGACTGTATTCAAGTCATGTGGAAGCAGCCAAGGTGGTTCAGTGGATGGAGCACTGGACCTGGGATGAAGACGACCAGGGCTCCAATCCTGCCTCAGACAATTACAAACTGTACAACTCTGGGCAAGTCATTTAACCTTTGTCTGTCTCAGTTTCCTTACCTGTAAAATGGGAGCAATGATAGCACCTTCCTTACAGGGATGTTGTGATGAGAAAATGAGATAAAGTTTGTAAAGCCCTTTGTATATCTTAAAGCGCTCTATAAATGTTAGCTATTATTATTATTAATTATTTACAACCTATGCAATGGCATGGTTATGAGAGATGGAACATTAGCAGACCAGCTTGTCTGGAACACAGGATCAAATCATCACAGATCTGGAACCTTGTAGTAGAAGCCAACCCCTTCACTTTACAGATGAGAAAACTAAGGTCCACAGAGATTATTAAGTGACTTGCCCAAGGTCACAAGGGTAGTAAGTGGTAAAATCAGGATTCAAACCTAGGTCTTCTGACTAAAGCCAGCATTGCACTATGCCACATTGCCCATGATGGACTACATAGAGAGAGCGATATTATTTAAGTCTAGAAATTCCTTGTATTCTCTTGTCCCATTATCTGAAAGCTTGAGGAAAGGGCTGGAGATCCCATTCTTCCACCCAAGTCCTACTCAGACACTTCACTGTAGGATGGAGGTGACTCTCATTCATCAACAGTTATTAAAGCATGATACTGGAATATAGTGGGCACTTAACAAATGCAACTTATTAATTGATTGGCAGGTTCTACCCAGGTAGAAAGTCCCAATGGTGGGCTGCCGTGTTGTCCAAGGCCCAGCCTGTTGAGTTCAGTTGTTTCAACTTTTTGTGACCCCATTTGGGGCTTTCTTGGAAAAGACTCTAGAGTGGTTTGCCATTTCCTTCTCCAGCTCATTTTACAAATGAGGAAACTGAGGCAAATAAAGTTAAGTGACTTGCCCAGGGTCACACAGCTAGTAAGTGTCTGAGGTCAGATTTGAACTCAGGAGGATAAGTCTTTCTGACTTCAGACCACATACTCTCTCTATTGGGACTCCTACCCATCCTGGAGTCAGATAACCTGGATTTAAAGCCCAGTTCTATCACTTACTATCTCTGTGATTCAAAAGGAAATTTATTTCTTTCTATGCCTTAGTTTCTCCATTTAAAAAGTGAGGTCAGATGAACAGATCTCTAAGACTTTCTCTGACTTTAAATTCTATGATTATGACTATTAATAATCTTTCATCTTCAAACATCTTGTATGGAGAATGAGATAAAGTTTTAAAGTGTTTTGTATACCTTAAAGTGCTAGACAAATGTTAGCTATTATTATTTACATTTACATTTTTGTTTACATTTATACAAATTTATATTTTTGTTGCAATGGGGATTACATTGTTTTTATAGAAAGAAGATAATTAGGCACCTAGACTATATTCTATGTGCTCCAAGAAAGAGTCTCAAATTCAAACCATGTATTGTCTTAAAGTTATCATGGGTCTATTTTTACTATCTAAATTAGTTTTCTCTTTATAAAGACTTACCAACCTAGTTATTAATTTGCATAAAGAGCTCATAATATTCTTTGGGGCATTAGGGAGAGGAATTTCAGCCAGCCTAAAACTCAGAATTTGAGATTTCTGTTTTAAATTATCAAACCAGTTACACCTGGATTAGAATTACCTGCTATGTCTAAACAACCTTATAGACCTGTCCACCTAGTGGCAGCTATCAGAATTGCAAGCATAGTGCCTAGAAAGAAATTACCAGCTGCCAGTCCACTCACCATTTTACTGAGCACCTAGATAAACCATAAGCATTGTAAAGCCACCACTATGATTTCTGAACCTGCTCCATAAATCTGCCTTCCTTCAGTCACTAAATAGGCTTCAGTACACATCGAACTAGGTAGGGATGATCCAAGATGTCATCAAATGAGTGCAGAGGTAAACAGCTGCTAACTGTGCTCCCCGCCCCCCGCCTCCAACTTTCTAGAAATGGTCAACATCTGGATCAAAGAAGAGATTTTATTGAGGTGAGGTTGGTATTGCCATCAACACTTCTGTAGGACTGTCTAAGCTGACTCATCCTTTGGGAGGTTCACAGGGTGGGGGGGGGGGTGACAGGGAAAGGGAGGCAAGTTTCTGAAAAGTGTTGGCCTCTTTAGTGTCTCCCTCCCTTTCCCTTCCTCCTCTCTCCCCCGCCTCCCCCCAGTTTGTTTGGCCTGGTCTTAGCCAAGAGCTCCCAGGACCTGTTTGCATGTGGGTGTCTGCAGTTAGGTGCTGTGCTGTTCTGAGACCCAAACACCACATCAAAAGAAGATCTGAATGATAATGATGGGTCCCACGGTGCTAGTCTAGAGGTAGGTGGTATGCTATCTGATGCTCTGAAATGTGGCTCAGACCCCTTGACCCTAAAGAAAAGTGGTTTTTAATATACCTAAAACAGAACTTCACTTTGATTACTATATACACAGAAAAGGAATATTTTTGCAGCCTACATGCTTTAGGGGAATGGGATCTTCCCTATTTAAACAAATGCAAAAGACCTCTCTTTGGGGAAAAAAAAAATCTTGGCAATGTTTACTTTAGTCTGGGTTCCTATGAAAGTAATAAAGCTCCCTTTCTTTAATATAGAATTTAGACCTTTCATTATTCAGACTGTTTGTAAGCTCCTTTAGGGCAGAAACTGTCTTTACTTTTCTTTAAATTACCCCATGCTTAGCATATTGTCTGACATATAGTAAGCACTTAATAAATACTTGTTTATTGACTGAAGTCCATTGGGGTTGTAGATCTGGTGATTGATAAGGGCTTGGTGCCCATTTCCAGCAGCATAAGAGGGGCCCCACAGATCTGCCTTCTTCTCAGTCCTTACCCTGGCATTTACAAATCTGCAGCCTGCTAAGTGGAGACCTTTGCTTATTTCATGCACTGAACACAATGCTGCCATCCCCTCCACAGCAAGCCTCCTTTTCCTCTAATTTTGCCTTCCCTCCCCTTTTCATTTTGACCCCCAGCAGCACAGCAGGATGTGTAGTATTGAAGCATGGCTCTCATTTGTCCTGGAGCCAACATTTTCCCCATAGGAATACACTGGAGATCTCAATAGAAGTCAGTGGGATGTAGGGGTCGATGTATCAAATTTCACATTGTGAAATTAGTGCAGTATGGCAGGAATGTGTCTGTTTCACATATAAAAGAAGTATCTGTCTACTGATGTGTGCATTGCCCTTCCCAGAATTCAGGAACATCCCAGGGCTAACTTTTGCATCAGGGATGATGTAATTGTTTGGGCTTTCTATTTATCAGTCTCCAAGGAAACTCAACAATGACAAGGAAATAAAACAACTCTCATTTCAGATAAGCTGGGGTGTTGGTTAGAAATATATAAAGTAACAGGTCCCTATCCAAGCTATTTTATTATGTATAGACTCTGATCTCATTCAAACTTTTTTTTCTTTCATAGTTGGAAGGGGATTTTGTAAAGTTAAGGACTATGGGAAGTATATCATGACAAGTGAGTACTTGAACTAAAAGAAGAAATCCCTCAAGTTAGAAAGTAACATATGGAATATCTTTGTCTATTCCAGATACTCATGGGTGTATAGATTTAGACTGGGAAGAGACTTGAGAGCCCATATAACCCAACCCCCTCATTTAACAAATGAGGAAGTATAGTCCCAATTTAAAGTATTGAAACTTAGATGGTTGTATTGTTTAATCTGAATATTTTAAACATGCTAAGTGAACAGCATAGCTTTATATTTGTGTGAAGAAAGGCAGTGTGGCCCTAGGGCAGAGGGAGCTAGCCGTGGGGTTAGCACTGGGCTTCTCAGTTCCCCTGTTCCATAACAGCTGTACAGCCATACACCAGGTCTTAGCTTCTCCATACTACAGGCAGCTCTAGAGTTGATCATCCTCAGAAGTGGTGGAAATCCCCCACACTAATAAAATCTGAGGTCCGGATCGAAAAAAAAAAAATTTTTGTATGATATTAGCCAGAGTCCCTGAACTCTACTGTGCTTTAAGGACTAGTCTTTGTTATCTGGCATCTGACATAACAATTCACATATAGTGCTTTAAAATCTGCAAAACATTTTACATATACTTTATCATTTGACACAAGCCCATGACACACATAGAGAAGTAATTATCCCCATTTTACAGATGAGGAAGCTGAGGTTTAAGTGTTCATAGCAGCAAAGCTTTACAATTGAAGGGGATCTCAGGAGCCATCTACTGCAACCACTTTATCTAATAGGTTAGAGGTGAAGTGATTAGCCCAAGGTTATAAGTATCAGAAGCACGTCTTTGGACTCTAAAAAGAGTGCTCTTTCTACCGTATTGCACTAGTGAGGTAACTTGCCCAAGTCACACAATTTGTGTGAGTTGGAGGTAAGATCTGAATCCAGTTCTTCCAGGTTCCAAATCCCTTATCTACTATCCCAAGCAGCCTCTAATTTTTCTTACAGCGTTTTTTGTTAGAGAATGAAGCCAAAGAAGCAGAACGATCCTTATAAGAGATTTTGGGGATCCTCAAGTACAGTTTTGGGAGCTAATTTTTTTCCTATAGGAAATTATTTCTTAAATAATGCAAATCAAGGGGAAAATCTGAAACTGAATCCTTTTTCTTCATGCTATCTTTCAGGAACATACATAATTCTTGCTTCTACTCCGTCATCTTGACTCCACCCCCAACATACATAATTCTTAAAGCAAGGACCTGGCTAATAAGAGATAGCTGCATTTTGCCACTCACTAATACCTTGATTTGTTGCTAAGAACTAGCCAGGATATTCACCAATACTAAACAAAATTTTATAGTCTTCATAATTGGAACTATCCTGGCCAACCAAACTTGAAAATTAGTTTTCACAAATACCCCTCTGAAGGAAAGAGCACTTGCCTGACAAAGTCTGCACCAACCTTGTTGACATTTGCCAATATTAACTACAGCTCTTTCCAGAAATCGTCCAAGTCTTTCAGTGGCTCACCAGAAAGACAAATATTTGCCTATAACAAATATGCAAGCTCCTCCATCAAGATTCTCGTGAACAACAACAACAACACTAATAATAATGATAATCGGAAAGGCGATTAGAACGAGAGGGCATGACCATTGTCCAGACAGCCCTGCTGTCCTGAGCTGACATCTGCTCTAACAGATGGGAGAACCGAGCCAAACAAGAAGCAAGGTCCAAGAAGAGAAGGGGATGGCGGCAGGGAGGAAGGGGAATGATTTCTTATAAGATGACGCACAAAAGAAAGTATTTCTATTTTGGTATATAGCTATAGAATATGGACATGATAGACTACTATCTTTTAACTGGATCCATTTGGAGATCTGTGATTCACCGATCTTTTAAAAATTTCATTTTTTGCCAAGGAATTAATTAAGTCATAATGAAACAGATGGCCCAGGGAAAAGGCCCTGGGTTTAGAGCCAGAGGACCTTGGTTCAAGGCCCTAAGCAGCCACTTCTACCAATGTGACCTTACAAAGGTCTTTGAAATGAAGGGCCTAGTCTAGATGACTCACTCTGAGGTCCCATCCAGCTCAAATAAATGAAATAATGAGATATTTAGAAATCTCATCCTTATTTATTTTGCACAAGTCCTGAACCTCTGGCCTGTAGTATAGAAAAATTGCTGGATCAGGGATGAGGAAATAAGTGTATGAGAAAATCTTTTACCCCCATTTAATATCATGGGAAAGTCACTTAACATTTCTGAGCCTCAGTTTCTCACTTACCTCACAGTTTGTTTCTGATGAAATCACTCTGGAAATCTCAAAATCCTATGTAAATGTGAGCCATTATTCTTTTTTTTTTCCTAGAACTGTCATGAATTATTTTACCTGAAATCTAATTCACATTGGACTGTCCTTTATTGTGCTAGGTTCATTAAGTTCCCTAAGAAATAATTAATAAGTTTTCCCTATTACCAATGCTTAAACCTCTCGGTGTTTTGCTTGTGTCTGTCTATCTGTATCTTGGTGTGTGTCTTTCTGTTTTCTTTTCACGATTCTCCTCTACCTCTTTCTGGTCAGTCCCAGTCACCTTTCCTGCTTTCCATTCATCCTTAAGACAGTGGTTACAGGAGCAAGAAATCTGAAGGATTCAACAGAGGTTAAAGGTCTATTCCCTGCTCTGCCACTACCTCACCGTTTGACCTCAAGTAAGTTCCTTGCCCACTCTGGGTTTCTTGTTCTGTATCTATAAAATGAGGTTATAAAAATGACATAGTGCTCCCTTGGTCCTTTACAAGTCTGACAATCTATGAGTCCTCAGCTTCCAAAATGGAAAAACAAGACAAAGACCAGATTTCCCCTGGGGTGATCTGGTAAGAAACAGTCCAGGAGCATTACTTATGTCAGTACCCCAGGGATACTAGAATATAGTCAGATTATAAGTCAAAAGAATATCAATTCCTCAAGGGCCAGAGGTGGGGACAATTTTGATTTCACCTCTGTGTCCTCCACACATAAAAGAGTACTTTGTACACAGTGGATGACTAATAAAGGTTTATGGCATTGAATTCTGTTGCTCTAAAAATATAGAAAAGAGACTGGAGAGTGATGAAGAAGTGCTACTTACTTGGGGTTCAGAAGCTAAATTCATTTTGTATGGATGGCGTTTCCCTTCCTCTGTCACGAGGGGAGACCAGATTTTGTGTTCACTCCTGCAACAGACAGAACCATTTCAGCCACAGTGTTAAGTAAAAAGTAGGGACTAGAAATAGTAAAGCAAAAATAAACATATCAGTGAAAGAGGCAGAAACAGGGAAGGAGGGGGATGGGAATAAGCATTTATGTAGCACCTAGTACCAGGCTCTGTGCTCAATGCTTTACAAACATCCTCTCTTTTGGTCCTCATAACAACTCTGCAATGCAGGTGCTGCTATTATTCCCAATTAACAATTGAGGAAACTGAAGCAAACACAGGTTAAGTGACCTGCCCAGAGTTACACAGAGAGGTTATATTTTAATCACGGCAAAAACAAAGCATCAATTCCAAAGCTAGCCTTTAAATATGTAATAAGTAATCATTGTGACTAACGACTATTTGTCAAAGTAACTGACCAAAGGAACTTCATAATAAATGCTTAGTAGATGAATGTATATAAATAAGTATTTTGTGCTGAGTGCTGCCTATACTGATACTATAGGAAGGAGCACCATGATCTATCTATGGGTCAAAATGATTCAGCTTAATTTCATCTGATTCTTGGCACAAGCACCAAGACATGATAAACATGGTATATAGTTGATATACAATGCCTATAGTTGCAGAAACACAACAAAGATGCAGAATTTTGAGTAGGTAGATGCTTATTTGTCTAAAAAGTAGACTTAGAGTTCTTAAAAGTGCCAATATCCTAAAAAAAAAAAAAAGGCCAAAATGGTGATGATGGACTATAGAAGCAAACCATCATTCCTAAGTAAGGCATGAATCTCCCCACTTGCCAGAGATAGAGCTCAAAAGTTTATTGCCAAAGAAAATGTACATATTCCCTAAATACTTATGGTCTTATGTTTTAGGTAGGAATTAAATTCCTTGTCAGTGACTACCTACTTTAAAAAAATTTGTTTTTGGAGATTTCTTCATCTGTTTTGCTTGTATCTCTCTATATCATTCTAATTTCCTGGTATGTGTCTTTCTGCCCTCTTTTTCTGATTTCACTCTGCCTCTCTCCCTTGGATATAACACAGGGGCAGCTGTAGTATAGTAGAAAGATCTATAGACTTGAAGTCAGGAAAGGCTATGGTTCAAATACCACCTCTGACAATCGCTGGTTGGGTGACCTGAAGCCTTATTCTCTCTGTGGCCTGATTTCCTAACCTGTAAAATGGAGATAAGAATATTTGTAGTACCCCACAGGACTGCTGTGAGGACAACTTTTTTTTTCATACTTTAAAGCACTTTATAAAATCAGCTATCATTACGTAGAACTGAAATATGTTTTTATTATTTATGCCATCAATTGGATTGGTTTTATGTTCCCTGGTGTTCATTTTACTTTGTTTTTAAAGTTTTTTTTTTCAAATGAAGATCCACCTTCTCCCCCATTCACCACCATTCGCCAAGCCACAATGGATAAAGAAAAAACAAGTCTGTTACAAACATGCACAGTCAAGAGAAACAAATGAATTGGTCATGTCCAAAAACAAAATCTCGATTTGCACAGCTGGAGGTGAGTAGTATGCTTCAACTTGAGTATCCTAGAATCATGGTGGGTTATTGTGACAATCCAAGTTCCTAGGTTTTTCAGGTTTGTTTGTCTTTGCCATTGCTAAATTGTTGGGCTTCTGCTCACTTCACTCTATATCAGTTCATATAAGTCTTCCCGGCTTTCTTTCAAAGTCCCCTTCATCATTTCTCATAGCCCAATAGCATTCCTTCACATTCATATACTATAACTTGTTTGGCCAATCCCCAATTGACGGGCACTTCCTCAATTTCCAATTCTTTGTCATTACAAAAACAGCTGCTATAAATATTTTGGTGCATTGTGGCTTCCTTTTCTCTTTCTTTGATCACTATGGGGTATACCTGGCTTAATTTTAGAAATTGGTGAAATTGGGGCAGCTAGATGGCAGAGTGGATAGAGCACCAGACCTATAGTCAGGAGGACCTGAGTTCAAATCCAGCCTTACCTACTAGCTGTGTAGCCCTGGACAAGTCACTTAACCCTAACTGCCAAAAGAAAAGTTGATGAAATCCATTTCCCCCTCTCTCTCAAACAACTTTTCTTTCTCTCTCTCTGCTCCACAACTAAATTAAGCTGCTCTTTATTATATGGCTTTCAACTTTTTTTTTCTTTCTATATCAGTGACCTCTCAATAGGAGAAAAGTTTTCCCATTCCTGTTGTAGAAGATATAGGAAATCTATTCTCACAGACCTTCAAATCTAGTTGAAAAGGATGGTACTAACACACATGAGAAAACCAGAGGCAATTTCAAGTTAAAGTAAATGATGCAAGAATTCAGAGTATGGGAAAGCACACGTCATCATTGTGTGACCTTACTTAGGCTGCTCCCCCTCTTCTGGGACTTGGATTCCCCAACTGTAAAGTGAGGAGAATGGACGTTTGGTCTCTAAAGTCCTTCCAGCTCTAACAGCCTGTGATTCTATCAGCTCCTAAAGTTCCACATCCTCAAGAATCTTTCCCAGATGAAACAGAGCATGGAACAAACAACTGTCCCATATGCGACTCCCATGAGTCTCTTCTCACTCTCTCCCTTATAAGTATATTTTCCACTTAATGAAAATTCTACAAGTGATAGACAATATTTGTTATGCATTCTAGTTTATTTCCACTATTAATTAATAATACCTGTCACACTGTAAGCTTCAGGTCTTTCTGGTAACCCTGATAAATCATGGGCAGACAACTGGCGGGCACAAGTGTCAAGGGCTATAAGATATAGTGAGAATAGCCCTGAACTTGGACTCAAAAGACCTGCCTTTGAGTCCTACCTTCCCTCTTTTTCTCCTAGAAAGGCAAGTGGCTTAATCTTTCTATGGCTTCGTTCTGTTCTCTGTTCAAAAGGGATGATGAAAGTTGTATTAACTACCTAACTACTCTTTATAAATTATAAAATAGTAAAATAGAATTGCAAGCTATTATAATTATACAAAAAAAGTAGCAAAGGAGTCTCTGAATTATGTCAATTTTACTTTTTATTTATTACTCCCTAAAGACAAATTCTATAAATGTACAAATGCAAATATCACGGACAGAAAGAATCATGGAAGTTCTGTTAGTAAGGCATTTGGAGGCAATGCTGTCCAAAGGGAGGCATGATTCCCAGACCATAAGGGCTCCTCAGCTCAGAATGTTCTCTCCCACTTGGCTCTCTGCTTTGCCCCCATAACACTCGACCTTGTATAATTCAGATGTGTGCACATGGGTTATCCCCTACCCTCCAGTCTGACACCCCTTCAGCTAGGATGTAAGTTCTCCAAAGGCAAGTGCCAAGTCATTTTAAGAAATCTTTGAAGGCCTCAGATGATTAACACTTACTAGCCGTGTGACCTTGGGCAAGTAACTTAACCCCAATTGCCCTGCCCTCCCCCCTCCAAAAAGCAAAAAAAAAAATCTTTGTATTAGGTTTTATCACAATACCTGGCACACAGTAGGAGTTAGAAATGTGTCGAAGGTTTATTGGCATTAAAACTTACAAAACTGCTGTGAAATGAATGGAAAATTCTGCTTGTTTCCAGGTTTTACCTGCCAACTGTGAGGGTTATGTCGTCTATGCAACTCTTGATTTTATTCTGGGCTTCCAAGTGAGTCATGTTGCTGGTATTTTCTCCATCGATGGCCAAGATGACATCTCCAATACATACATTAGCCAGGGCTGCTTTGCTGCCTGGAGTCACCTGAAGAAGAGGGGACATGTCAGTCACTTAAGAGCTATTTATATCTGAATAAATTCTCTTCCCTCATGATCAGTTATTCATTGATTTGGAGCAGATGGTCATTTGTCCTAAAATAGAAGGCAACTTTTTTATTAAAATGATGAGTTTGTCATTGAAAAGTTAAAATCAAGATATTCATTTAGTCCTGGTAGGGCAGGATAGCAAAAAAAAAAAAAAAACCTCAACTTTCAACCAAGAAGATTTGGAGTTTAAATATGAGATTTGCACCTGTGGTTATGTGACATAAGGCAAGTCACTGAATTTCTCTGAGCATTGGTTTCCTTGTTTATGAGCTGGGGATAATACTTATATGACCTACCTCATGACGTTATTTTGAGATAGGATGGAATGGCAGTTTTATTTCTACTCCTCCTGGCTCTGACACAGCTGCATAAAAATATATTGGAGTCTTGGTTTTCTATTCTGTAAAATGGGGCAACCTCTCTCACAGGGTTGTTGTGTGGTAAGTGCTTTGTAAATTATGACTATATTACAGGATCAAATAAGAAGTATATCAAAGCAATTTGAAGCCATAGCACCCACTATTAATAGCTCTTTAATCATCCAGTGGTCCCTTGTTGAAGTTGAATCCTGTGCAGAAGCCAGCTGATCTCACCTTTCCTTTTCTAGAGTAAAGGAGACACTGCCCAAGTTGGGGACAGGCCATATGACAGGAGGGATTAGCAGCTGGGGCCCACTATATTTTCTTTCAACTTACACTCTCACAAGAGAATGTTATGGAAATATGCCCAAGTAAACAAGGCTTAGGAAAAAAAGGTATCCTCTCTCTTGCTGTCTTTACTGTCTCTGTTTTCACACCTGCTCCTTTAATTTGCTCTTTCTGGAGGGAATGAAGCTCAACAAGGATTTACATTTGCTAATTCCACTAGCAAATGAGGAACATAGTGAAGGGAATAATCTATGGGGTATGTAAGAAAAGATCTCTTTCTAAAGTGAGGCAGTATGGTGGTGGATAGAGTGGAGACAGCCAAAGATAAGTTCAAATCCCACCTGGGACAGTTCATTAACAGTTTGACTACAAGTCACCTAAATTCCTTCTGCCTTGGTTTCTTCATTTATAAAACGAGGATAAGTTCCTTCTTCATAGGATTGTTCTGAAGATCAAAATAAAGTATATGTAAATTGCTTCGCAAATCTTACAAGACTACAAATAATCGACTGTTTTTTAATTTCAGATGACCACTCACCATTGTCCTATTGCCAAAATCCCAATAATCTATGACAGCTCACACTCATGTAATTCTTCAGATTTTGCAAAGTGCTTTCCTCAAAACCAACTTACAAGAATTGTTATATTCTTCAGGTGAGAAAATTAACCAAGGGGTGGACTTGCTAACAATCATAGAAGCCCTAGAATCATGTGAAACCTGAGGGATCCTTTGGTCTGACCACAGGGTCTAATAAGTGTCACAGCTGGGGCTTGAACCTAAAGTCTTCTGGCTCCAAGTTCTATGTTCTTTCAATTTTATTGATATTTATGTAAAATAAAAGACTTATTCTCTGCCCTGGGAGTTTACGGTCTAAGTTGAGTAAACTCCATATACTAATAGACAATGGAAACTTACAACATAACATATCAAAGGGCAGAAACCACAAGACTTGACTTGAGAAACGCCCTACAAGAGCAGTTAGGCATGTCCAAAGGGAAAAGACGGAAAGGCAGTGCTATTTCTACCAAATTTGGCCATATCTGTTTTATAGAACAATCTGTAAATTTGGGTTCAGTGAAAAGGCCGCACTTAAGGACCTAGAAGGCCACCATAAGGCCACAGGTTGCTCATCCCTGATCTAGTCTAATTCCCTCTTTTTACAGAAATAGAAGAGGAAGCCTTCTAGAGGGAAGGAAAGTTGTTAGTTTGTGGCATGACCACCAATGGAAGAAGACTGAACTTGAACCAGGAAAACCTGGGCTTGAATCCTCACTCAGAAATCTTAGGCAAATCATGTGATATCTCTGGATCTCACCTTTTTTATCCATAAAATATTTGTAGTACCTGACTTACAGGGTTCTCATTAGGAACATTCTTTGTAAGCTTTAAAATGCTATCTAAACATGAGATTTTTATTGTCATTCATCAATGTAGATTTTAGGTTCTATATTAACCACTTTCTCAAGCAGACTTCTTTATAAAGGCAAGTCAGCCCACACTGGGTCTGCTAGTGACAGGTACCTAAGGTTTTTTCTTGGGAAGTTAAAATTCCAGCCCTTTAAGAAAACAATTGGTTGGGTAATTACTCAAAAAGTAATCTCTGGACATAATCACCAGTGTTAACTTTATCTGGTATTTGTCATCCCCCTTTCAAGGGAGTTGTCAAGAAGAGGTTGTCACTGAAAAATTTTGTAAATTCAAGTCAATTATTTAACCCATGTGGGCTTTAGTTACTCCATTTGTAAAATACAGGAAATATGGTTTTAGCCCCTCCCCTTTTCAGCAAATGACATCAGGTCCACAGTAGGGCATGGTCTTAGAGAATCTGCACATCATGGAAAACAATCCCACTACAGCCCTGGATTAATTCCTTGGTGGTTTTCCCATCCATGACTGCCAAGGAGATCATGACCTTTTCAGTCAGATGCAAAGCTCATCTTCCCATCATCTTTAGACTGAAATACTATAAAGACATTCTTCTTGGTGTGATCCTTGAATGGAGACAAACTCAGTAGACCCTCCTTTCTTTCAGGGGAGGAGCCAGGCTACTGGGAGTATCACCACAAAAATGCCCTGATGCATTTCATTCCAGTAAATGTTGGGATAGATTCACTGAATAAATGCTATTCTGATGGGTTCTTCTCTTTCATTCTATTCCAGTATTTTTTATTTTATCCCTTTGTGGCAGCTGAGATCAGCTATTGCTGCTAATATTTCCCAGATGACCAATTTCACTGGATGAGAGGATGAGGGCATTTTCAAAATACAGTCCATTTCCCCCAAAAAACTTCTTACTTTTTCATGTTCAGACAAGGGCCCTGCTCCATTGACCTTTGGGGAGATGTTATACAAAGCCCGCTTATTGCAAGATGGTGATGGTCTTTTTTAAAAGTCAGAAACAGCCTGATAACCTTTAAGGGGTCCATTTTTAAGCATGCCCTCAGGGTTCCAGGGCAAAGCGCACATACCATAAACACAAATTACTATATTGTTGGATTTCCAAACTGTCAAGCAACATGTTACTCTTGCCAATCTCATTCCTGCATCTCTTGCCCCTCCTCTTCCTGCCCTTTTGTCAGTTGCTGGGAGAAGAAAAAAACAGTCAACATAAACTAAGCAGCCACTTGGGCTGGGGTGTGGACAGGATCAGAGCTTCTGGTAACAAGGATGGGAGAAATGATAGACTGAAAATGGAAAAAGGAATTCACTGAGACAGACATCTTAGAGATTTGGAAAGCAAACATTGCCATAAGGGAAATATGAAAGAAGAGTGATGCTCTGAAGAGGATTGATGGGAAGGTACTTACAAGAATTGCATAAGATGAGAAGGTATGAAGAAGCTGAAATCAACAGGTCAGGTCAATCAAATTATCAAAAACTATCGAAAAGCTATTAAGCGGATCTAACTCCAAGGCAAATTGTTCAGAGGAAGGACTGGAAATTGGTATGAGAGAAAAAAGAAGAAAGAACCCCCAAATTTGCCAATTTAAGACTAAACATCCCTATTTAAATTTCAAACCCCTATAACCAGAGGATGGCCTGGTCTTCTGGGTCCAAGTAGCCAAAAGCAAAAAGAGAAACCAAGGTCATTACCTCAAAAATTTTTTTAAAAAGTGTCTATTTGGATTACATGAAAAGAGACGATCTCTCCACTGACAATGACAGCCAATGCAAATGCCTGATATTTCCCTTTTTGTTTTGGCTATAGAGACTCAGTCACTGATGAAAAATGTGTGAAAATTTACAATGCCCCAATAATAGATTGCATTCATACATGTGTGTCACTGA
Organism: Petaurus breviceps papuanus; assembly: GCF_028583685.1. NCBI lineage: Eukaryota > Metazoa > Chordata > Mammalia > Diprotodontia > Petauridae > Petaurus > Petaurus breviceps. The sequence continues at coordinate 109,431,971 of NW_027186296.1, forward strand.
GGATATTATCTATCAGAGACTGCTAATGAAAAGAGAATCATGCATTTATAGGGTACTTTTACCTCTATTATTTCATTTGATCTTCAAATCGGCATTGAAAGCTAGGTATTGCAGGCATTAATTATTATGCCCATTTTACAGATTCCCAGGGAAGAAAAGTGATTCATTGAGTTATGTGGCAGAGAGATAAGCCCTAATCCACACTAAGGCTACCTGAGTTCTAGTCCTGGTTCAATTAATTGTATGAGTTTGGACAAGTCATATCCTCTCTGTGGTCCTCAGTTTCCTCATCTGTAAAATGAAGGCGGTGGGCTAAGCTCTCCAAGACTTTGAATCTATAACTGTAGTTGTAATCATAGTGGTTATAGTGGTAGTAGTAACTAGTATTTATAAAGAATTTTAAGACTTACCAAGCACTATACACATATTATCTCTTGTGATTCTCACAATAAACTTGGGTTGCTGTTGCTCAGTTATTTATTCTTCATGACCCATTTGGGGTTTTCTTGGCAAGAAACTGGTGTGGTTTGCCATTTCCTTCTACTCTTTTTACAGATGAGGAAACCGAGGCAAGCAGAGTTAAGTGACTTACCAGGATTACAGAGTAAGTGTTTCAGGTCAGCTATGAGTTTTCCTGACTCCAGGCCTGGCACTCTATCCACTGGGCCACCTTGCTGCTCCAAATAACCCTGGGAGCTAAGTAATATTATCTTTATTTTACAGATGAGGAGACTAAACATGAGGGAGTTAGATGATGACTCGCCCAGGGTCACGCAGCTTGTATGTACCTGAAGCAGGATTTGAACTTATGTCTTTCTGCCTCCAAGGCCATCATTCTACTGTATCATAAACCGCCTACAATGCCTATTGCGTGACCTCTAAGGTCACTTCTTGCTTTCAGATTCAAGGGAATAAATGATATCTATGATTTCTTCCATCGATTCCAGCTAGGCTCCTTCCCTTACCCTGGGTTACTCCTGTACAACATGTGATAAGGAGCATCTATTAACATGCTTTGTGGTGGTGCTATAATTAGGGAAGACACCTGATCTTTCTCTCTATTTAAAAGATGTTTTGTGTGTCACATATAAATCACTCAGCTAGAAAAGGGTGGCAGGTACATACATGAGAACCAGGAATAGAATATGATGCAAATTGTATTTAAATACACAGAGATAATCCATTCACTCAACAAGCATTTCAACCAGTATGTACTTATTGACCACTTTCTATAGGTTGCACACTATGTGAGCTCTACACTGTGGAAATCACAGATGTGATACAGAACAATCTGTAAAGTGGGAGATTCTAGGTGTGGAATAGTCCATACATATACTGACAGATGAAGCAGATGGGCAGGCTGGTTTTCCTGAGCTTTTTTTTTGTTGTTGTTCTTTGTTCTAAGAGATAACTTGCTGGGAAGGAGAGAAGGGAAGGATATGTTTGTAAATGAAGATCATGGAAAAAAAAATCATGGAAAAAGATATTGACCAGCGAGTCAATATCTTCTTTTACTTAAAGCAGTTATTAAGTGCTTACTATATACTAATGGTGATACAGATTAAATAGACCACTCCTGCTCTCATACTGTACTAAGAAATAAAACATATAAAAAATAACTATAAATAATAATCATATAGAGAAGCAACCAGCAACCACTTGACTGCTTACTCTCACCACAGTGCAAGACACTGTGCTACACTCTGGGGTTACAAATTACCCAAAGGAGTTTACATTCTGTTGGAGATACTTCACATCTTATTTGAAATGTGAGAGATTTCATTGTGCTGACTCTATTTAGTGTTACAAAATTCAGGGAGTATGAAAAATCATAGGTCTCAGACTGGAAGGGACCTGAAAGATCATCTGGGCCAAGACCCTAATTTTACAGATGAGGAAACTGAGGCTGGGAAAGTATAGGAGTGATTTGCCATTGTTCGTGCAGGTAAGTGAACAGTCAGGATTTGGCGCCAGATCTTCTGAATCCAAATTAGGTGCCATTCACACATGGTATGGAATAGATTGTAAAGAGAAGGTGTCGTGGGGAAGTATGTGGGTCCAAATTGGGCCTGGAAGGAAATGTAGGATTTGTACTGATGGAGAGAAGGCACTACTGTTATATACTTCACCTCCCACTTCGTATTTGCCCCTCCCCCACTTCAGACATCCCATTGCCCGCCAGGAAAATCGTTGGGCATTTATAACTGCCATCTGTGACAACTGAGGCCAGCTGCTATATCCCTCCTCCCTCACAGAGCCCCAGTCTAAGGGGCATTCACTTGAGCTTTTTCGGGCCAGAGATCTGTAATGTGTTACTGGGGGTTCAAAAATATTTGGAGTGGGAACAGTTTTTGTAGTTCCAGGCTAAAGCTAAGTCTCCCAGATGAATCAGTAAGCACAGTGCAAACCCCCACCCTCAATCGCTATGGAGATGGGGGTGGGGTATGGAGTATTGGCAAAAAGTCAACAGATGGGCTGCAAGATCGTAGCACGAAGAGCTAAAAGGGGCCACGGAGGTCATCCACTCCAACCCCCTCCCTCATTTTACAGATGAGGAAACTGAGGACCCAGGAAATTAAATTACTCGCTCAAAGATGTAATAGCGAAGAATGATGTATAGAATTTAGAACTAGAAGTATCCTCAGCATTCATTGTGTTCCCTCCCCTATCTGTTCCCCCTCCTCAGTCACACGCACAGAGCTTCATTTTACAGATGAAGAAACTGAGGCCCGAGGAGATGGTATTAAGTGACTTGCTCAGAGGTACCCAAGTGGTAATCATCCATGGTAGCATTTGAACTCAGGACTTCTGACTCCAGAGCCAGTGGTGGTCTTTCCACCGGAGCCCGGAGTCTTTCCCTGGAAAGTAGAAGATAAACTAGTTTTTGCCACTTTGGGTAAGACGAATTTCCCTTTTGGGAAGCTGAGACAGTGATTGGAATAGAAAGGAGGCAAATAAACGAATACATAAACAAAAAAAAAAACCAATAATCAGTGGAGGCGGGAGGGGGGGAGTGAAGAGAAATCCCACATTCTATTATTCAGCCTTCAATTGCAGGTGTGCCTTGGCCACTTCAGTCTACTCACTCCATCTAGCAAAGTTGAGAAGGAAGTTAACGTTCCGATCTGGGGATCTAGGAACACCCCTACCCCACCCCAATCTGGAGCTCGGTAAACGGTTGTGATTGATGGACTGAACAGATAAGACAGTCACACACACCCACCCGGGTCCCGAGCCATTCAGTTTTAGGGAAAATAAGGACAATCGTGTTACCCCCCCACCCACCCACCCACCTCCCACCCCGAGGATGTAAGCCCCAACTCGTTCCAATCTGCCCCAACCCGAGACGGGCGACATCATTGGAAGGGAAAGTAGGAGCGAACACCAGCGCACCTCCTCACCCCACGCGCGCTCGCCCGCTGCCCCAGGTCGGATTACAACAGTCGCACCTGGACTGCAGGAATCTGTGGTTGCCGGACACCGTGAGGAGTCGGGAGCCCCCTGGAGAGGGGAGAGAGGGAGGGTGCCCCTGACAGTCCGCAGCCTCGGGGACCGGATCTTTTACTGCTCCAGGAGCCCCAGCCCCCGCAAATTTACCGGTAGGGTGTCTGTGCCACCCCATCTCTCCACACTAGGTCCCCTCCGCTCAGCCCCAACACAGTTTTCCACCCCGGTGCCTTCGCACGGCCCCGGAGCAGGCACCGCAGCCCGGTCGGGACCTTACCCGGGAAATGGCGAGGGGCTGCTCGAAGTCCTTTCCTCCCACGAGGCGGAAACCCCAGGGCCCCGGCCCCTGGATGACAATCTTCTCTGTGTTCATGTTTCCCAACCAAAGTGAGATGGCCAACAGGGAAGGGACTTAGCCTGCTCTTGGAGCTAGCGGGGAGCCGGCAGGAGCGAGCAAACAAGGGAGCAGCGCAGCAGAGTCCCGGGGTCAGCTTTGCCAGAGCAGGGGCTGGGGCCACCGCAGCTGCGGCTCCGCCCAACCCTGGCTTGTCTGCTCCCGCCCCTGTCCCCGCCCTCGCCTTTGCCCTCGCCCTAGCCCAGACTCCGTGCCCCCGCTCTTCTTGGCCCTAACCAGGTCCTAGATGTCAGGGTCAAACTGGGGCACCTCAACCGTGGGACATATACAGGCGAGGAAGGAGAGCTTTCCGGGATTGGGGTAACTTAGGAGCGCACAAGGTAGAGACGCAGGAGGATCCCATCAGTTCCTGCTGCCCCCTCCAAGCCCCACGTTCCCCCTTCACCCTGACCAGGGAGCCCCAGGCTCTAAGCGGAAGGTTCGGGCAGGCTGAGGCCCGCATCGCTGCCTGGTCCGCAAGGTGAGGATGGGTGGGGAGAGGAAGGGTGGAGTTGCACCGGTATTTGGCTTTTAACCCTTAAAGAGCTGTGCAGCTATCAATCCCACATTCACTTCTGTTATGCACTGTAATCGTTGATTTTTTCGAATTCCAAAGACAATCTAGCTAGACTTCAAAATTTCTTCAGTTCAGTTCTTAACTAAATGTAGCGACCCTGACTGGCACGAAGAGTTCAGAAGTCTGGAGGAAGGGGCCTCGGCTGAGAATGTAGCTGTAACTCCATGGACCGAAAATTGAAATAAAAGATAAACTTAAACTTGGGGATTAGTAACGGGAAGAACACTGGACCGGGCCTTTTTTTTCTGCCTCTAATTCTCTGGGTAACTAACTGAGCAAGACACCCCTTTTCCAGGTTTCAATAAAGGAACGAAGAGAGACAGGCAGTGGGTAGTAGTGAGTGAATAGAAAGCCAGGCTTCCAGTCAGCATTCAAATACCTCCAGACACCGTCCAGAGACCCGGAGCAAGTCACTTAACTTTTCAGTGCCTCGGGCAACTCTCTAAATAAGATAATAAAAAGGAGGGCAGATCTGCCTTGGGGAAGGGAGTTCCCTCATCGGGCACTGACTACATTAATCAAATTGTGGGTCATCTGTCTCAAAAAAAATAAAATTGAGGAGGTTGGGATACAGGGCAGGTTCCTTCTAGGTCTAAAACAATCACTTCCAACGGTTCGGTTTTTGAGATCAGGGCAATGGCCTTGTTTTATGTTTGTGTTATGGCCCACAGTGCTTAGCAGTCTTGGGCTGGTATGGTAGGTGATACACTGTGAATAGAGACTTAGTGCCCCGGCCACAACCTTTGCACATGCATAGTTTTAAACAATCTGCCACCTGATTCCCGCCCACCTATTTTCACTTACGCCCTGCTTCTTCCGCTTAGGTAGGCTCGCTCAGCTTTCAGCTCCCTTAGACCCAGGTTATCAGATAGTGACTTGAGGAAGCTTAGAGGGAGGGTTAGACCTGGGCAGAGGTGGCCTAGCAGAGCTGCAACTCAAAACTGGTGTGAGTTAATTCCAGATTCATCCCCTGGTAATGTGTCACAAAATCAAAACTGATTTAGAACCCAGGCCTCAACTCCTAGCTGCGGTTGTCCCTGTAAACCCCGGAGTTAACGTCTTTGCACTCGTCTCGAAATTCTCGTCTCTGAAGGATGTCTGACTGCGTGTTCTCCACCCCTCCCCCTCTCCATTCCCACCCCCACTCCCTCCCTCTCCTCCTGGAGCTGTGAAAGCAGAAGCAACAAGCCTCTCAAACCCAAAGCAGAGTTGACAGATGGGGGGTCCCTGGACAAAAGAGGAGGGAGGCGGCTTAGGCAGTTTGCACTCCAGAATAATTATGCTGTTTACTCTGCTTTCTAAATGCACCAGTGGCCCTGCGTCTCTCTTTATGGAAAACGAGCTAAATAAATATGAACAAACCAGTATCAGTGCCACCCAAGGCCTGACCTACACTTCCTGTCTCCTTCTGTCCCTCTCTCTCTCCTAATCTGCCCATTCCCTCCTGACCTCGTTTTCCTTTCCTATTTCCCCCTATTTGCTGACCTCCTCCTCCTTCCCCCAGCAGAGCCACAGAGCCCCCAGCTCGGGGCCCAGAGGCCCTTTGTAAGCAGACTCAGTTTCTCACAGCAGTGAGTAAAAGACAGACAAGGGAAGCTCATTAGGCACCGAGCCACAAACTCTATTCTCCCTAATCCCTCCCTCCTCTAACTTCCTGTTCCAGCCCCTGTTAAAACCAGAAGTGGCATCTCTGGATTGGATCCCTCTGTGGTCCACGGCTGGGCAACTCACCGAGCCTGCACAGCCACAGGTTTCAATCGGGAAAATTTCGCTCAGGATCAGAGTTGCCCTTCATTTCTAGAAGTCCTCAGTGCACAGTCAGGCAACATAAATAACACAACATGCAAACAGTACTCAAGAAAATATAGCACTTAAGAGAGGCAGCATGGTGTGGTGGAGAGAGTACCGAACGTGGCCAGGTCAGACCTGAGTTCCAATTCTACTGGCCACCTGTGAGGCCATGGGCATACCGCTTCTGGTCTCCAGGACTCAGTTTCTTCAGATGGAAAATGAGGGTGCTGGACTAGGTACATGCTTTCCAAGGTCTCCTGAAGATCTGACTCTATGAGACTGGACAAAACGCTGGGTGAGAGGGGGCAGGTACCATATTGACTAAATGTTGTCTCCTATCTTTGTTTCCCCTCAAAGCCAGCCCTGCCAGGTCTGGGTCCCAAGATAACCCAGGGCAGTGGCCTGGGAAATTAGAGACCTACTCAAGGTTTTCCGGTGAGTCCTGGTTTAACCCAAGGCAAAGGAGGGAGGGAGAAGAACTGAATAGGGCGCCAGGGGAGGAGATTATTGAACTAGACTTAATACTTGGGAGATTGCTAGCCAGGTACTAAGTAGAGGGTACTTAAACCAGCTGTAAGGAGAATATTGGGGAGATACAAATCAAATGAAATTGAACATTTCCCCCAATGCCTATTTCCTTCACCCAACAATCCCCAACCCACCATTCTTCATTTGACTCCTTCAGTTGTGTTTGTTTGCCCATCAGCTCAAGTTGCTTCTCCTGGGATGCTATTCTACCAAGAGTTTATGGCAGGGGTGGGGAACCTGCAGCCTCGAGGCCACATGTGGCCCTCTAGGTCCTCAAGTGCAGAGCTTTGACTGAATCCAATGATTTGTTTTAGATTTATTCAAAGGGCTTCGCTTGACGACCTAGGAGGCCACATGTGACCTCCAGGTCGAAGGTTCCCCATCTCTGGTTTATGGCTTGCCTCTAAATTCAGGGCCCCTATACCTTTCTAGTTATCTACCTCCAAACAAATTCAGTGACACTGGCTATCTTGCTGTTCCTCAAAGAGAACACTCAACCTCCCAAGTCTGCTGTGGACATCTAGAGAGATATGGAATCCTTTATATTGTATGTTAGAGTTGGCAGCTAGGAAGCATGGTGGAGAGAGTGCTAGGTAAGGAATCAGGAAGATGGGACTTCAATTCCTACCTCAGGTTCATAGTGGCCATGTGACAATAGGCAAGTCACCGGCCTTTGAACCTGTTTCCTTGTCTGCAAAAGGGTGGGTGGGGGGATAATATTAGCATCTAATCATGAGAATCAGCTGAGTTAACATGATGGGGTAGATAGAACACTGGACCTGAAGTCAGAAAAATGAGTTGAAATCCAGCCACAGATACTACTAGTTGTGTGACCCTTGGTAAGTCCTTTAACCTCTATCTATCTCACTCTCCTCATCTGTAAGGGGGAAAAAAAGGCATAATAAGAGCACCTCATTCTTAGAATTGCTGTGAGGATCAAATATTTATAAAGTGCTTTGCAAACTTTAAAGCACCATGTAAAGGCCAGCTATTATTATTATGTACTTTGCAAACTTTAGGACATATCAATGCTAGCTATTTATTAGCATTATTATTATAGCATTACATGAATGAGAGACTATTTATCTAATGAGATCTATCTAATAGAAAGAATATTAGATTCAGTCAAGAGAGACCTGGGTGTGAATTCTGACTCTACCCTTTGGCTACTGAGGACTTAGTTTCCTTCCCTATAAAACAGGGTTAATAAGACAGGCAGTAGCTAACTCACAGGGCTGTTCTTTTTACCGAAGCATATTGGCAACTATAATATAATTCATAGACATAGAGAGTTGCCTGAGGCAACTGACTTGCCCAGAGCCACACAGTATGTCAGAAGTGGGACTGGAACCCCAGGTCATTGCTAACTCCAAGTCTAATGTATTATCACTGATCTACTATACCTCTGAGATCCAGTATTTTGTTGGAATAGATTAGCAGTTCTCAATTTTGTTGGTCTCGGGAACCCTTTGCATTCTCAAAAATTATTTTAGACCCCAAAGAGCTTTTGCTTTTTATAGGCTGTATCTATTGATATTCACTCTATTTGTAATTAAAATGGATAATTTAAAAATATTGATTGATTAATAATTAATAAAGTATTTGAAAAAATAATAACACTCTTCCATGTCAACATAAATTATTTTTGACAAAAATTATTTTCCAAAACAAAAAATAGTAGTGAGATACTACTATATCAATTTTTGCAAATCCTTTTAATGTCTGGCTTAATAGAAGACAGCTGGATTCTCTTATATGCTTCTGCTTTTAATCTTCTTCAATATGTTGTTTGGATTGAAGTATATGAAGGAAATCTGGCCTCACACAGATATGCAGTAGGAAATGGGAGGAATGTTTGAAAAGGCGAATGACATCTTAGTACTATTATGAAAAAAGTTTTGACTTTATGGACCTCCCAAAAGGGTCTCAGAGACCTCAGGCATCCATACAGAACCACTGGTATACTTACTTCGTCCACAGGACACAGATCATGAGCTTCTCACTCTGCTCCTGGCTATAATAGATTTGCTTAGACCAGACATCCCTCACATTATGGCCAGCCTTGTGATTATGGGCTTCTTGTAAGGATCTTAGCTCATTCCTAGCCATTGAGAACCCTGGATCACCTCCATACTTTTACATGGAGGTAGATTGGAGTAGGGCTTTATGGGAAGGTTATTCTTCAAAACTTTGTAATCATCAGTGTCCTTGGGTTACATCAGAACCAACGTTAGACCAGTTTTGCTCTATTCGCCTTTTTCCTTGTCCCTCTTGTGGCTCCTTCCGATCTTGCCCCTAATAAGGAGGGATCAAGATCCAAAGCTGCTCTTGATGTCTCTTCTGGGCTCTCAATTCCTTGCAAGCTCTTCCTGGCCTTTAGAGCTGCAGCAGAGTGGGAGCTGTAACCACACCTTGCCATCTGGGGTGCCCTCATCACCTCTTCCATCCAAGCCAAGGTCACAGTTGGCAAGAACTTCAAAGGCCATCTAGTACAACCTGTGTCTGAACAGAAATAACCTGGGGCAAATGGTTTCAGTACATTAGAACTGGGATAGACCTTGGAGATGTCTGGTCTCCCTCATTTTACAGATCAGAAAACTGATGCCCAGAAAAGTTGTGACTTGTCACAGTGCTATAAAGCCGAGTGTTCACATGGAACAAGATTGGGATTTCTCCAAAAGGAACCTTTTCTATGAAACTGGAAGAGAAAGAACTAGGTTTAGCTGGATAGTGTAGTTGATAGAGCACCCCATCTCAGACACTTACAGGCTATGTGACTTGTAGACAAATCAGTAACTTCTTTCAGCCTCAATTTCCTCATCTCTAAAATGGGGATAATAACAGCACCTACCTAATGGTAAAGTTGTGAGGATCAAATGAGCTGACATGTAAATCACCTTGCAAACCATAAAGCACAATAGAAACGCTTGTTGGTATTTTTGTTTGCTTATGGGGCTGGTTTATAGAGTACAGATTCCAGATCCTAATTTGGGTGCTATGAATTACATGTCAATCAGACTCCTCATCTAGCCCCAAATCCCTGATTGTTATAACTGGGGTAGTACCTGTCATGCCTAGAGCCACCCCCAAACTCACCTTTATCTGATGCTTTAAAGTTCACAAAAAGCTTTACATAGATCATCTTATTTTATCCTCACCAAAGTCCTGTGAGGTGCAGGTTCTTTGATTGTTTCCATGTAACCCAGGCCTGTGTGGGCATGCCCCAGTTCACCTAACTTGGAGGCTCCTTTAGGGCCCTTTGCAGCATGTCTAAGTTGTACAATGTGGAGTTCTCTTCATCCCAGACCATGTGTGGGTGTGCCCTCCTTTGATAGATTGATTGCCTACATCTTTAAAACTGGGGAGACAGAGCCATTCTTTCTTTCTCTTTCTGATTCTCTCTTTTCAGTCATTCTTATCTGCTGCATGACCTACAGTAAAGACATCATGAAATGAACCAGTGAGAAGGGAAAGATTTTCCTTTCCCTGATCCCTCTCTTTTAGCACCCCTTACTCCCTCTGAGAAATGGGCACAGGGTATTTGTTTTTGTACAACGTTGTTTATCCCCCTTGGTTTCAGGTATTGGAGGGGATCCCTATTTTCCATGGTGACCTTGGAACCATGATTGAAGACTGGAGAGTACCACCAGCTAGCTTAGCATGGAAGCACTGAGAAGCCAAAATGACTATGACTTGGGCCTCAGTGGGGGTTTTGGCCTTGGAACTGAGATTGTGCTCTATTCGAACTAAGGACTCTTTTCTCCCCAAAGACTGAGGTGGTACAAAGGTGGTGTTGGGGGGGGGGGGCGGATTATTCCTCCCACATGTTGGGAGAGTAAGTCTGTGCATTTGGAAATTTTCCAGGGTAAAAACTAATGAGACTATCAATGGTTAAATAGAACTTCGGTACAAGAGGCCATCCCTTTTCACTTGGGGAGACCATCATCCATTGGGGAATGGAGACATTTGCAGAGAACTTGGATACCCCCAAAGCCTCCTTAAGGGTAGAAGAGAATGCTGCAGGTGAAATGAAATCTAACACACCTGGCCTTCAGGTAGTGAGAGCCTGGGTAGTCTATGTTACACCCATTTTATAGATGAGGAAACTGAGGCTGAGAGGTTAAATGACTTGTCCAAGGTCACATACCTGATGTCTGAGATTCAAGGCCAGATACTTCTGACTCCAAGTCCAGCATTCTATTCACTGGACCATACTGCCTTTTATCAGAGAGGGACTACTAATGACTATGGCCGACATAACTAGTTAGTGGGTCACTTGGAGAGGCACTCCACAGATTGGCACAACTTTCAGAGATCAAAACAAGTTATAGAAGAATAAAGAGTTGAATCTTGCCTCTTTAAGCACCAGGTATAACAGACAAATCAATCAAATTTCGCTCCACCCCCAGGGTTCCCTGGTGCCTTTAAAGGGATTTTGAGGGTGTCTAACCTCTCTGAGTCTGAGACAGCTGGGTGGCACAGTGGATGGAGTGCTTGACCTGGAGTTAGGAAGACTCGTCTTCCTGAGTTCAAATCTGACCTCAGATACTTACTAGCTGCATGACCCTGGGCAAGTCACTTAGCCCCATTTGCCTTAGTGCCTCATCTATAAAATAAGTTGGAGAAGGAAATGGCAAACCACTCCAGTATCTTTGCCAAGAAAATCCCAAATGGGGTCATAAAGAGTCAGACAAGACTGAAATGACTAAACAACAACAATCATCAACCAATATTTAGTAAGCTCCTACTATGTGCCAGGCATTGTGCTAAGGGCTAGGGTTGCAAAAAGAGGCCAAAGACAGTCCCTGCCCTTGAGGAGCTTACACTCTAATGCAGGAAAAATCTGCAAAGAGCCAGCCAAGGAAGGGTGGCTGCAGCAGACAAAAACAGTTTTAAGTGGCTCTGAACATTTGCCCTGGCTACCTCTCTCCTCAACTCTGAACTCCTCCTGGCAGCTTAGGTTTCCCATTTCCAAAGAAAGAGCTTAGCTTTCTGAGGTGGCTTGGTCTTTGCCCTGTACCTTCATCTGATTTGATTACTGCCTTTTCATGGCCTTGGCAGAAGTCACACAAGAGAAAAAACCTTGGCAAGAGAAGACAGGCTTTTCTGCTTCTGGCTCTTGGCTGCCCCTTGTAGGGCCTTGGCTTCTATAATACATCTCAAGCACTTTGAGACCCTCTCCTACATCCACTCCCCTACCATTTAACCCTTTAACTGCCCAGACTCCCTTGTTGTCATTTCAGTGTTTGACTCTTCAAGACCTCATTTGGGGTTTTCTTGGCAAAGATATTGGAGTGGTTTGTCATTTCCTACTCCAGCTCACTTTACAGATGAGGAAACTGAGGCAAACAGGGTTAAATGTCTTACCTAGGGTCACACAGTAAATGAGGCCAATTTGAACTGAGGTCTTGTTGACTTCAGGCAGGATGCTCCATCATTTGTTCCACCTAGCTGTCCTGGACTCCCATGTATATTTAATACCCAGGTGCCTGAGAAGGATAAAGGCTTATTTTCCCATCCTTCACTATTTCATTCCTTCCATTGTCTCTTTTCTATAAGCTCCCTTCCTCCCACCAAATCTATTTCCTCACTTGTGGTTTGCCTTCCCTACGAGTCTGCCAAGTGTTGATACCATGGCTGGCCTATTTATAACTCTAGTGGAGAGAGCATAGTCCCACCCATAAAGCAGAACCAGACTGCCCTAGAGCTGCCAAACTATGGGGTGAGGACTTCAAGTGGACAAGGCGGCTTCCATACACCTCACCCACTTTTCTCATATTGTCCCTCATGTACTCATCTTCCCACCCACTTACCCTACTTACCTTTGTCTAGCGACTTCCCTCCCACAGAACAGGGATTTCCAGGCTCAGGTACGATGGCGGTGATCTAAAGGACCAAGCAATAGGATTGCTGTTTTTTAGGTTCCAACACCCTTTGGTGTCCCCAGGCTGGTACCACCCTACCTTTGCAGCCTTGTCTTATACTCTTCTCTTCTATACGTGCTAAAAGTTGACCACACTGGAGGCCAGGTGAAGGCCCAATTGACCCTTACATTATCAGGGCCCTGTTCCGCTGCTTCCAAACCTTTGAATCATCTTCTAAGTCATCTCCCACTTGACCTCATGAATATGAATCTTAATAAATCTCATGGTATTCCCAATATTCTTTCCAGGGGCAGGCCATTGATACAAAAAGGAAGAGCAGAACAGAAGGCAGGATTTGGGGTCTGAGTCCCTAGGAACACAGCGCCTTGCACATAGTAGACTCAATAAATGTTTGTTGGATTACATTAGGATATCTTGGGAATAAAGCTCTAATCCCAGGTTTTCCAGGGGTATGATACAGTGTACAGGGTCTTGGGTTGAGATTCAGTGAGCTGGGTTCAGATTGTAGTTATGCCTTTTAGTCTATTCATGTGTCCTTGTATAAAGGTCCTAATTTTCCCTTCCTGCCACTCCCTCCCATGATGAATTCCAGGAGGTCCTTAAGCTTATAATGTTAATCACTTCACTTCCCTAGGCTTCAGTTTCCTCATCTGTAAAGGGATGATGTTGGCCTCAGGGACCTCTAGAGTCCTTTCTCCCTCAAAATCTAAATGTTTTCACTATCCATATTGATCTCTAGAAGATCAAAGATCTTTCCAGGGGTGGAGAACCTTGGACCTTAAGACCATCCTTAAGGCCAAAGTTTCCCCACCCCTGGCCTTTCCTATTGTCTCTTTCCTCTCTGTTTTGGTGACATAGTCCTAAAATCTTAAAGCTAAATTTAACAACAAATTCCACACTGGGCCAGTCACTGTCCCTTAAGACCAATGTTCTGTCTCTGACAATGGCCCAGGGAAACATTCCATGGAAGAAAGAACATGTTTCACTAATTCGTCATTCATTCAACAACTACTTAACAAAATGTAATAAGTGTAAAACACTGTACTGGGTTTTGGAAGAGAGTCAAAGAGAATTAAAATATGGCCCTGAACCTCCTGGAGCATATAATGAGAGGGCATGGCAGGAGGGGAGAATTAGGACATATACTAACTTGATGCAATAGTATAAAATGCAATAGAATCAAATGGTTATTGTGTGGATAGAATGTGCTGTAATTAGAATACAAAATTGAAGTTTAAAGTACAATCAACCAGCATTTTTTTAAGCACCTACTATAAAGGCAGTTCAATGGATAGAGTGCTGGACCCAGAGTCAGGAAGACCTGAGTTCAGATTCGACCTCAGATACTCACTACTGTGTTTCCCCAATAATAAGACACTGTCTTATTATTTTTTTGGAAAGAAAAATACCAAAGGGCTTATTTTCAGGGGAGGGCTTATGTTGTCCTGCCTCAGCTCTCCTCCGGGGCACTGCTCTCAATGGCGCCAGCAAGCAAATCACTGGGGAAGAACAGGATGATGCGCTCACTGCTGCAGCTCTGATTGGATGCAGCTCGGAGCGCAGCGTGCGTTTCACGGGGGGAGGGGGGTGCGGTGCATACAGAGGGTACTGTAATGTAGCGTGTAACACAGGGGATCACCTTCACTATAGTAGCAATCTCAATAGGGCTTATTTTCGGGGGAGGGCTTATTTTAGAGGAATCTTACACAGTAAGGGGAGGGCTTATTTTCGGGATAGGTCTTATTATCGGGGAAACACGGTAGCTGTGTGACCCTGGACAAGTCACATAAACTCTGTGTACCTCCATTTCTTCAATCGTAAAATGAAATAATAATAGTACTTACCTCCCAGGGTTGTTGTGAGGACCAAGTGAGATCTTTTTGAAGCACTTATCAGAATGCCTGACATATAGTGTGATTAATAAATCCTCGTTCCTTTCCTTTCCCCCTTGTCATATATAAAGAAATGTGCTAGGCAATAGAGATACAAGGAAAACACAAAAATAGCCTCTTCTCTATGAGAGCTTAGATTCCACTGGATGGTGGAATTCATGTAAACAGCTAAGTATAGACATGATTGCTTAAAGAGGGAGAAAGTACTAACCACTATGGGGAGGAAGCTTCTCCTCGGCTGTGGCACATGAGCTGAGCCTTCAAAGAAGAAAAGGATTGTAAGATTGCATGCATTCCAGGCATGGGGTGGCGGGAAGGGGAGAGCAAGGACAGGCTGTGTAAATTCACGGTGGCAAGAGATGGAATGCCAAGGTCAGGGAACCACCAGTGGGCTAGTTAGAGAAAGGAATGATAAGTTCTGACTCAGGACCAGTGAGGATCTTCATCCTGCTGGTTCTCACCCTACTTCTCTGATCACCAATTTTTTTTTTGTTTTTGGAGGGGGTAAGGTGAGACAATGGGGGTTAAGTGACTTGCCCAATGTTACACAGCTAGTTCAGTATCAAGTGTCTGAAGCCAGATTTGAACTCAGGTCCTCCTGACTCCAGGATTGGTGCTCCATTCACTGTGTCACCTAGCTGCCCCTGATCATACCTTCTTTAATTACATCTCCCATCTCCTTTGGGTGGATATTTCCCAAGGTCCATTTTTTAAAATGCTCTCTTTTTAGTATTCTCACTCACTTCCACAGATTCAGGTATTATCTTGATGCCTCTCGAGTCAAAATCTCTAATCCTGAGCTCTAGAACTACTACACTGTGAACTTACTACCCATCCTCTCCTGGATGTGCCAGTAGAACTCAACATATCCAATAAAAGAATTTATTTTTTAATAATACCCCACACTTGCCCCTTTTTCTGACCTTATTTGTCAGTGACCCTAACATGTATCCAATCATCTATGCTCGATGCCTTGTTGCTTTTTTTTTACTCCTATTGTTACCAATTCCTATCAATAATACTTATGAAATCTTTTTTTTTTTTAAAGCAATCGGGGTTAAATAACTTGCTCAAGGTTACACAGTCAGTTATTTTTGTGTGGGTGCCGAGTATCTGAGGCTGGAGCCAGGTCACCCGACACCGAGGCCAGCGCTCTTTCTCACTGTGCCACCTGGCCGCCCCTCTTATGAAATCTTTTAAATTGATTTCTTCCTTTTCTGATTGTTACCATCATTTCTAACCATCTGAATTGCAGGTGCTGGTCTCCTCGCTTCCAGTTTGCTAAACTTCAATTATCTATCCATGCTATCACTGTCAGAATTATCTTTTTTTTCCACATATGGTAGGGTTACTTCTCCATTCAAAACCCTTCAATGGCTCTCTATTAACTACTGGACAAAATTAAAATTTCTTAGTTTGGCATTTAAGAGCCTCCACAGTGTAGACCACCATACCTTTCCAACCTAATGTCATGTTTTTCCCTTCTGTAGGTACCCCACCCACCCACCCACTACACGGTCTGACTTCCTTTCTCTGGGTTTCTTCCTTTCCTCTATAGCACCCAATCTTGGATTTGTGAATTTGTCATCTCTTTCCTAGGAAAACATAAGCCCTTTGAGGGCAGGGACTGATTCTTTTTTTTTTCTTTGTATTCTCAGCACCTCCCACAGTGTCTTATACATAATCAGTGCTTGATAAATGTTTGTTGTTGAATTAAATTGTACATATTCAGCTATTTCCTCACTGTGGCCTTTACTTATGCCATTGTCTTCTCTTCACCCATTCTAGAATTCTCCCCATGCCACTTTCCTTGCTTTTGAAATGACATAGAACCTTGAGGATTCTTTAATTTTTGTTTTCTGTAGACCAATAATTTCATCCAGTTCCAAGGCCAGCCCTCTATCCAGGTAGGCCAGTTACTTTTTTCATAGCTTCTCTTAAATGACTCCTTAGGTATCTATCATCCATGAATTTAGCTAAATCTTTCTCAAATATTTAATTTCAACCTTGATCACCTTCAGCTGAATGAGGTCCTCAAGTTTACCGCACGAGAGAAAGTAGTTTTTTGTTTTTTTGGAGGGTGGAGGGCAGGGCAATTGGGGTTAAGTGACTTGCCCAAGGTCACATGGCTAGTAAGTGTTAAGTGTCTGAGGCCACATTTGAACTCAGGTCCTCCTGACTCCATGGCCAGTGCTCTATTCACTGTGTAAACTAGTTCATTTTAAAATTTGTTCTTAAACTGCTTCATCAAAGCCTTAGGTGGTAGGTTCTACTACTGGTATAGATAGAGAGCTTCTTGAGGGCAAGGACTACCTTATGCCTCTTTTTGTATCCCTAGCACTTTGCACAATGCTTAGCACATAGTAGGCTCTTAATCTTTATTGGTTGGTATTCTAGGATTTGATGGTCAAATCCATACTCATCCCTTCTTCTGCAGTCTCCATAGACTTTGATAATGTCTTCTCCATTGTCATCTTGCTAGTTCATCCACAGTGTCTTTTATCCCCTCAACTATTTAAGTCATCTTTCTCTGGCCCTGAATGATCCTTGCATATCATCAATTCTGTTGTTTTACCAATAAGGAAACTGAGCTCTTCTTCAATTACATTGTTTTTCTTAACTATCAATCATGGCTTCATAAAGTATGGTGATTACTGAAAGGTGGAGATAATTACTATTTTTTATTATTTACACCCTTCCTAATGATGCCCCAAATTTGCTTGATCTTTTTGATTGAAGAAGCACATTGTAACCTTATTATCCTAAAGAATGAGAGAACAGAGAGAGAAAGGAGCAGAGGCAGAGGCAGAATCATGGGGGTCATCCATAGGTAAGGGACTGAGAAGAGAGAGTAGGAACAAACCCAGAAATGGAAAAGATGGTTAGAGAAGCAGGAGGAAAACAAACATAAAATAAAATGCATCATTTTAGAAACCAAGGAAGGAGAGTGAACTCCTTTTTTATAATATAGCTCTGTTAGTCATAATAGATATTTTGTGATTGGCTGATATATTTATCTAGTAGTTGGCCTGGATGTCACATATTAAAAAGACATTGAGATGGATAAGGCCTTAGAAAAGGCCACCAGATTACATAAAGAACTCATCACTGGTAACCTTGGAGACACAACAAGTCAACAAACATGAGCATTCAGTAAGCACTAACTACATACCAGGAACTGTGCTACCAGAGGTGACTTGACATGAGCAGAAGCCCAGTTATAAGGAATTAAGACTAGAATAGCATTTAAGAAGCTGGAGCAAGCAACATGTATATCAGGGGATCAGCAACAAAAGGGAAGAGAGAAACCATAATAGGTAAGAATGAAAGTGTACCACGCAAATCGGAATAAGGTTTATTAAATAATCTGTACAGGAAATGCAGCAGTAATTCAACACGTCTATTTATTATCAAATAAACCATAATCCACTGCAATAAAGAAAAATAAATGAACACAAGATCTGTGTCTGTATAGTACATGCTCTCTGTGTTTTGTTTCAATGGCAATCCTTTAAATTAACTGGTTACATAGAAAGTTATTTTTTCTTTCAGAATATAATTTGCATATTAACCTATTCTAGTAACAGGACTAAATATTACTGCAGGGAAACAAGACTGCAAAGGAAAAATTTTCAAAATTCATAAATGAGGATCAGAGTTACTGCCCTTCCCCCAATGATGATGATTTAAAAGCTGTAACATTTTATAAGTGTCTTCTTGTGCTAAAAAAAAAAATCCATAGGGGTTAACTTGGAATTCCTTCATTTAAATAAAAATGCAAAAAAAAAACCCATTAATGACTTCCTTACTGTCTTTCATTCAAATTGTTAAAATTATTTTTTCTATACAAGGTAAGTACATGGTCTATACAAATATACATATGTACAGTCCCACTTCTTGAGGATGTGATTTCTTTTTTACTGATTCCAGAGAGACTGTGAAAGGTAAGTGTTTTTTCAGTTGATATTGTTTTTAGACCCCAAAGCATGGGGAAGATATCAAAATGTATTGCAAATCATGCTATCAATTAGGTGTACTTGCTGTTAATAAACCTGTATAAACATTGTAAGCATAAAAATAAGTATTTTATATTCCTAAATGTATCAAGACAAAGTAGCCACTAGAAATTTTGGCTACTTGTTCTGTGATATGTAGGAAGCAGAAATTTGATGTGAATTTTAGGCTTTTTTCCCTTATTATTAAACATATGGGAGACAAACTGGGGGTTCCAGAGATGTACAAATAAATGTAACTGGGATTATGTGTAAAATGTAGCTTTAAAAATTGGTTTGATTCTCTAGCTGTATTCCTAGAGGTGTTTGAAGTTAGCTATCTAATGGAGAAACACCTTCCCCCCCCCCTTAAAAGCTATGGTCTAATTTATCAATAACAGTCTGCATCCAAAACAGATCAGGAAAATAGTTATCCAATGCAAGACTTCTACTTCAAAGCGAATCCTAATGCCATAGTGCTGAAATGAATGGACATGCTGGTGCCTGTGCACATGTACACACATGTGCTTTTACTAAATTCCCTGCAGAGCAAGATGCCAAAAAAGAAAAGCTGTCCTACCATTTGGTGGCAGTGGCTGCCCATGTGGCATAACTTCTGAGGCATCAAAAGGGCTCCCCTTCCCCAGTAATTTCTCCTCTACTAATTTTCAAGTTTTCCCACTGGAGCTTCATTCCTTTGCTTAAGGCTTCATGCCTTATTAAAGTGCAAATTTCCTTGGAAGGGGTGACAGATTGAATCTTGCGAGTCATTTATATGTCAGATTCTTTCCTGAGAACAGTTTTGGATAAGGTGGAAGATAGAGGAGGAATACTAGGGCCCTGTAGGTGAGAGGGTATCACCGAGGTATGGAATAGGGTACAAAATGGGAACTATTTACCCCCTCCCAATTTTGCCTGGGATATGTCCTGTATGGGAGACAGGGGAAATAAACGGTGGAGCAACAAAATACACACACAGAGACAGAGTAATGATGGTGTCCAGGGAGCTAAAGCTTACTGCATGTATGTTCTCTGCTGGGTGGACGGTAGCAACTCCAGGGCCCACCCATACCTGGAGGTCGCCATGGGTGAACTCAAGGAGATGCTACCCTACCTCCCTAGCAGTGACCTCCTTTCATGCATGAGGTTCTGTTAGTCCTCATTTATGGATCTAGTCACTGGCTGCCTAGTGCAAATGTCATGATTGGACAGCTCCCTCCCCGATAACAGGCTCTGAGGCATTAACTCCTCTCAAGGATGAGGTACTCTGGTCCTCCAGTAGCCAATGGCATCAAATATAGCCAGGAGAGTACAAGTTCAGGGCAGCTACCCTCTCTACTCCAAGGACAGGTCAAATCAATGGGATTTTTTTTTATTGGTTTGCCTAGATCAAAATAACTTTGAAACTTTCCTGTGAATGCAATTTTTTGTTTTCTGTGAAAAATATCCTTGAACATTCCAGTGCTCTACACATGATATGCCCAGAAACATTGGTGATAATCATGAAACAAATTAAAAATTGGTCTCTCTGTAGGTAACCTAGTAAAAGTTCCAAGGATATATATATACATGTACGTGTCTGTATACATGGCTAGTGACTGGTTGCATGTTACCCCAATAAGCTATAGATCAACTTTACTTTAATCAGATACAAATCCACTTGTTCCTCTGATCTACTTCCTCCAACTCTCAAAAGCAAATGCTACATGCTTTATTGTCAGAACATTGGGATATATGGTGCTGATGGGGGTGAAAGAGTGTAGTCCCATATCGAAGGGTACCTTATTTCCACTACCCCTACCCTTTCCACTAGAGTCTCAAGAGTGTGGGTCCAAGTCAGGACAGGTCTGGTCCAGAATAGCTCTAGAAAGTCTGGTCTGATGAGTTTTGGGGTATTCAAATGGATAGCTGGTCTTCTAAACCTGCTCTGGGGCAGATTAGAGAGAGGCATGGGTTTGGGGGAAGTTTAGCAGTTTCTGATCAAATAATTTCCCAAACCCAAAAAAGATCAGACCCCCACACCTTAAGATGAGACTGGACGAGATCTGGCTTCCTTGTGTCTCTTCTGGGTTGCTTCAGACTTAATTGACTCCCTTAGGGTCACACAACTCAGACCAACACTCCTAGGGCTAGGCTAGAACTGAACGGGCCTCCAAACACAGAGGGTGAAGGGCTACTTGCTTTTTTCCTTCAGTTCCATGTCAGCTCACCACAGGAGGGCGAGAGGGAGGCCTAGTGGGGCTTCAAAAGGCAGTTATGTAAACTAGAAGTCTGGCTTGCTTCTTGTTGCCCAGCAAATAACTGGGCCCTAGCTCATTCATTCATACATACATACATTCATTCATTCAATAAACATTTGTTGAAGCCTGCTATGAGCCAAGCACCGTGCAAGGCCCCAGGAGGCTCACACTTTAAATCCAACACTTCCCCAAGTCGCTCTAAGACTTCTTACTTCATCCTTGCACTAACCGACTTATTGATTCAACATTGAGATAAAGAGACTGCTTTGTGTTCTGTGTTTCATCCACCAATAAAAAACAATCACAGGTTCTCAGGCTTCTTATAAATATAAAGGTTTTACATAGTTGCCTGGAAAAGTACCAAACTGTCTTGTTCTTCTGGAAGTACCTACAAACAAAGAAACAAACAAGAAACAAGAATGTGAGTGTGAATGGGGAGGTAGAACTTTCTTGCTTTGGGTAGGGCAGGCTTTTTGTTTTGGAAGTTCTGGAAAGACTTCCTGGCTCAGTTTAATTAGTTCCGGGACAGGTGAGATAGGACTACATTAGCATCATAGCTAAAGTGGCAGAGGTAGGGTTTAGACTCCAGGCCATCTTGACTCCAAGGCCAATGCTCTATCAATCTCATATGCAAATGCCAATACCACCTGATATCTGTAATGGAGCTCTGCAGTTTGTTTTGTTTTATTGTTAATGTATGGAATAAGAATAAAAATATGGAATAAGTATTTCCATATCATAGTACAATAAAAAAGATTGCAAGTGAAAATGCAAATATACTGTGCACAACTTGCTATTCTTTTCAAATATCTCATTTGAGCTTTACATTTATTCTACAAAGTGGGCAGTATATACATAATCATTCCTACTTTATAGGTGAGGAAACTAAGTTAAGTGACTTGTTTCCTAATAAGTGGTGGGACCTAAACTTGAACTCAGGTCTCACTCTTACTTCTACCTGCTTTCCACGACATACCAGAGGGCCCTTTTAAACAAAATTTAAATAACCAAGACTATCACCATGATAAAAATACCATTTTAAAGTCCATTAGTTCAGTACCCTTCCTCACTGGAGGGGGAGGAATCACTGTGAGCCAGTCCAGTCCTAAGCCCAGAATTGCTTCCTCAGTTCTTCTCTTGGTCATCTTGGACTCCTGTTCATTGCCACCATAGGCCATAAAAGGCCCAGCCTTGGATCTGCCTCCATTTTGTCTCTGAATCGCTGTCCTCTCCCCTGGGATTGGGGATGGATATTTCTTATGTCTCTGAGTAAAGAGCTCCTCTGGCTAATCTTAGCTTCAGAGGTGGTCTTCATTAGAGTAGGAGAGTAAAGTGGTCCCCTACATATGTGATCTGAGAGGTGCTGGGAAGACCCTCTACTTGAAAATGTCTCAGAGATTCAAGAACTTTTGTACCAATGATGCTTCAAATTCTTCTTGAATCTGGAGTTTTCAGAGCAGGGAGAAATCTCCAGGAATATGGGTTAAAACATAAGAAATGACATTTTCTAGTATTGTTTATCTTCAAGGAATTAAAAAAATACTTCATTGCTTTTCCTTAATCTCTAGGGAGAAAATATTTAAAAATCTTAAATATTTAAAATATTTTTAAAATCCTATTTTAGGGATGAGAAAGCACACGAAGGGCCTCAACTACTCAGTGACCTAATGTTTGATCTCCAATTATATATTTTTGATTCTTTCAAGACATATAAGGAGTCCCAAAAGACAATGCAGTTTTAAACTTTACCAGCTTATTTAAAGGTATTAAAGCTTAAAAATGCAGGAGCATTTGGGGACATTGCATTCATACATCTATAGGCCAAAGTGCATGTATGCCTGCATGCACAAGCATACATGCACACACACACACATTGCACAAAAAATTAGTGCCAGGCAACACATTAATTAGCTTTAGGTTTCAGTTTGCATTTCTATTATAAAAACTAATCATTAGTTTATTTCAACTAAGATGTTGCTTTAATTAAATTTATTAGTGACCAGAAATCAATGATAATGTGTTTGAACTTCTAGAAGAATGCCTTTTTTTTGTAGTAGGTCAATATTTCTTGTGCTAATATCTGTATACTAACTAATGCTGTAGTGAAAAGTTTATTGAAAAGAAATTTTAAAAGACACTTAATGCCAGCAAATCTTGTCTTTGGAACTGGAGAAGTGATAGTCCCACTGCCATCTTCATTGTTTAAACATCACATGGATCATTGTGTTCAGTTCTGCATGCCACATTTTAAGAAGGACACAGTCATGGGGAAGCTAGGTGATACAGTAGATAGAGCACTGGCTCTGGAGTCAGGAGGACCTGGGTTCAAATCTAGCCTCAGACACTTAGGAGCTGTGTGACCCTGGGAGAGTCACTTAAGTCTGACTGTCTCAAAAAATTAAAGAAAAAAGGACACAGTCAAGCCAGAGCTCATCCAGAGGAAGGTGGCAAGAATGATTAAAGGATATGAACCCATCTCATATAATAAATGGTTGAAGTCACTGTTTAATTCATGGAAAAGGTGATTTCCCTGGGTCATGGCAGCCATCTTCAAATATCTGAAGAGCAACCATGCAGGAGAAGGATTAGATTTATTCTTTGTGGCTATAGGAGGCTGAACTAAGACCAATGAGCATAAATTACAGGAAGCCTATTTAGGACCAATTTCAATATAACAAAGAACTTCCTAACAATCAGAGATGTCCTACTGGCTGCCTCAGGAAGTGATGAATCTTCCATCACTGGATTTGTCCAAGTAGGTTCAAGATGAATCATTATTATAGATTCTCCATGGGGTATAGGGAGTTGAATAAGATGACCCCTAGGGTTCTTACTTTAAGATTCTATGGAAAAGAGAGCAAAGGATGATAAATTTACTCACCAACAAACCAACCATCATCACATTTTTCCAAGACATCCACAATATCTCCATCTCGGAGTTCCAACTCATCATCATTCTGTGGTTTATAGCTATATAATGCTTGGTAGCTATATCTAAAAGAGATTATAATATACATTGTGACTTGAACCTCACTGATACGCCTCAAAGACAGTCCTTTCAAAAATCATCCTAGTTAATCCAAGATTGGTTTGCTAGTTTTTACTGTTTCACTGTTATCAACTGGGAAGTAAACTGTTGAATCTATGTGCTTCCCTGGTATCTTAGCATTTGTAGTTGCTTTGCTAGCTGCGGGGGGGGGGGGGGGGGGGGTTAGCAAGACTTCTGACAAACGATAAGGAGACTATGAGGTCATGGAGAGCTCTTTCAGGAAATATCCCCAAGAAGGCCCTGCTCTGAGAGAACTCAGGTACCTAACAGTCAGTATAGAAAAAAGAAATTGTTCTATGTTTTTCTTCAACAATGAATTGATATATCTAAGCCAAGGCTACTAAAATTTTGTCTCTTCTAAAAAAATGGTCTCGCTTCAGTAGAAAGATAAGCTCAAACATGCTTTCAACCATGTATGTTCTTGGGTCAATTATGTCCTTGTAGTTGCAGATAAACTGTGAGTTAATGCATTGTTTTGTGATTTTTTTTTTCTGTGTAGAGGGAGAGGGAGGAAAAAAGCAAGAAAGGGGAAGGAGTGACATGTAATTTCATTAGTACAAGGAACACCCAGTGAAGACATTCTTTCTACCAATACAGAGATCAGCACCCATTCCACAACTTAAAGTCTTACAAAGCTGTTTGGCTCTCTAAGAGGTTAAATTATTCACCTAGGGTCACAGAGTCACGAAAAGTCAGAAGTGGGGTTTGATCCCAAGTCTTACTGACTCCATTGCCAACTATCTATTTACTATGACATTTTACTTTATGTTTCACAATATAAATCACTACCCACAAAAATATGTAACACTTCATAAGGTAAGTTACTATGCTAAGCAATCTGTCCATATCTGGCAATTCTAATTATGCAAGAAAAGCAGTCTCTAGCTGAGATATCAGGGAAAATCCTAAATTAAAGGCATCACCTCATCTGTGACCTTCCTGATGATTCTTTTCCAACTATATTGCCCTAGAGGTTACCCCTGTAGCTGCTGCCACCACACAGACTAATCTGTCTGTCTGTCTGTCTGTCTGTCTCTCTCTCTCTCTCTCTGTTTCTCTCTGTCTCTGACTCTCTGTTTGTCTCTGTCTCTCTCTATCTCTGTCTCTCTGTCTCTCTTTCTCTCTCTCTGTCTCCCCCTAAGGTC
The DNA here is from genome assembly GCF_028583685.1 of Petaurus breviceps papuanus. Taxonomy (NCBI): domain Eukaryota; kingdom Metazoa; phylum Chordata; class Mammalia; order Diprotodontia; family Petauridae; genus Petaurus; species Petaurus breviceps. The sequence continues at coordinate 109,456,911 of NW_027186296.1, forward strand.
TTGCAGTCATCTAAGCAAGTCAGTTGTTGTAATATAATCCAGATATAGTAATGATATAGAGGGCTTAAGTGACTTACAAATCCTGTAGGTTCTGACTTCTGTCAGAGGTGGTTCTTCGCTGCTGGGCTTGAGGTTGCTGAGAAATGATGAGAGATGATTTATTGTCAGTAGGAGACACCTTGTGACGAAAGTCAAGAGGATGAGAAACAGTACTGCAGTAATGAACAGACTTTTCGGCAATGTTTATGATCTCATTGCAAACTGCTTCCTGTGAGGTGGCCCCAGGAAATCCAGTAACCCCCATAAAATGGTCAACAAGGGGAAAAAAGAGAGAGAGAGATAGGAAGAGATGTGACATTCCAGATGAAGTCCAGGAAAACGACAGAGTTGAAGATCCAGGCAACAACATATCCAGAAGTGAAGAGCAGGAGGGATCCAGGTGTAAGCATGGAAAAACAGGTGAGATACAGAAAAAGGGCGGATTTAGTATAAACATTCAAACAAGCAGCAGAGGCAGCAGCAGAGTCTGTAAGCAGGGAGTAGCTGTTATAAACAGGATAACTTCAGGAGGGGGAGGTGAGGAGAGATACCCAGTCATGCACTAGAGAATTTAATTCAATCCCACTTTTCCATATAGTGGCCATGTTATTGCTGCTAAGGTGTTCTCTTTTGTTTACAACCCTAAAACCTGCATTGTTTGTAAACCATAGCACTATCATTCCTGTAGCCAGCAGCTTTACAGGCTGACAAGCCATCACTTGATGGAATAAGTATTCTCTTTAAACAAGCTACAATCTTATTCAACAGGCAGTCTTACCACGTAGCTCTTTTCAGACTCTGTGAGATCTGGTCCTGTGCTCAATGAATGATGTGAAGGCTGTGATCACCAAGCAAATTATAAGGGAGACATTTTAGCAGATGTCATATTGGTCAGAATTCAAAATAAAGAGCGCGGTGCAGAAACACACAGACCAAACCCCATCCCGTTCAGAAGACCATGAGGCCTCCCAGGGCCCATGGTCAAGGACTGGACAATGCACACACCACCAGCTGTTGTTGCAGAAACACAAAGCAATGAAGGGAAGAGTTAAGGAGCAAGCAGCTAGGTGATGGAATGGAAAATTGGAGAAACAGCTGTGGATGCCATGAGTGAACAACATTGCCCTACAATGCTGACAGAACAGAGATGGAACAATTGGGTCGAACCTGCTACCTCTGTCTTGTTAATGGTCACAAAAGCCACTTGTTCACGGCAAGGCTGGGATTGGTGCATAAAGGAGTAGGGAATTAAGCCTTGGGTCCTCTGCCTTACCACCTGTATCTCTCCTTTGGGGGAGAGGCTGTTATTTTGTGTCTTTTATTAAAAACAAGGAGTGGCAACTTTTAAAGAAACATAATATCCGGAACATCCAATAAAGGGATCTGTTCCCAGAAACATACATACATACATTATATGTCAGAGAACACTGTAACAACACATCTTGTTATTGCATGGCTTTAGACATACTTTGTGTCCATTTCTACTCTGTGAAACATTCTTTCATTCCAGGCCCCAGGAGAGCACAAAGACATCATTAATGAAAGTCTTAGTCATAAATATTACACTGACCTTAATAATGGATCATAGGTCATGACTTTCAGAGCTGGAAAGGGTCTTGGGAATGATCTAGGACAACATTCCCCCAGTCCATAGCCCCTCCGGAGGCTCAGAGAGGTGAAATTACTTGCCCGAGGTTAGTAAGGTAGTTAGGATTCAAGATCCAAACCCACATCTTCTTACTGCAAATCCAGTACTTTACGTTTTGACCCATGATGCCTAAAAGGGTGGCAGGTAGTACTACATTCTAGGTACAGACTTTTAATAGGGTCCAAAACACTTTTTTTCTTCTAAAAGGATTTATTTAGTCTCTAGGAAGTCTAACTCAATGGCCAATAAAAAATGTCACTGTTCTTAGATTTTTATTGAGTGACTCAATGAGGGGGTATTGGTATGGAGCAGCCAGCAAAAATGGGTTCAGATAATCTGCTAAAAGCCAATTAGATGGGTAATGACACCAATGACTACTGTTTTTAGAGGGCTTTACAGTTTACAAAGCACTTTGCATACATTTTCCCCCCAACTGGGCTTCACGGCAACTGTGAAATAGTTACTACAGTTAAAAGGAAGGAGACAAACCAGGTTCTGACACACTTAGACTCCAGCAAACTTTTACTCAAAACCTAAAAATCTTGTCTCGTATGAGATTATTTTTAAAGAAGTAATTTTCTTTTTCCCCCTTCAAAGAGTGACTCTAGACTTTATTTAGAGGAATGTAGGGTCGTAGCTTTCCAGATGGTGGGGAATTTACAGGTCATTTAGTCCATTGTTCTCCCCTCCCCACTCCTTGCTTTACAGATGAGGAAAATTAGGCCTAGAATGCTTAGAAGACTGTCGAAGGTCATACAGCTAGGTGACAGTAGAATATAGACTTGAACCCATGTCTTCTGATGGGAAATACTCATTCCTCTCCACTCCACGCAAACAACATAGAACAAAACCCAAATGATAACAAAACTACTACTGTTGACAACGAAACAACCCATAGGCCCTCAAGACAAAGCAAACAAAAACAGGAAGCATGCAGTGTCTGGCAAAGGACTGATTCCAGGGTATTCCTCACATCAGTATAGAAGGAAGCATCAAAATGACTACATAATTGCATAGCAATAGGGCAAATTTTTAATACCCACCATACCTGGTTCTTGGATTCTTTTATTCAAACTTGTCCACAAGTGCATCTAGACACCCAAAGGTACTCTGTATACATTTGTTCATACGTGTGTAGACTTTGCTACCAAACAGGCAACTCTGACCCACCCTGTCCCCACATATGGCAACCAGATACATGCAGTGAGAGACTTCCAGAGAAAGAGGGGATTGACTTTTATATCAGAAATACAAAATCATAAGAGAAAGCCCAAGCCCATCTGGTTTAAACTGTTCTTGACCTGGTGACTGTCAACAGGAACATTTTTTATATACATGAGAGAATATTATAACAACACATCTCATTGCTACAATTTAAGAATTGACTGCATGCAGCTACAAATCCTCTTTCATGTTTTTCCACCATTATATCCAGTAAAAACAATTCATCATATTTTATTCAACGCATTTATTCAATTCAGCAAGTATTTACTAAGCACCCATTGTATGCAGAACACTATATTAGATGAGGAGAAATATAAGTTTTAGAAGCACACACGGTCACTACTCTAATTTAGAGAGCTCTTAGTGATACGACATACATACAAATAATATACAAAGACATAGTACATAAAAATGACAACTTAGGGAGCTACTAAGGAAGCATAGGTGAGGCAAACAAAGCATTGATCTTCTATTACTATCATATACTAGCTATGAGCCTATGGATAGCAGAAATGCAACTAGCAATTCTGATGCCTACGTTAAGCAACATAAAACTAGTCAACTTTGTAATTTATTTTTTCAATGAAGGGGGGATGGGAAGGAGAGAAAAAATATTTTTGTTCACTGAAAAAAATTTTAAATAGCTAAAAACAAATCCTAACTCTGCAATTAAAAATAATGCAAAGATTAAGACTCATTCAGTTGAGCAGGAGGGGATATTAACTACTACAGCTGGCTTCCTATAATAGGAATAATTGTGTTCAATTTTTGTACCTTCTAAATTCTGGTACAATCTCAGTCACCCTGTATTCAAAAGTGATTAGTATCAATATCAGTATAATTATCTTTGTTAATGTGATAGAATGGTATGCATACTGGGCAGGAGTCAAGAGATGTGGATTCTAGTCTAAGTGGCAGATGACCTTGAACAAGAACCATTCCGGGCTTCAGGTTTCTCATGTGATAAAGTGATACCTATCCTGCTTCTCTCATAGGATCTCTACCAGGATCAAATAAGGTAATGCACATGAAAGTGGGGCGAGGGTGTGGGCCTGAGATTTCCTTGGTATAGGGAAGTCCTAGATGAAGAAACTCCCTCTACCAAGGCAGGTTGGCATCTCCTCTGCAACATGAAGTCTTAGAGAGTTGACTAGAGCACTGAGATGTTACTTGATTTGCCTGGGGTCACAGGGTCTTGTGTCACACACAAATACAAGGTGTCATTTATCTGGAGGGACCAGAAACATACAAGAGGCTTTCTTAAAATGCATGCAAAAACAAAGGGGCTAGCATCCCCATCTGGTTAGCAGGGATACGATAACACCCACCTTCCAGTAAGATCTGTGCCCTTCCCCTGGATTTGGACACATTGTCTCTATAATATCCTTGGCACCCACTCATGAAATCCCTGCCTTGTGCATTGCTGCTGGTAGGTCTTGAGGCCACTCTTATGCCCTCATTGGCCATCATAGGTCTGTGGAGAGATCTATGTCAGCCTCTTTACCGGGTTAGCTGCTCCCTTTACTCAGGTGTCTGCTGCCTTTAACCCAACGTCTGGGGACTCCTGCCACACATTCGGGCTACTTTCTTTATGCATGGTTCCATTGCTCTATCAGAAGGCATTTAAAAAAGCACCACCACCTCTACAGAAAATCATGATCACCTCCATGTTTAAGAATAAGCCTGCAAGATGGTGAAGAGGACAGAGCACCATACTAGCATCAGGAAGTTCAAATCCAGCCTCTGAAACTTATTAGCTATGTGACCCTGGGCAAGAGATTTAACCTTTGCCTGCCTCAGTTTCCTCATCTGTAAAATGGGAATAAAAGTAGCACCTAGCTCTCTGGGTTGTTGTGAGGCTCAAATGAGATATCTGTAAAGCACTTTGCACACCTTAAAGTACTATATGTGTGTTAGCTATTTATTATTAATTATTATTATTACTATACCATAGTGTTTTCTTTTGCACGGAAACCCCTCTGAGATATGAACATTTCCTTCCCCCCTACCCATCTAAACTACCCTGCACTAGTGTTGAATTTACTTTGTTCTCCCTGCTTCAGATGACTTCTCCAACTTACCAAGGTTATTGTGAAATCTGATCCTGTTCGCTAAAGGGCCGCTCATTCCTCCCCCCACTAGTGTCCCAAGAGGGTGCTCCAAACCTGATGAGCACACTTTCTATTCTACACATTTCTGGATGTGTTCCAGCGACCCAAAGCCAAAAAACACAATGCAAACAGCAGGGAGTCATGAGGAGGTATGACTAGAAAGAGAAACTTTGAAACTTGCCTTCTCCTTGGCTCTAGAATTACTTTAGAAACAGGATTCTTTTCTTGCTTAGGGATCTCCTGTCTTTCCTCTTTAGATTTCTCTGCCTTTCTATTTGAATCTCCCTTTTTCTTTCTCTCTTCTTCCCTCTAAATATTCTTTGCCCTTAAGATTTCTCTGCCTCTCTCTTTGAATCTCCCTGTTTCTTCCTTTCTTCTTCCCACTAAATATCCTTTGCCCTTAAACCTTCTGAATATAATCTTCCTGACAATTCCACCCATCTGGATCTCAGTTTCTTCATCAGTAAAAAGGGTGAATTGGGCTATATGATCTCTAAACTGACCTTCTATAAGTCATATAATACGGAGGAAATGAGATGGTGTTTGAGTTATAATCTCAGGACTGGTCTAGTTCTAGCTGGATCCCTTTGGGTTCATATCAATATGAGTTGGCCCAAAGATTCAGCCCTGTCTCTTCCAGGAATCTTCATGGATCATTGGATTAGAAGATAACAAGCTGGAAAAGACCTTAGAGGGGAATGAATTCAAGCTCCTCCTTTTAAAGGTGAGGAACCAAGTGCAGAAGTGGAATGACTTGCCTACAGTCACATCGATATTAAGTTTCTATATCATCCTAGAAACATAGGTCTTTCCAGAACCCCTGCCAACAAGTGAAAAAACCCTACAGATTAGCTTGAGCTCTAAATAGAAGCTCAGTGGTTACTGGATGATAATAAAGTAACTATTTCCAAGACTATAATTTCCTTTCACTTCTTAATTAATTTATTCCTCACTATTCAGAAGCTGAGACTTCTCTGAAAAGGACCTAAAGTCCTCAGCCAGAATCTACCCGTTTGTAGGATGATGAAAAGTCAAATCACTGGCCATTTTGCTGCATCTGGTTTATAACCTCAACTTATAGAATTTTCCATTTTAAACCCTGGAACTCTTCTCAAGCTAAGAGGAAAGGGAAAGCTGACTTTTCTGTAAGTCAACATTTTAAAATGTATGACTCATTCAACCAGCTTTATTTCTACTACCCTCCTTCCAATCAACTAGGTTTGTAATATCTTCAACTTGGCCATCTTCCTCACCCACTCTATCCAATGGGTTGCCAAGTCTTGTTAATTATACTGCCATGCCATCTCTCATACCTGCCTGCTCTCCACTCACAGGGCCACCACCCAATTCTGGTCTGTATCACCTCTTGCCTGATCTGTTGCAGTGGCCTCCTGGTCTTTCCCATCTGCAATCCAGGTACCAAAATCATTTTACTAAAGCACCCATCACCCCCCCCATTCTCAAAGAAGCTTTTGTTTCCCTTAGGATAAAATACAAACTCCTCAGTTTAGCACTGAACACCCTCCATGATTGGCTCTACCTTTCCAGATTTTTCACAGTCATTCCCTTCATGAACTCTACGTTCAAGTCAAATTGGTTGACTTGTTGTCCCCTAGTTTCCCATGTCCCACTTTGCTACATTTGGCCAGGCTATCCTGTATTCCAGGAATTCAGTATCCTCCCCTGAATTTCATAGAATCCTTTCCTTCCTATAGTGCTTATTAAATTGGGTACCACGTCCAATAGCAAAGCCTTTCCTGATTGCTCCTGCTTCCTAAAAATGATCTTAGATTTGTTTATCTCTGTAAGTCTTACATCCCTTGCAGAATGTAAGCTCCCTGAGGGTAGATGCTGTTTTTCATGTCTTTGTATCTATAGCACCCAACACAGTGCCTACCACATAGTAGACTTTTTTTTTTGCCTTTTTTGGGAGGGCAATTGGGGTTAAGTGACTTGCCCAAGGTCACACAGCTAGTTTTTGTGTGTGTGTGTTAAGTGTCTGAGGCCAGATTTGAACTCAGGTCCTCCTGACTCTAGGGCCAGTGTTCTATTCACTGTACCACCTAGTTGCCCCATAGGCTTTCTTCATAAATTCTCATCAAATTGAATTCTTTAAACAAACATCTATGTGCAAAGCCCTAGACTAGACATACAGGGAGTGAGGACACAAAGGAGAATAAAATTTAGTCCCTGCCCTCAGAGAACACATGGTTTGATAGAGAATCTTCTTGGCCTCCTATCCCCTTTGCTTTGAAATCTTGCAGACTTTTAAAAATTTTGTTTATCAGTGTGAAAGCTACAACAAAAGTATTCTGAGTACTTCACAGTTTCAGCCTTTTGTGTATCAGCTACTCATCATTCCCACTGGGTGAAAGGAAAATGTTTTCTTCGGCTACTTGTGGTTTAATGATATTTTCCCATGTGCCTTTGCTCCCCAATTTGCATCCTATCATTCTCTCCTCTTTTCCCAATTTCACACCTCAGTGCATGCACTGTTCACTGAAACTCATCTTTTTGTGGCCTAACCTTGCTTCCAAAGTTGGGGGGTCCTCATTCATACTGTCTCTGTTGAATTCTTTGTTCAACCAGCTCAGTTGCTGCTTTCCTGCCCTTCTTAAGCCCAGAAAGAGGTTTATTTCTTTGAAGAATATCCAGTTTTTCTGGATTCTTTCACTGCTTAAACTTCCTTCCCTCAAACCCCTGGCTAAAGTTTCCCTGGAGCTTACAGAAACTGGCTTTCTGGAGATTAATGGTCTTTGTTTTGCTGGCTTCCCTCCTTCCTTCCTTAAAATCTTAAGTGCCTTCTATTTCTTTTTTCGCCCATGTTCTTTCTATGTTTATTTGTTTTGTCTTGCTTATAGAGACTCTTAAAGGATGGAAGCTCTGAGTCTGACTAATGCTCTGTAATCGCACAGTGCTTTATAGTCAACGGAAGCTCAGTGGTCATTGGATGATGATAATGTGACTGTTTCCAAGACTGCCCTTTCCTTTAACTTCCTAATTAATTTATTCATCTCCCATTTGCAGCCAAAATGGCCTCTTAATTCTTTCCAAGAACTCATTTGCTAGTTCTGCCCTGCTATATTACTTTTTGAGCTGATGCAAGAATTTGGTGGTCGAAACTTCCCTTCGGAGAAGACATATGCCCCCCACCTTGAAGGTCTATAATAGACTATACCTCCCTCCCATCCCAAACATAAGATCATATTTTTGTTCCCTCTTCTCAAATGAAACCACATTGTTTCTAATTAGTAGAATATTAAAGCTAGAAAGGGCTTTAAAGGTCATCCAGACCCTTCATTTTACAGATGGGGAAACTGAGGCTCAAAGAGTTGAAAAATCTTGTACAAGTCATATATCTAATTAATGGCAGTCAAGACTAGAATCCATATTTCCTGCTTCCCTATTTATCATTTTTTTCAAATGATCACTATCTTCCTTTAAGAATTAGGTCTGCTGTTAAGAGAAAATGTAGATCTCAAAACAAAACAAAAAAGTATTTTAGACATCATAGAACTAATCTATCAAGCTAATAAGGGAAGACAGCTAGGTGGTACAGTGGAGACAGTACCATTCCTAGAGTTAGGAGGACCTGAGTTCAAATCCAGCCTTAGACAACTATTAGCTGTGTGACTCTGGGCAGGTCACTTAACCCTGATCTCCCCAAAACAAACAGGCTGATGAGGGGAAGGAAATTTTAGGTTTGTTTTCTATATGTGCAGGCTGAAAATCTGATTCTTATAGGTTAAAATGGCTTTCAGGAATATAATTTATAATAAAATGTGATTATACTACCTCACATTGATTTAGGGATTTTGAGATTTGCAAGGTCCTTTCATACAGGATCTCATTTGTCTCTCCTCCTACATGTGTCTCCTCCCATTAGAATGTGAGCTGCTTGAGGTAATGGATGTCTTTACTTTTGTTTTTTGTATCCCCCCATTTTTTTTTTGAGGCAGCTAGGTGGCTCAGTGTATAGAGTGATGGGCCTAGAGTCAGGAAGACCTGAATTCAAATCTTGCCTTTTAGCTATGTGACCCTGGGCAAATCACTTGACCTGTTTGCCTTAATCTACTGGAGAAGGAAATGGCAAACCACTTTAGTATCTTTCCCAAGAAAACCCCCAAAACAGTATAGGTGTGTTATGGTCCATATGGTCCATAACATTGGACATGACTGAACAACAACCCTATAACTTTGCATAGTGCATGGTACACAGTAAGTACTTAAATGCTTTTTTTAAATTTAGTCAGTCAATGGTCCTTACAATGACCCTGTGAGGTGGATGCTATTATTATTCCCATTTTCCAGATGAACAAACTGAGGCTCAAAGAGTTCGAGTGACTTGCCTAGAGTCACACACCTAAAAAAGTATCTGAGGTAGGAATAAAGTCCAGATTTTCCAGACTCTGAGTCACCTTCCTGCTCTACCCAGTACCGCAAGCTGCTTCTTTAGGAATGACTCAAGACCCCATGGTTCAACAAATATTTGCTGAAGGAATGAATAAGAAAGGGAGTATAACTTTACAGATATTTCCCCCCTTCTTGCTTATGATTTGCCATAACAAAGTGGATCCATTTATGTTATAAGTATTCATTCTTAAAGCAAAATGGCTTGTTTCAACTCCATGGAAAAAAGAGGTTGAGTTAGAGGTCTGATTGTTGCATCAGCTTGTACGGAACCATAACTAGCAATTTTGGTGCCTTGGGCAAGCAGCACAAATGTTCAACCCAAAATGAATTTTGTAATCTGTGATATGAGAAAAACATAGTTAGTAATGAAGACAAATTCAGATGAATGATAGGGGAGACTCCAACACACAGACGTGGTAAAAGACTGAGACACTAGAATATCTTAAAGCAGCTAGGGTAGGGAGTAGTCTACTCTCTGTTAGCTTCCTATGATAACAAATTATTCTTGCTAACTTTGTGCTAATCTCTGCCATTTATATGTTATAAAAGGAGTGCATATGCTATAAAAATATATAAATGTGACAAAATTTTAAAATCATTATTAAAATGCTTTGTATCCTATAAATTTAAAGGTCCTGGGACCAACCTGCATTTGCCCTGCCCTAGTCATTCCTCATGTCCTGACACCTGAATAGTAGAATCTCTGGGTCATTTCTATTGAAGATCTTTTGGACTTGGCCTTTGAGCACTCTTAAAGTGCACAACAAAGGGAAGAAAAGTTATTTTGAAAGAATGTAATTGTCATTGTTCTAGGTTCTAGCTCATCCATAGAAGAGTTCATAGTCACACATAGTGAGGAAATGTCTGGAACACTGAAAAGCCATCACAATTTGGCTCCATTCTGTCTTTCCAGTTTGCTTACATGTTGCTGCCTTTGAGAAACATTATACATCCACAATGGCCAGCTTACTGATCCCTGTTCTTTGTATTACATCTCTAGCTTCCATGCCTTTGAACATTCAGTCCTCATTCCTAAAACAGTCTCCTTCTACCTCGTGGCACCCCTTTAAGATGCAGCTCAAATGCCCCTTCTCTCCAAGGGCCTTTTCTGATTCTCCCAGTTATTTCTTAGCTGTGACCATTTTGAATCTGTGACTTCCTCCTACCCAGTAGAATATAAACTGCCTGAAGGCAGACAGAAACTTTTGTATTCTATCCTCTTTGCCTAGAGCAGTGCCTGGCAAGTAGTAGGTGCTTGGTTAATGTTTATTGACTGATAGCAAGAGCTTAATAACTTGTTGAATTGAATTAAGAAGTGAGTAGACTAAAGTCTATTTTCAGGGATAGCTCTGAAAGTGCATCTCAAATTAGGACCAATGGTGATCCAGGGCATCTTGTTCTGGCACCCTTAGACCAGAGAAAGGTTCTTAATCTGAGTCTGAACTTTAAAAAAAAATATTTTGATAGTGGTCTTTCCATAGAATTGGTTTCCCCTGTAGCCCTATGTATTGTATTTCATACATTTCAAAGTATTACTCTGAGAAGGGGTCCATAGTTTTCACCAGACTGTAAGAGGCATCTGTGATCCACACACAAAAGTTAGGAACCCACGCATGCTTTAGGCAGTGGGGGCCTGATGGGAACAGGAAGTGGTACAACAGCAAAGGAAGCTAGCTAGGAGCAGGCTCTTTCCAGAAAGCCGGGGTAGACTCCTGTGTGTTCTAAGCATCTCATACCCAGAAAGAAAACCAGTTAGGAGCAGGCTCTTTCCAGAAAGCCAGTATAGACTCCTGTGTGTTCCAAGCATGCCCAGATCAAATTTATTAAACACACGACAAAATCCACTTACTGCAGAACATCTCACAGCTATCCCTGGGCTTCTCCACCTATCTGCTTACCATGGCCTAACATTTTGCCATGATAATGAGCCCTAATCTTGACCTGGAAAGACTACTTCCGGTCCCAGGAATTTATCAGGACTCCAGAGTGTTCTCCACAAGGGGTTAAGAATTGGCATTCATGGGCGGCTAGGTAGCACAGTGAGTAAAGCACCGGCCCGGCCCGGAGTCAGGAGGACCTGAGTTCGGTTCTGGCCTCAGACACTTAATACCCACACAAAAAAACTAGCTGTGTAACCTTGGGCAAGTTACTTAACCCCAATTGCCTTCCAAAAGGCAAAAAAAAAAAAAATTGTCGTTCATTTCCTCTAGGATTCTCTAGGCCAGAAGAGATGCCCCTCAGTACAGCTAAGCCACCAGACCAACCCTCCACGCATACAGCCAGTGGGGCTGCCTAGAGTCTGGTTGGGCTGGTGTGATGAGATGGTAACTTGGCAATTATTATTATCCCCATCTCATAGATAAATAAAAAAATGAGCAGCTAAGTGACTTGTCCAATATCACACAGTTATTACAAGTCTGAGGCAAGATTCAAAATTAGGCTACTCTGATTCCAAGTCCAGCCCTTCCCAGGGCAGGGAACCTAGAGGCCTTAGAGCAGGAAACTGTTTGCTGTTTCCTCATAAAAACACTGAGCAAAGGAAATTTATTTCACATAACTATCTCACCAAAACATATACTTACGGTTGGGAAGGGATTGTAGAGGGCATATAGTCCAATTCTCTTATTTTATAGTTGAGGATACAGAGACTCTAAGGCAGTTAGGTGGCACAGTGGATTGAGGACTCAAGAAGACTCATTTTCCTGAGTACAAATCCAGGCTCAGACACTTACTAGCTGTGTGAACCTGGAGAAGTCACTTAACCCTGCTGACCTCAGTTTTCTCATCTGTAAAATGGGCTGGAGAAGGAAATGGCCAACCATCCCAGTATCTTTGCCAAGAACACCCCAAATGGGGTCATGAACAGTTGGATACAACTAAACAAAAACAATACTGAGATTCTAATAAATCAAGTGACTTGTTCATGGTCACACAAGTATGAAAAGGCAGAGGTGGAATTTGAATTCAGAGCCCCAACTCTAAAAACCGGCATTCTTTCCACTTACATGTCCATCAAATATTATGAACTTCCATAAACAAAGTGCATTTTTTTCCAAACTAAAAGAAATGATTAGTGTTTTCAGCTGCATTAATTAGCCGATGTGCTGAGCCTTATCTAGGAAAGCATCCTCTTGTGTTTTCCTTCACAACTCAAATGCACAGCCACACACAGAGGGAGAAAGGTTTCTTGCTGGTCTTTCCTATTATACCTAATGGGCATCATGTGGGGTTCCATCTCCTGAATGACTCATCAGAGAACATAAAGCGCTCGTCAACTTACAGTATTCTCATGCCCTAAAAAATCTAAACATGCTGGGGGATGGGCTTCCCACTCCTGGCTTGGGCCTCCTCACCTGATGCAAAGAACTCATTGAATTCTCACTCTAAGCTTGTTAGATGCCCCACATTTCCAAATTTGGGGGACAGGCAGGACAGCCACATGTGGACAAATGGTAAGCTTAGGTTTCCACACCCACACAAAACCATGCTGCTGGCCTACCTGTCTCACACCATTCTGATTCTCTTTCGGGTCATCGTGCTTGACCCCTGCACTGGTATCTCTTTGCCCAGCCTCATTTCTGTGAATAGGGCTGAGAAGATGTTGGCAGGATTGGCTTCCCCCAAGGGTGTTATCACAAAGTCTCTGTTCTGTGTTCATACATTTGACCACGTCTGATGGCTTCAAGCAGCTCTTCTTAGAGATCTTGGATCCATCGGGATAGTGCTCACCTGCCTCTTTATTGGGCTTCCTTGAACTCTGTCTGTTTTCTTCTTGCCACTGTTGGAACTTGGCTTGATTGCTAATGGCATCACTAAGCTCAGAGATAACACTATTGGAGTCCCCGAGCAGTGGCTGGGAGAAGGTATCCCATTTAACACTGGGGGATGGTGAGGACATTATATTCTCTTCATTTGACTGAAGGGGGGCACTGACATTATGAATGGTGGAAGATGATCTGTGAGGGTTAGGGAGGAATGGAGAAACCAAAAGGCTTGGGCTAGAGCGATCTGAGAGACTAGAATGGGGACGGCTTGCTGAAAGGGTAGGACTGGCCAAGGCTGAGGAAGTAAAGTATTCAGTGTTATAAGGAGAGGTCTCTGGCAGAGGGGGCAATGGTGGGGTCACAGCTGGAGTACTTCTGCCTGGAACCCCTACAGTCAGGGAGATCCATTCAGAGGTGACGGCATGCATCTCAGGAGACAATACCTGACGTGAACAAGGTAGAGATTGGGGTCTTGGGGAGTGGCACTTGCCATGACTTGGAAACTTAAGAGGAAACAAAAAGAGAAAGAGAAAGAGAGAGGAAGAAATAAGCAAAATAAAAGAAAAAAGATATCAGATTTTAGAACACAAAAAAACCCCTAAATAACCCCCAAGAGTACCAAAAAAGAAATGAAATGAAAAGATAAGCAGAATAAACACTATTGTTCAAAAAGGAAATTCTATTTGGAGCAAGGATGGATGAGATATGGACATAGGAACTAATGTATTGGCCCTAGGTATGTAATCAGAAAGGAAATACCACGGTTGATGCGCACCAAGGGTGTGTACATGTCTGTGTTAGGATGGGTTAGAATGATAAAGGGAAGTACCATGGAGTTTAAGGAAAAACTCATAATACTTGCTCCCTAGTTTGGAGACAGTTTCAAATAGCACAGTGAAAGCCTTTCATTTCCCCATGGATCCACACACCCAAAATTCACCTCTATAAATGAGACTCTATAACAATGTGGTTTTCTGCCTTACTGTTATAGGCCAGTGATCTAGAATTTTAAGATCAAAGATGTGAATTCTAAGGAACCTGACCTTTATCAACCCACTATTTTCAAGGATATCTCAAAATCTGTGATCTGAGCCTCCATATCCATAAAGGAGTTCCATCTTTGTTTGGGTACATTCTTTAGGCAGAAAAGTATATTGGAAAAGGCATTGAATTTAAGAAAATGTGGGCTCAGTTTATAGCTCTGCTATTTACTGGCCATGTGAATGTGGGTCATCTTTGGGACTCAGTTTCCTCATCTGTAAAATGGGGATAACAATATTTGCTCAGCATACCTCACAGGCTATTGTCAAGATCAAATGAGTTCATGTATGCAAAGTGATTTGTAAACCTTGAAGCACCATGGACACATATGATATTATTGACTGTTAATATTATTATTTTTTACTTATTGTTATTGGACTTTTATTTTTCCTAACAGAGGGAGTCCTAAATGAGCCATCCAGAGGGTCATCTAAATAGTGATCTCATCTTCTAAGAGCTTCTCACTGAGGTTTATGCAACTGTGGAATCTAACAGAATTACTTGAATTATTACAAAGCTCCTTAAAAGACTTTCCAACCAAGCAGGAAGTGGCAGGGGGCCCCACAGTGAAGATCTATCAGAATTATTCCCTTGAGTTTATCAGTGAGCCCATGGGCAAGGGGAGGCCTTTTAAGCATGTGAGGAAATGAGAATAAAAGTAAGAATGTTTTTCTCAGTTAACTCTGCTACAATGTTAATTTTGCTACTCTCTCCTCCTGTTTAACATGTACCATATAATCTAATTCATGACAATGAACTATGGTTAATAATCTGACTCTTAGTCTTCTTGGGACTCAAGGTCTTGGGTTATACTACTGGTGTGGCATAGTGTACCACCCACTTGATTGAATTAGTGTGATCAGTAAAGGTAGACTCATGATATGCCCAAACACTAATTCCTCCTCCATAGAAGCAAGGCTGGCCAAGTAGAGTTTCTCCAAATTCTTCTAGACAAAAATGATCCCTGTAGTACATCTCATAGAACTCTACACCAACACTGCTCCTGATACTAAACTCACTCAGGCCTATAAGAAGGAAAGAAGCCACTGTAGAGGGTGGTATCTGTGACAGTATTGACTAGAAATGTGAGCTCCTTTTATATAGGATACTTCAGGGTCAAAGAGCTGGATGAAGGATGAGCCAACCTGACTCAGCCCACTGATTTCAATGTGATCTAATCTCTAGCAGACCCCTTAAAACTTCCAAAAGGCTTATCTTATCCCCTAGCTCAGCAAGCTTAATCACAGATATTCATTCACAAGCAAACCATCCCATCCCTTATCCTCCTCCTGGCAATTTTAAAGTTTGTTGGAGAGGTCTTGAAAAAGAATAACAATGCATAAATTAAACAAATCCCCCATGGTTCACTTATGAATTGCTTCAGACAAACTTGCTTACAGCACCCAGGGACTGGCCTCAAGGTAGCTGTGTGAGCCATAATGGAAAACTTGTCCTACAAAGCACAGAAACTGATCAGGAGAAATGTAGATACCTGAGGAGAAGCAGTTGTACTGCGATTTGGAGACGAGAATGGCAGATCAATGTAATCAACTGGGTTTTTCAACAGAGGTCGCTTGATCACATCCACGTATGTAATGGGAAAGATGCCTTGTCGAGTGGTACCACAGATTCGACCTTCATACCAGTTCTCATCAACTTGTCGAATTAATGTGATCCTTTCCCCCTGGGAACAAAGAGTAAGAGTATAGCTCTGGTATCGAAATTCCATAGACCTTTAGGACTGAGTGATCCATAGCAAGACCCTTCTCACAAGCATCTATTCTGGGCTACCTCCTCAGGTTCAGATAGCTGTCTCCCTTCTGGAGAAAAACAAAACACAATTACCAATTAGGGGAGTACAGATCACAAACCTAAGATTCCATGGGAGGGAGACAGACATCTAAACTATCATTTTAAACATTATTTGAGAGTGAAAAGATGATGCTACCAACTAACTCTACTAATTTTAATTATCCCCCACCCCAAAGGAATTTACTAACTCTACTATGTGAATTTAAATGAGAAGATACAGCTCCTTCTCTTAGGTGGTATAGTGGATAGAGTTCAGGACTTGGAGTCAGGAACTTGTCCATTCAAATCTGGCCTCAGACACTTATTAGCTGTGGGACTCTGAGCAAGTGACTCAACCTTTCAGCCTTAATTTCTTCATTTGTAAAATGGGTATGATAATAATAGCAGCCACCTCACAAGGCTGCCATGTGGACTAAATGAGCAAATATGGGAAGCACTTTAGGTACTTATAGCCTTATATAAATGCTAGCTTTTGTTGTTTTTTATTATTTGCAGAGTGGGGGACTATGGTTGCGGAACATTGTATATACTGTCAGACTTGGTTGATGTGTTAGAGAATTTTGCTCACATGCTTTCTGCCCTGCCCCCCCCCCCCACTTCTTTGTTCCAAGGGATAGTTGGCTATGTAGGAGAGGTAGAAGGAATATATTTGGGAATGAGGGATTTGTAAAAACAAAAGATATCCATTTTTAAAAAGGAGATTTGATTTCCTTGAAAAAGGAGAATTTATAAATAAACATGAGCTTCACAGAAGGCTATTTAAGACTCCCAGGCTCCAGATATATGACATTAATAATTTGCAAATAATGGCCATGCCACTAGGCAAGAGTTTATGTCAAAGCTTCCTGAGCTTTGAGAAACAGCCACAACTCTCAGTCTAAATTGTTTAGGAAGCCCCAAAGGTCTCTGATAGCCTGGTCCAGAAGTACAACGTCAGTTTCCTTACTGAGATAGCCCTGCCCAAGAGATGCCAAAGTATCTCAGAGGCAAGAACTGTCTTACCTTTCTGAAGGACATCTCCACTTGGGTGTCTCCATTGAAGTTAAACTTAGCAATGGCATCTCCATATTCCAAAACTTGTATTGGTGCCATCTTTTTGGGTTGTGCCTTCTCTGCTGGTGGAAGAAGCTGAGAGAAAGGAAAGAAAAAACAGGGAAAACAAGAAAGAATGGAGGGAGGGGAGATCCACAATGCAGCTTGCAAGAAAGAGCGTTTTCAGAATGAGCAGTACTTTGTCTCCGAAAGGGGAAGGAGGGGAGATACCTCTATGTACGTCCGTGGAAAGATCCCCACGCGGCCATGATGTTCTCCTTCATACCAGTTCTGATCAATCTGCTTATAAATGTAAACAATATCTCCTTTCTGCAGAGGAAGCTCTCTGTCAACAGAACATAAGGGGGTTATTGCAAGAGTTCTGTGACGTTCAGAAATGAAGAAGCATTATTACTTTACACAGAGGGGTTGTTGGTAAGAATGTAAACTGACAGAACGGTGTCTTCCTATTTCACATAAAGAACTCTATTGCATAGAATGAAAACTATTCTTTGCATTTTTCAAAGGGTCTAGCATAAGATGGTTATAACAGCTTATATTCATTTAGCTCTTTAGGGCTGCTAAAGCTCTACATACATTATCCCATTTGGTTTTTCAACAACCTTATGGAGGAAGTGCTGTAACTATCCTTTACAGAGGGAATGTGAAGCTCAGAGAGGTTACTTAACCCCTTTCCTGGCTCACACAGCTACTTAGTGTCCGAGGTGGGATATGAACCCAGGTTTTCCTGACCCCAAGGCCCATACTTCATTCAAAAAACCAAGATTCCTCTCTTAATGCACCCACAGACCAGCAGTGGGGAAATGATTTACATTCTCAGAGGCTTCCATAGCCAGCAAATGGCCAATAATGACCAGTACTTCTGGTTGTATATTGTTTTCCCAACCTATTTCATGACTTGTATGCTGCATCTGATTTCACTGAATGCTCCCTAACAGTCAATAGTGACCAGTACTTTGGGTTGTAAATTGTTTTCCCAACCTATTTCATGACTTGTATGTTGTATCTGATTTCAGTGGATGCTCCCTAATGTTAAGATACACAGAAGGGTAGAATGTTAGTGCTAGAAGGAATTTAGAGCTAACCATTAAGTTCAGCCCCCTCAACTGACAGGGCATGAAGTTGAATCCGAGAGAGACAAATTGATTTGCTTAAATTCACACAGTATTTATGGCAGAGTTGGAATTAGATCCCGCATCTCCCGATTCCTGGTGCTCTTTTCTCTGTATCTCATAAATCTGTCAGCAGTACATGAATCTAATGACAAAAACTCTCTTTTGGGACCCTTGAAGAACTGTGGATTATCATTGTTTCTGAGATCTGGATAGCTTGTTTCTTCACTCTCTCCAAGGCTGATAAGAGGCAATAATCACCAATAACTGGGAGCTACCATGCTCTAGGCTATAACAATCAGTCCCAAATCTATGTTTAACAAATGTCTCAATACAAGGATCTGGAAGTAATAGCTGAGGACTAGTGACTGTGGATCATAGGTTCCATTCCTAACTAACCAGCTGTATGGAGCAAGGCTTCTTTGAATTTCTCTGGGTTACACTATCCTCATCTCTCAAAGGGCGGGAGATATCATAGAGAGGGATGAGGGAGTCTCTGAATCTAAGATTTAAGCTGAATATATTGTTTTGTAGTCATGTTTATACTGTTAGAGCTGGCATGGTATGGTGAAAATAGAATTTGCTTAGGAATTGGGAGGCTTCTCTATTCCCAGCCTAGCCAATAATGTGCTCTATGACTTTCGGGAAGTCACTTGTAGATTCATACTGTTATATCTGGAATACATATTAGAGACTGGCTATAGAATATAGTCAATCAGTCAGTAAAGATTTATTAAGTGTCTGCTACATGCCAGGCACTATGCCAAGTACTGAGGATACAAATAAAGGCAAAAGACAGTCCCTGACCTCAAAGAATTTACAATCTAATGAGGGAGACAATATGGAAACAAGCTCCTTTAGAGCAGGGAATTTATCTTTGTCTTTGTCTACATACCTAGCATAGTGGCTGGCACATAATAAGTACTTAATAAAAGCTTGTTGGTTCTTTGGTTGATTTAGTCCAATTTCATGATTTTGTAGATCAGAGAATCAGAGACTTACAGTTGAGTGGGAACTTGGAATTCAGTGAGTCAAACCTCTTAATTTTAAGGATGATGAAACTCAAGCTCATTGAAGTTAGGTGTCCTGTCCAAGGTGCTACAGCTGGTGGGTGGGAGAACTAGGCTTGAATTGAAGTCTCCTAACTCCTGGTTTAGCATTTTCTTTTCTTACTGCCCCATGCTGCCTTAACTATCCCATGCCTCAGTTTCCACTTCTATAAAATGAGGATGATAAGCATATTACAAATATCTCATAGAGTTATCTTAAATAGGAAAGCATTTTAAAATTTTTTTAAAACCTGATATAGCTTTAGACCTGGAGGAGACCATAGAGATTAGAAGTGTGATATAAATTCAAGATTATTATTGTGTTAACTCTTAATTGATTTCATAGCTTTTCAATTCAAAGAAAAAATCATATACTTGGTCAACCTTAAATATTTATTTATGCCATCTTTGTCTTGGCCACCTTCATTAGCAATAAGATTGTATAACTAATTTCATAAAACCTTAGCATCAGAAGGAAGCTTGTAGATATTATATGCTAATGCTCTCATTTTTTAAATGAGAAAACTGGGCTCAAGGAAATTGAGTAGAATATTCAAAATCACATGATCATTAATGGCAAACATGGGACTGTGCAGTTCTCCCAGCTCCTAGGTCCATACACTTTCAACTACCTTGTAATTCAGACAGTGAGAAAAAGTAGGTCTATATTCTTTATACTTTTTCTTTCCCATTTCTACCATTTCTTTCTCCTCCTGGTGGACAGGAAAAGAGGGGGCTTACAGTAAATTACAAATGAGCCCCCCACTACCAGAAGTATTGGGATTTAAGGTCACAAGCGGTGTGAGTACATGGGGGCTTCAGTGAGTGTTGGAGGGAGCCAGGACCACAGCTCCTTCTACTGAACTGAACATTTTCCAGGGTCTAACAAGGGAGCAGGGCAGGGAGCCTCTGTGTCTCAGAGCAGTAACTAGGGTAGGGAGATCAGAACTTTGATGCAGGACCCTGAAATTTGGAGGCCTCTTACAACACTTTTACATAGCTAACAGGAATTATTAGATAAATATGAAGCTGGCAGTTGGCACTCTTCCCTGTCATGGTTGGACCCCAGGCAAATTTCCCCAAGGTTTTCTTGCTCTGTTCCCTCATTCCTAACTGAATTATTCTGAATGTCAAGATTTCAAGTTAAAGCTCTCAGATTTCTGCAGTTCATCAAATGTGGGCTAACATTAGTGGCAGACAGAGCAAAAATGTGCATTTCAACTTTAGTGACCATCCCAAATCTTATGCTGTATTTGAATTTGTCATCAGAAATAAAACAATTGAGGGCAATCTTTCCAGGGTTCTTTTTATTGCAGAGATCTTAGGATCATGCATTCCAAGACTCTAGAAAAAATACTAAACTGAAGCCAAAAGACCTGGGTTCAAGACTCAAGACCCTGGTTATATATTTACTGGCTGTGACCTAGGGTGGGTCATTTCTCAACTTTGAGCCCGTTTTTTTCTCTGTAAAAATGAAGACAGCATTTGCACTATGTATTTTACAGGGTTGTAGAAAGAGTGAGATTTTGTAAAATGCTTTGTAACTAGAAAACAGTATATAGGACTGAGTTATAATAATTGTTATTACTACTTTTATTATTATTGTTAATAGTAGTCATAATAGTGGTACCCCTTGTACACATAGTCAATATTCTCTTGGCTTACATTGCTATAGGAGAATTTTTTTGACTGAACTGCTTTGCCCAGCCAATCCATCAGGTTATCCAACATAAACTCCCCCCAGCATGGGGAGGTATGCCTTACAGATAATGTGCTACCTGTAGTAGGGAGATGGAACGGTTGACAGTCACGTCTGGTTAAACTTACTTTAGCGTCTGAGCTTTAAAGTCAAATTTGGCTCTGGCAGGTCTCATCTAAGCACAAGAGAAAATAACAAATTAAAATGGTGGTTTTCTTAAAAGAGAAGAAAAGCCCAAATATTTGTGACTTTCCTGAAAGCAAAGCAGAAAAAAAATGCACCCTAGCTATTTCCTTAAAAAGCAGAAATTTGGGCAACATTCCAGCCATCTGACCCTCTGAGCAGATGCTTGTTTCTATGGTCAGTGATCTTGTACATGCATGAGACATTCCAAGTGGGAGAACCATATTTGGAGAAAATAGATTATGAAAGTTTAAAGATAAACCTGAAAGCAGATTTATAACTTGACTATTTCTAGTCAATGCAGTTAGACCCAAGCCACCCAGGAGTCCTGTGTCCACTATTCTTCATACTTAATATTCCCTTTCTTGGGTCTCTCATCAAATTGTCTGACTTTTGTCATGATGTATAAGTGGGTGACACTCCTCCCCTCAACTTTATCTCTAGCTTTGACCTTATCTCCAGTCTCTTTTGAGCAATTCTTATAGTCTATAGGATCCTCTAGCTTCATCCAACAAACATTTATTAAGGCCCTGGTCATGGACCAGGCACCATGGTTATCTCCATGTCAAACCCTACATGTCTTTGTATTCACCTCTCTCATTGAAACTGTCAAAAACAGAACCCATCATCTCCCTCAACTCCCAAACATATAATCTTGAGGTGATGCTCCATTTTCTCTTGCCTGTACCTTGCCATCAAGTCATACTAACACTTCCTCCAAAATGGCTCTTGTCATAGTTTGGTAGGTTCATAGATAAAGAGCTGGAAGGGACTTTAGAAGCCATTTTAATTGAACCCCTCTGTTTTACAGATGAGAAAATGGAGGTCAAAGGGAGTTAAAATGGCTTGCCTGTAATCACACAGTGAATTAGTGGCAGGATAAGGTCAAGAACTCAAGGTTTCTTAACTCCTTGTCAAATGTTATTCTACCACATATAATTATCAGAGGAGGGATTTGAAGCCAGGTCTCCAAATTCTGGAGCCAATGCGATATCTACTTTGCCATGCTGCATTTCAGAGCTGATCCTCTGCATTTCCACAATTACGACCTTCTTTATGACCTGACTGCTGCCCTTCTTCATTTCAATCTATCCTACACATAAGAAGAGAAACATTTCAACCAAATTATTTCTCTTGTGGAACTGTGCAGGGACTCTCACCCATCTCTCATTTCAAATCCAAATTCCTAACTGTGGGTTTAAGGCTGTTCATTAATACTCCTGACCCTTCCTCATAACTGCCTTCATCTCTTACTATACTTTCTAATTTCTAGAATGACAGAACATTAGAGCTGGAAGAAATCTCAAAGGTCATGTAGTCTAACCCTTTTATTCTACAAATGAAGACACTGAGGCCAAGGTGGATGAAACAACTTGCCTGAGATTACAGTGATTTAATGGCAGTCAAGAACTAAACCCAGATTTTATAACTCTTCATTGAGGGTCATCTCTTGATCAGACAAACCTATTTGCTATCCCCTGCACAAGTTTCCTTATCTGGAAGGCCTGCCTACTCCCCAGTCTGACTAATACTAATATATCTTCAAAGGTGACTTCACTAAATAAGCTTATATATATATATATATATATGTTAATTTCTCTGTGCAAGTCCTCAGACTGGCTCCTGCAGCACCATCAGAGGAGAATTGGTGTTTAGATGAGGAGCTAAATCTTTCCTCCCCCAAAATACGGGCAAGACATAGGTAGGAAAATAAATGAGGGTAGAAAAGTTTGCTCAAGCTTAGCCTACAGAAAACCTTTTTTGGTTATGTGAATGCATGTATATTGTCATTAGGATAGGCTTGTAGAATGAAAGATAGATTTTTAAATTTTTAAAAATCCATCACCAGGACATTCAGAAACCCGGAGGCCAAAACTGGTTCTTCTGCAACTATAGCATGGTAGCTATCCCCTCTTCTGCCTCTAGGCATGGACCCATTAGAGAGTCAGCCACATTTTCTACATCATCCATCTTCCATCTCTCCTCTTCCATTTCATTTCATTTTGCACTCATCACTTTGATGTCCTCTTCCTTGGTGCCCTCCTCAACTTCTCCTTCCCATCATTCCTACTTCCTTTATCCCTTTATTTTCTTCCTCCTTCCATCCTTTCTTCCCTCCATGTATCTCTTATCCTTCATCCATTTTATTTTATGTCTTCACAGTGACGTCTCTTTTCCTAACATGATTTCATCCATACTTCCAACAATACAGTAACTCACGTTGAAAAATCCTTCTCCTCCCCCAATCAAACTTTTAGAGTCACTTCTGCCATTAATATTTTTTAAATGGAAACCAGTCATCTTTGGCAGGGCTATTTGAAAGTCGTGAAGCATGGCACATAGAATTGAATCACTTAGTGTTTGGAAGACTATGAGATCTTCAGAAAATCACCTTAAGGAGACTCCCTTCATAGTCTCTTCTGTAAGGATTAAATCTTGTTGCCTTTAAAATTTTAGGTATTTAGGAACAAAGCAACCATGCAAACCTTTTTCTAGAGTTGTTACTACTTTCTGGACCTGTCCCAACTCTTTGATGAATTCTACAGTTGGGCAATTTAAATGCAAACAGATATTCAGGAAAATTCTTGAATTCTCCAGATAATTTTCTATAGCATAGCCCTGCCCAAGTTTCACTGGACCATCTGATCAAAGGCATAAATTACAAATGGCCAAACTGGAAGGTATTCACACACCAGGATCAACAAGACATACAGATTCTAAGCAGAATGCAGAGACAAAACAGTACCATAGCGATATGATGCAGGCCTGGGCTTGTAAAGATAGCTGATGCTTAAAGGCATGCATTGAAGGGTGCACCAGCAGATCTCAGCAAGGCATGCTTTAACATACACAGCCCCCAATGTCATAGAGATTGCTTCCATTGACCAGCCACGAGAGAGCCAAAGCAAGCCTAAATAAAGCCAGTATGAAAGATGCTGCTTGAAGAACTAATGTTGGCCTATAGGGCAACATGATGGGAGGCAAGTACGGCTTTGGGTCAAGCAGCAAACAGAGGTAACTCCAACAGACCTCTAACCCAGATTTCCTCTTTGCTGTATCGTCTACATTTAGGAGGTCCCCAAACCGCTCATTAGTGATAAACTGATGGTGGGTTGGAATAACACCCGTGTGCCGTCTAGCTGCAATATCAGCTTCTTCTTGTTCACGCTTAAGCCGTCTCTGGTCCGCTAAAAGTTTCTGCCATGAAATTGCATAAAATGGACAATGAAATATCTGGTTCTGGGAATGTGAAAACTGCCAGCAAAAACACCTGAGGAAAAAGAGGCTGTGGAAACCTATCTGGCTAGCATAGTGGATTAAACTTAACTGATCAATACTTGAAGAAAACCTGATAAAGCTAATCACTTAATGAAATCTAATTTTTTTTTGCAATGTAAAACAAAATGAAAAGAAATCACACAAACAAAAGCAAAATTGCTGGGAGGCTTTGCTCTCCATAAGACCAGAGGTGTCAAAAACATAGCCCATTAAGCCACATTGCAACCAATATCACTCCTGACTGCAGTTGGACCCAGATTAAAATGTAATTGGGAAATATTTTTAAAAATAAATGAAAACTATAATAGAACATAGATAATGTTGATATGTGGTTTTCTGAGTCAACATGTAGCCCAGAGGGATCCTTATGTATGGTTTAGTGGTCCCTGTTTCTATCTGAGTTTGACACCACTGATCTAGAGATAAAATAAGGGAAATAACAAAAGTGTTCTAAATGAGATAAAATATTCTACAAGTACAACTAACAACAACAATAATAATAACAACAATATTGCTTTTGCTTATACAGGTGGCATTCCTGACCCACATCAATTGAACATTAGTTTTGAATTACTTTTTCCAGAAGTAGGAATGTGTTTATACCTAGTCATCCAAACTCTTCATACTCTTTTGTGCAATGGCTTAGCTAGGGCTTATCAGAAGATTTGAGGTGACAAGACAACAGAGTAACAGTGATCATCCCACAGAGGGATAAAACCGTTGACCTTGGTCTTATAAGCATTGTGTTTACCCAGGCAATCAAGTAAAACATGACACCATTGTGTTAAGGATTTGTACAGAGCCCATGCTAATATTGTCTATGTCACTTTTAGTACTTTCTTTCCCTTTGTCAAAGCAAACCCCATAACATCAATCAGAAGTCAAACCTGGAGCCTGTCATATGGCAGGCCAGATGTCACCCACTGAATGACTCATCCCAACCCTTTACTACTTCAAGGGTCTTTGATTTCATGGATGTAGGGGCCTTTTCCCCAATACAGATTGCAACCCTTCGACGTATTAGTAGATGGTCTTTGAGAGTTTTTGTGGCTGAAAAAAATTCATCAGTTGGTGGCAGCTGACCAAGTGATTAATTAACAAGAGTCTCTATCTTAAGTTAGGTTGGTCCTCAGAGGACAGGTATACAGTCTATTACTGGACTTGGACCTCAAGCCTCTCCCACTTGGTATGACCTTCCAGGGTTTGCTCTTCATTGGTGTAGTCTTTGAAAGCCCAGGGTTATCTTGCTGCCATGAGGCAGCACTGGAGAAGGACTGATTACAGTATCAGATAGCATAAGGATTGGTCCTAATGAATGCTTCTTCAGAAGTGGCTGCAATATTCAAATTGAATTTTGAGCATATTTCCATTGAGCTGGAGCGAGTTATCATATTTTTCATAATTATAAAAGCAACCACCTCATGGGATTCACTATTTGCACTAATCAGGACCTAACTATATCACTACCACTTAGAAAGGATGAGATTTAACTTGTTTTAATTGTATGGGCCCTGTTGATCTCATATGTTAGTGCTCCAAAACCAAAATCTGATGATTAAGATGAATTCTTGGTTAAAGTAAACAAGGTTCAAGAGAAATAAAGCTATTGTTCTATAAAGGAAGGAGCACTGGATCTGAACTCAGAAGATAAAGTTTACAGGCCCAGTTCTTTTCCTTTCTAGGTATTAGAATATAAGGTCCTTATGGGCAGGACTTATTTCGTACTTTGTAATTATTCATCCCTAGCACTTAGCACAGAGTCTGGCATATAGCAGGAGCTTAATAATCCTTGTTAAATGACAGATTGATTGATATTTGCGTGACCTGGCCCTTGGGCACATCATGTAACTCTTTGGAACCTCAGTTTCCTAATCTGTAAAGTGGTGTTAATAATACTTGCACTAACTTATACCTCCCAGGATAAGGATCATATAAGATAAGCATTTTGGCTGTCACTAGATAATAAGCTTTTTAAGAGCAGGGATGTTTTTTTCCTTTCTTTGTAGCCCCAGGGTTTAGTAAAGTGCCTGGCACATAGTAGGGGCTTAAGAATTGCACATTAACTACCTGACTATTGTCATTCTTATTACTCTGTGTCCTGGTGGTCCATTATAACATCAATTTACTAATCAGGTTACTACAAATTTTCTAATGCACATTACACTACACAACAAATACATTTTCATGGTTTCTGTTCATGTAGAAATGACACATTATAAGTCCTTTATCATGAATTTTTTGTATTGTGCCTGGAAAAAGGAAGAAGAGAACCAAGTTGTAATTGAATTCTTTATATTTCTTATTTCCTGCCCAAGATTCACATATACTTAGCCCTTTAAGAGCATCACATACAAATTTTTCAAACCACCCATCAAAATAAAACAATATTTCTAAAAGTTTCAGATTTTTTGAAATTACAAAGGAATAGGGGAGGCTAGGTGGGGCAGTGAATAGAGCACCGGCCCTGGAGTCAGGAGGACCTGAGTTCAAATCCGACCTCAGGCACTTAACACAAAAACTAGCCATGTGACTTTGGGCAAGTCACTTAACCCCAATTGCCCATTGCCCTCCAAGAAGCAGAAGAAGGAGAAGAAGAAGCAGAAGCAGAAGCAGAAGAAGAAGAAGAAGAAGAAGAAGAAGAAGAAGAAGAAGAAGAAGAAGAAGAAGAAGAAGAAGAAGAAGAAGAAGAAGAAAGGGATAGTAATTATTTGTTCATATGAATCTATCCATTTGTTCTACTGGATTAAAAGCAATTCTTTTACTTAAGATGTCAATAATAGCAGGCTTTCATATCAAGACTCTGACTTGAGAACTGATTACTCATTACAACAAAGCTCTACTATAGCAAAATTCCTTGAAGGTCTCATGTAATTCTTGACTATGGGAGCCTACTGGTTTCATATGCATAGAAGTACTTTCAATTACACTTTCACCAAAGTAAAATCCCTATTCTTATGAGATATCTAATTAACAAGAATCTTAATTACTGAACAAACTGGTTTTTGCTCCATGTTCCTGAATATTATGTACTTGTTTTTTGTGTGTCAAATTTTCTGACATTCTTGCTAAGGTAACTCAATCAGTCTGCTTGTCTTTTATCCATTAATTTATCAAAGGGCAAAATACCCAACTGTTCTTATGGCACTATCCCAGCATCTCTTGAAGACTGAAAGGGAGCTAAAAAATCATGCATCTCTTCCACTTCAGGTCATGTCCTCATTTGCGACTTGGCCTTAAGACTGCTGCTTGAGGCTCTGAGAGTTTATATGATTTACCCAAAGAAATGTGGTTAGTATGTGTCATAGGCAGATTTTGAACCCACGCACCAAGGCTGACTCTCTATTCACTAAAGTAAATCACACCACCTCTTACTTCTTAATTTACAGATAAGGATACTGAGGTCCAGGGGGGTCAGGTGCCACTCTCAACACATTCGTAAGTGTGTACTTGTAGTTTTGTGCAAATCCTTTCATCATATTTGTGGGTCAACTACTGGTATATCATTTTAGCCATGCTGCTACAGTGACAAGTAAAACCCAGAGCAACCATAGAAGCATACCATCTGACTGGTGGTAAGCACAGATGAGATCACCTTTACCTCTCACCCAATAATTTCTCCCTTATTAGACAGCTGCAGTAATTTTACCTGGCAGGCACCTTATGCTGACTCACCACTATGAACCACTCCACAATCATTTGCTTCCCAAAACCCTCTGCCCCATTCTCCACAGTAATGTTATTTCTAAATTCTTAGATGAACCAAAGTGAAAAGTGCCAGCATCTCTTTTTCCCCCTCTCTTACTTAAGTTTGCTGTAATCTATGCATGTCTTCTCTGCTGGGTTACGGGTTATCTTCCCAAACTAGTTTTGTTGTTATTATTGCTTCCTCTACTATTATACTCTATTATATGCCAGCCCTCTAAATACAGAAGTGGGGAAAGACAAAGAAAGGGATTGGACTTAAAGTGTTCCCCTCACCTTCTACCAGAGGGGTGGGAAGCCATGAAGAAAGGTAACACCAGAAGGGCTCTTCCTTGCAATTTTTTACACCCAAGATCTGCATTTAGGACTGAACACCAATATTTTCTATCATGTCATAGCTGTGAATAGTCATCTTAATATTTCCACTGTTTGGTGAGGGGAAGTTATTTGGCCTAAATTACATATAAGGTTTGGAAGAAGAGCTAATTGGCAACATTGAAATCCCCACCTGCACTTTGAAGTGAAATTACTTCTGTAGACAAAGATAGGCTGGTACGGAATCTGCCAAGTATTTGGTATCTTTTTCCATTTTTACCTCAGAAAAGCTTTGAGACTTTAGGATGGGACTAACCTCTTTGTCATCATGACGCCTTCGAATAAAATCTTCAGTACTTTCCAAGTACTCAGCTGGGGTGAAGTGCCGAGGGGATTCTGAATCTTCAAAACAACATAGCAGACAGAGTTAAAACACACAGAGATTGTTTTCCAAAAACCCAGGCAGGGGCAAATGTTTCTGGCGATCTATACACTCTCCCATGATAGAAGTTTTAAGACATTTTCATGAATATTAAACTGATTGAATATAGGGAAGGTAAAGTATCAAAATATTGGTTTTTGATAAAATCTTTTTGATAAAAAAGATTAAATATCTAACTGATTAAATATTAGGTTTCCCCTCCTTCCCTCTACGTCTCCCTCCCACCCCTTTTGGGATCCACCTGTTGAGTCATTTGATAATAGAGGAAACCAGTGAATTGAGAAAGGAGATAAAAACAGGGCATCTCCTTTCACGAGCATCCCCACTAATAAGACCTATATGGTCTTATTGGGACAAAGTATACATTCACACACATGGGCCAACATGAGAGGCTGCTCCTCATTCAAGTGAAAAGAGGCAAATAACAGGAATCTCCAGAATTCCCCTGGAGATTGGTCCTCATGCAATCTAAGTGGCCAATTTTTCTTTCAGTGTAGGGTTTGGTGATAATTCTATGGATAATAGATGCATTTTCTTCTTCTTTTTTTTTGTTTTTTGTTCAGAAGGGGCAGCCACTATTAGCCATGATTAAACGCCAAGCAAAACACAGAGGTGATAATCAACAGACCAGGAGACAAGCATCAAGGAACAAGGAAGGAGGGGGACAAAGCAAGCAAGGGGGGATAGACGGATGAAGTCACACTGGTAAAGGAGACAAAAAGCCACCTCGGGGGGGTGTTCCAAGGTCATTTTGCGGGTTGTTGTTCCTATCCAAGCTGGGACCTAAACATGGGCCCAAGCTGCTGGGTTTAAGGGTGCCCAGATAGTCTTCTGGCATCACAGCTCTTTTTGGAGAGGGTTCTGAGACCTGGCTAAGCCTTTCCAGGACACGGAGTGATGACTGGCGCTTGGGAACAGAGGGCTTCCCTTCCCCTTCCCGGCTGAGTTCATGCCCAAGGGGATGAGTTTGGGATTCTGCTCTCTGGCGCATTGTTGGGCTAGAAGAGTCACTGTGCAGTGGCTTTTGGGAATGGTACTGGAGGGGCTTTTTCAACCTGAAAGGCAGGGGGCCCATGAGGTAGATGTTTCTAAGGACAGCGTTCTTGTCCCCTCCCACGTCCACTTTCCAGCCAGGGCTCCTGGAGGCCTGCTGCTGCTGCTCGTGCTTCCGGATGGTGGTGAAGCGGGTGTAAGACGCTGGACAGCTGCCCTTGCATTTGTTGTGCCTATGCTTCTGGGAGTCACTGTGCACACTGCTGGTGCTACCCTCCCGACTGTCATTGGAGACAGTGGAAAGATGGTCAAGCTCATCCAAGAAGGCTGAGGGAGGGTCAGAAGGTAGAAGGGCCCTAAGATTCAAAGCTGGACCTTCCATATTGCTAGAGGAGGGCGAAGCATAGGCCACCATGGGATGCTCTGTGATTCCCTTCACCCTGTGGAGCAGCTTGGGAGATTCTAGGAGAGATTCAGCAGAGCGGGCCGCACTCAGACCACTGTGGGCCAGCAGCGGCACAGGAGACTTGCTTAATCGGCCTGATAAGTCCAGGGACGGCATGGAACGGGACCGCTGGATCAGCTGCTCAAATGCTGTGACCCGTGAAGAAACTGTGTGTTTTGGAATGTGCTCGGAGCTCTCCTGGCTGAGGCTGAGCTCTCCCCTGGCCTCTGCCAGGTTGCTGGACTCAAAATGGGATGCCAGGTCCCGGACGCTGGAGGAGGAGATGGAGCCCAGGTGGAGCCCAGTTCGGTTGATGTGGTGCATATTTTTGTAAAGCATCGTGAATTCACTACCCCCCTTTCTGGAGAGGGGGCAATACTTCCTGGCATTGGCCCCATAATCCTGCAGGCTCTGGGTGCTGCCAGACTTGGCGCCATACTCTTTCTTCACCCGCATGAGAAGGTTTTCAATGCTTCCTCCTCCCTGCAAGGGAGGTGTTCTTTTGGGATCATCTGAAGCTGGGGAGCTACAAAGGTTTTCATAGCTTTGAGCCTTCTCCGAGGGCAACAGGACACTCTTCTTTTCCTGCAAGAGAGCACTTGGAGCTGACAGCCTGGGTTTGAATTTGG
Source organism: Petaurus breviceps papuanus (assembly GCF_028583685.1). Taxonomy (NCBI): domain Eukaryota; kingdom Metazoa; phylum Chordata; class Mammalia; order Diprotodontia; family Petauridae; genus Petaurus; species Petaurus breviceps. The sequence goes on from NW_027186296.1 coordinate 109,487,864, forward strand.
AAGGGAGAATCTCAGAAATGCAGGCTTTTGCTGCTGACAGGGGCTTCTTATGTTTACACATAGGGCCTAACACATCACTAGCATGAAAGGTTCGGCTATGAACTGAAGAAGAGGAAATCATATGAGCATTCCCACCTTTACGATCCACTGGTAAGCATGCAGAATAAAATAAACACAACCTATTAGGTTAAAAGCTGGAAGCAGGGAAGAAAGGAGAGGTCACATGCTCATTTCTTATCAATGCATCTCTTTCACTTGGTGTCAGAAAGCAACATAAAAATAACTGAGCTGCAAAGCAGGTGCAAATGGGGTGACTAAAAAAAAAACCATTCCCCCAACCCCCACTCCCACTGGGTGTTTCTGGGGAAAAGGACACTCAGCTGGTTTCAGAGAGGTTTATTTATTTTTTTTTTTTAAGAGAGAATGGTAAAGCTAGGGGACTGAGAAAGAAAATCTGCTGCCATCAGAAAGCATATCAGGGGATATGACACAAGAGGTCTCAAAAGGTTTGGATAGGCATCTGGACCAGTCAGAACTTCTCACTGCTTTAGGATCAATCACAACTGTCATTTCCATTCTTTGTATGCAGGAGAAATAAAAACTGACCATCCTCACCCAATTACCTTTAGTGGAAACTGTGCTGGACGGCCGCTTGAGACCACTTAATCCCTGGAGAGGAATGTCTCCGCCTTCCAAAACGCTTTTGTAAATCTGTCTTTCATTCTCCAAACCAGTGGAATCCCCTGGAGCCATCTCTGACTCTCTCTTCACCGCATGGATATTGGGTGAATATGAGCTACAAAGATTTTCATTTTGAAAAAGTCAGATTTAGAAGATTGTAGTTTTGAAAAAGTCAGATTAGTATCAGTTTTTTTTTTTTTAATTTAAGACAGGAAGAGAAAGCATGTTACTAGTTAAAGAATAAACACACATCCATTTGTTCTAGAAAATTTCATACAGGAATATGAAATGTCTATAAGATAAAATAATCATTTTCATTTAGAAGTACCAATAGACTCCTTTGATAGAGAAGGTGGCCCCATGAGTAGCTAAATTTCATTTGAACTCAACTCAAGCATTTAAGTTCCTACTATGTGTAAGCCACCATGTTAGTGATGGTGTGCTTGGTATCAATGTTTGTAAAATCAATTTGTAATATCAGTTTGTAACATCAGTTTGTAAAATCAATTTGTAAAATCACATTTCCCCCTCCCCAGCCTCAGAGCACTAACTCCGCCCCTTCCCCCTGCCAGCACTCTGCCCAGCAACAACTCATGAAATGTTTATCTCCACTTGGAACAATAACAAGCGACACCTATGAATCCTTCACTAAACCATCTATAAGCATTTTAACATAGGCAAATGTTATCTCCCCTTAGTAAAGTGGCCAGCTGTACCTATGAATCCTTCAATGCACTATCTATAGGTTAACTCCTTAGCCAATCATACACCAATTATATACTAATATACATTAGCCTTGGTTCCCAACATCCATCTTGTCAAATATGACACTGATGGGAGACAGACTAGGCACTTCTCAGTCAGTCTTGACCACTAGCTGACTTAGTGATGTTTCAAGTCAAAAACCACACCTCCAGGTAGCCCCCTGTTGGTCTATTTCCCAGTGAATTATGCCTGAGCAGTTGACATTAAAAGTTCATGTTCCTATAAGCACTGACCACTCCTTAACTCCTCCCTAATCCCACCCTTACTCACCTAGTTAGCATAATTGACATCTGATTTACTGTCTTGACTCCTTAAAAACTATGCCTATGTCTTCTTTAAGTTTGCAGGTTCCCTAAGAACCCCTGTCCACTGTAAAGCATAACAATAAACTTTTACAATCTTGACTTCAAAGTATGCTTGAGCCTAGTGAATTCCTTCCAGACTTGGGGACTCTGGTCATTGATTAGAGCCCCCCTGTATAACCTATTGCCATTCCCACATCACTAGGTACTGGGGATGAGGCAAGGAAAGAAACCTGCCAAAATGCATGCTCTCAAGCAACTTATTTTCAAATATCCATTACCAAATACTTAGAGATTTTAAGCCATACCAGCCAGGAATAGACCGATTGGTGAATTTGGGGATATTTTTCATTCACTTTGGAACCTTTTCCTTCAGAAGATACCTTAAAAAATTAATCCCTAAGAACCTTTAAAATGATGTTGCCTCCAGCATTGATTTCTTCACATTTGTCCAGGTCTAGCTGCTTTTTCCCAATTATAGCTTCTTACATGCAACATTATTTCCTTGCATAGTACAGCAGATACTAAGGTAGTAGAATTCAGCTATGTCATCTCTACATTTGTAAATGATGAGAAGAGCTCACTTTAGAAAAGTTGGCCGATCTGTTCCATTTCGTGTCTGTTTGTGTCTTCCTCTGTCCAGCTGGATCTCACCACAAACCTCTAACAACTCATTTTCCCCCATTACTTTTCTTTGGTTGTTTCATGAGGCACTATTCCTAGCAAACATCCATCATCTTTCTTTTCTTTTTTTTTTCTTTTTTGGAGGGGGGAAGGCAGGGCAATTGGGGTTAAGTGACTTGCTCAAGGTCACACAGCCAGTAAGTGTTAAGTGTCTGAGGCTGGATTTGAACTCAGGTCCTCCTGACTCCAGGGCTGGTGCTCTATTCACTGCACCACCTAGCTATGCCTAGATAATCTTTTGCTAGAGATTGACAAGATACTTTTCTGCATGCAATTCTTTATAACAAAGCATTAATTCTGATGATTATACACTTTTCCTAACATAGTAATCATGAAATAACTCATAAAATGCAGTATACAAAATAAAATTGGTAATAAGCAAAGCATTTTTAGTAATTCCCTAGAATTCCATGACCACTTGTGCTAACATATAAAAAAAACCCCATTGAATTCAGACACTATTCACTTTAATTACACATGAAATCTATAGTATCATAAATACTTTTTTGGGGGAAAATATGACAAACTGTCAGTTCATTAACATTAAACTTGTGGTCAACAGTGGCTAACAGCAGCTGCAGACATTGTAGTATGAAGTTTATCTAACACCTTTATTTTTTCACCAAGCCTGATTCTGCATACTTGGGCTTAGAGCTAAAAGGACTTGCACTACACTTTGGGGAAATAATTTCAAGACAAAATTTGAGTTTTAAAGGCAAACAATGAAAATATGCAATGAATGTATGGGGAAATTTTTACAACAGTAGAATGAACAAGACCAGGGAAGCACCTAGTAAGATACCAGTAGCTCTATGCATCACACTTTTCATTTTTTCTCTACTGCACATAGGTATGAATATGCAGGGTTGCCAATGCAAAAGAAATTAAGTTACCAATAAAATCATAGGAATGCTTGAAGTGACAAAAGTTAAACCTGTGAACGTTGAGCATTGACTCTATTTATTGGCAGAGGCTTTCTTGGTTCTTTCTGTCTCTTAGTCAAGGTGGCCATTTATATTAGGAATTAGTCCAAGAAATGATGGCTATCTTGTGACAATGTCTTTCCTTTTGTCTGCTCGTTAAAAAAAAAACAAAACTAAATGAACAGGATTAGAGCTACCATGATAGCATTAGGTATGTTCTTTTGGTCTCTATATTTTCTTCTAGTTTGGCTTTAGCTCACTGTAATGGTAATGGCAATTTGAAGATCTTCCCTGTCCCCTAATAGGCTGAATGTAATCACATGAGCCTGTGGTGGGAGGAGTTTGCTGAATGGGTAGAGCAGGAAGCTGGGAATCAGAGCCGTTAGAATGGAGGGAGGAGAGAGTACACAGGCAAGGAGACAGCTAGGTTTGTGAGTGTTTGTGGGAAGGCTTTGGGATGGTGTTGCTCTCTGCAGTGCTACTGTGTATAGATTTTTTTATTGCTACGATGAATTCAGTTTTCTGGTATTAGGGTTTGGCTTTCTGGTGTCTGAATAAATGTTTTACATCTGTCTTCTATATGGAGAGTCTGTTACATTTTGTAATTCAGACCTATGCTGGGATATTCATAGCTGCCATCAGTGCTGTGAATATCAACTATCAGGTTGGTGCTATATTCATTAACTGATTAATTGATTACAACTCAACACTTGATTCTGAAAAGACTGCTACTTTAGTAACTTCAAACTTAACATAACCTATCTTATCTTTCATCTTTTGTTGTTGAGGCAATTGGGGTTAAGTGACTTGACCAGGGTCACTGTAATGGGAATGGGAATCTGAAGATCTTCCCTGCCCCTTGGCCCTTTGATAGGCCTAAGTGACTCTGAGAACCTTCCCTGATTTAAAAATATACTCTGCCCCCTCATAGGCTGAATGTGGTCACATGGAGCCTGTGGTGGGAGGCTTGTTTTTCAGGAATGCCCATATCTTGTTACTTTGTGATTGGGCAGTGGGTCAAGAGGGTTGTAACATTCTCTGAGCCAGGAGAAGGCTATATATACCCTGATGTGAGATTTTGCTTTGGGGCTCACTTTGGGAAGAGTTGTGTGATTTGGCCAGATGAGACTCTGGGCAGCTGTTGAGCCCCCCCCCCCCATCCCCTTCCCCAGCTTTGAAAACCCAGATGTTGGTGCTTCCCTCTCTGGTAACTAACTAGGTATGGATGTAATGGTCAGACAGCTGGAAGCCCTGTCTGCTGATCTATTTCTCTGTATTTTTTTGTCTGCTTGTAACTTGTGCTTGTATTCTCTGAAATTCGGGGTGCTGACCTTTTCCCCCTGAACTAGGTAAATGATATATGTTTGATTAAAGTAACCCCTTTGGAGTTGATTTCCTTTAGAAAAGCAGATCTAGGAACCTGTGCTGGCAGCCATCCTGGGTATGCTTGGTGCTTGCTGCTACAGTCATACAGCTGGTAAGTATATGAGGTCAGATTTGAAGTCAGGTTCTCCTGATTCCGGGGCCAGTGCTCTGTCCACTGCACCACCTAGCTACCCCCTATCATCTTTCATCTTAAACCTTTTCTTCCTTCTGATTTTACTACTTCCAATAGAGGTTCAACTATTGACTATTCACCTAGAAGTCCCTCTGTGAAATCGTGATAATATTTTTTACTCTTCCCTCTCTTTCATCTCATTTCTGGTTAAATATCCAGTCCTGTTGATTTCATCTCTACAGTGTTTCTTGCATCCATCCTTCCCTTCTATTGACACTACAATATAAACCCTTGTTACCATTCTATGTATCAAATCCCTTCAAGCTCCCTCACTCTTTGTTGGGTTCTTCCCTACCCAAGTTAAATGTCACTTCTTCCGAAGAGCTTTCCTTTATTTGTCTCTTATCAATAATGACCTTTTCCATGGGGCAGCTAAGTGGCACAGTGAATAGAGCACTGGCCCTGGAGTCAGGAGGACCTGAGTTCAAATCTGGCCTCAGACACTTAACACTTACTAGCCATGTGACCTTGGGCAAGTCCCTTAACCCCAATTGCCCTGCCTTCCCCCTCCAAAAAGCCAAAAAAAAAAATAATAATGACCTTTCCCCCAGGACCTCACACAGAACTCTATGAATATAAGCTATATGCAAGAATTATGCAGATTCATCAAACCAATTTGCATACATGTCATATATTCCTTCTAGAACTGGGGTTCTTAAATGTTTTTTGTTTCATGAAACACTTTGGTGGTTTGATAAAGTCCATGGACCCTTTCTCAGAATAAAGTTTTTAAATGCTTAAAGTAAAATGTATGGAAATATAAAGAAAACCAATTATATTTTGATAATTATCAAAAAATTTGAAAAAACATGGATTCTAGATTAAGAACGCCTATTGTGGTTGTTCAATTGTGTCCAATTCTTCATGACCCCATTTTGAGGTTTTCTTAGAAGAGATACTGAAGTGGTTTGCCACTTCCTTCTCAGGCTCATTTTATAGAAGAGGAAACTTAGGCAGGTGGGATTAAGTAACTCTCCCAGGGTCACACACAGCTAGTGTCTGAAGACAGATTCGAGAGGTCCTCATGACTACAGGCCCAGTACTCCTTCACTTGGTTGCTCCAAAAGATCCCCTGTACTAGAGACTATAAGTTCTATGAAGGCAAATCTTATGTCTTGTTTAGATACATCCCCCCCCCCCCCCCATGCCTGGACTGTGTATTGCACATGTCAATCTTTAGTATTAGAGTGTTAGTTTTAATAGAAACCAAATGTGAAGAAAAATAGTAAAATCCATTTTAGTTTCTTAAAGTAAAAGTTAGTGGCTGGGAAGCAGTGATCCCGACTGAATACTGAAGCTTGGAACTCTAGTTCAATTCAAGAAAGAATTTAAGCTATGTGAGACAAGTTTGCACATTCAAAACAGCCATATGGGAGGAGTTCATCAGAAGGGTTTAAAACTAAAGTAAGGTTGGAGGGGGGAAATGATTATCACTAATTACGAGCAGCAGGGAAAGTTATGCAAAGGAGCTGGCATTTGGATGTTAAGTTCCATTTATTTGTAGGTTATAATTCCAGGAATATGGTTATTATAAAATGAATCCAGCCCTTAATTGTTTGTTGGGAAGATTACACTGAAGGCAATCTTTTTTTTTTTTAAACTAGATCTGTGACTTCATCAACAAGGGGCATTCTCAGTGCAAAAATTCCTCTTGTCAATACAAATCAATAATTCTGAAGTCACAGCCTCAGGGGAAAAAAAATTGTTTGGTAGCACAGAGAGTCCATGGTCACAGGGGAAGGGGGAAGGGAACATTTGTGATCACAGAGATCTGTATGTGTAAGTGGAAGGACCCGAGTCCTCAGTCTTCTTGGTTCCAAGGCTAGCCCCACACAAGAATGTTCAGTGGAATAGAGGAAAGAGTGGGTGGGGAATGCAGGAAGGAAGTGTAATAATGAATGTTTTCCTATTAAATTAGTTTACCTGTTCTGTTATTAAATAACAATAGCTTAAGCTTATCTGTTGTTGAGTCATTTTTCTGTTTGTCATTTGTCTGACTCTTTGTGACCCCATTTGGGTTTTCTTGGCAAAGATACTGGAGTGCTCTGCCTTCTTCAGCTCATTTTATAGATGAGGAAACTGAGGCAAACAGGGTGAAGGACTTGCCCAGGGTCACACAGCTAGTAGGTGGAGATGAGTCTTCCTGACTCCATGCCCGGCATTCTGTGCACTATGGTGCCCCTAGCTGCCCTTAAACTTACCTAGCACTTTACAATTTCAAGTACACCAGCTGATTTCATCCTAGTCTACCACTTTTCTAGGTAGTTTTTACCAGCTGAAGGGATTGCTCTAGGTTATTTAGTCCTGATCCATGCCCTGAGGGGTATAAGTTACCATCCTCATTTTACAGATGACATAACTGAGACCCTGGGGAGCTCAGATAGCATCAGGGATGGCTCTAGAATTCAGGCCTCTCAGTTCTAGGCCCATTATCTGAGTTCCTTTCCCTTTTGCAATCCTTTTAGACAAGAGCTGTTAAAATCATTTGCTCCCACTGGCACCTGGGCTTTCTAGAGTCCCTAGATCAAAAAGGGGGGAGACTAGGTGGTGCCATGGTGCACAGAGCACCTGGCCTACAGTCAGAAAGACTCATCTCCCTGAGTTCAAATCTGACCTCAAACACCTACTGTATGACCCTGGACAAACCCCATCTGCCTCAGTTTCCTCATCTATAAAATGAGCTGGAGAAGGAAATGGCAAACCATTCTAGTATCTTTGCCAAGAAAACACCAAGTGGGGTCAGGAAGAATCAACCACAACTGAAAAAAAAAAAAAAAACTGAACAAATTAAAAAAGGGTCCTGAGTGCCATCTAGTGACCATGATGAGTAAAATCTACTGTTGAGTGAGACTTATGCCACTTAAGAACTAAAGATGGTGGCAATTATATTAAAATACAGTTAGCAAAATATTTCTTACAAAAAGTTCACAACTCCCCCCCCCCCATGTTAAGAATCTATGAGGTAGAGGGATTAGCTTTAGCAAGGAGTAGGAACAGCTCTTCCTCTGTGATCACTGGAAAGGAGGAAAGAGTGGGTGTAAGGAATGCAAGAATTAGAGGGAACTCCTATCAGCCTTCTCAGTGAAGTGGGAGGCTAAGCCAAGTGTGGGAGCTCCGGACTCATAACATCAAAGAATCACAGATGTAGCGTTGGAGGGAAACACAGAAGTCATTTGGTCCCACCCCCTTATTTGACAGGTTAAGAAACTGAGGACCAGGAAGGTTAAGCCAACTTGCCCCAGGTCATGCAGGTTATGAGTGGCAGAGTCAGAATTTGAACCCAGATCATCTGAATCCAAACCCAGCACTCATTGGTTTGAAATAGTCACTGTGAAGAATGAGACCACGGGGTAGAATAGAAAGACCGTTTACCATGCTTTCCCTCCTCACCTCTGCCTCTTAGCTTCTCTGGTTTTCTTCAACTCAGCTCAAATGCCAGCCTTGTGCAGGAAGTGTTTCCTGGTCTTCCCAGATGCTGGTGCCTTTCCTTCTGAGATTACCTTCCTACTATTCTGTATCTATCTTGTGTGCCCCCAGTTAGAATGCACGTTCTCTCAGGGCAGGGTCTGGTTTTGCTTTAGGTTTTTATCTCTGGTACTTAGCACATAGTACCTGACACATAGTAAGGACTTAATAAATGTTTACTGACTGATTGAAGAATGGTACCTTAGGAGTTATGCATCATAATTTAGAGGGGAAAATCACCTTGCTGTCAGTCAGGACAATTTAGAACATATTAACCTTGAGGAACAGCAGACAGGTTCTGAACAGAGAATCAGTTTCTATTTGGGGAAGATGAATGAGGTGAGATGGACTGGGGGAGTGGAATAAACTAGAGACAAAGAAACCATTTAGGAGACTATTAAAGAACTGGTAAGTGGCCATTCTAAATCTTGTGTCTCCTTTCTATGGAGGTTTGACTCTTCATTTCTTGGTTCCCGGTTTACATTGGGATATCCAGAATTAGTCCTACTGTATCTGGGTTTCCCTCCACAACAGCTCTCTGACAACCTCACCAGTTCCATGTTGCCCATCCCATACTCCTCTGGGACCTGGCAGCCCCCATTTAGGGGAATTTTGTCTTGATGATTCTAAATTCAAAGAGACAAGCAACAGGTACAGGGAAACTTAGAATGTTAGAATTAGGAAGAACTCTGGTGACTGTGCTATTCCAAGCCATCATTTTCAGATGAGGAAACAAGAGGTTCAGAGATATTAAAAGGGACATCCTTGCATTCATATGGCAGAGCTCAATGATGCTTCTGAGAAACACAGAGTTAGCAGGTCTCTCAGAAATAATCCAGTCCAACCCTTTCATTTTATCGCTTTACAAGACCTAGCTACAGGGAGTAATTTGTCTTGGAGTTAGATATGACCCTGGACTCTTCACTTATCTACACTATCAACTAGCATTTAAAAGATGAAAAAATTGAGGTGAATGAAAGTATATTAAAGTAACAAATTTTAAAAATCATCACAATGTAAAAAACATATGTATAATATTTACGTGTATATACATATGTATCCAAATGTAGTATATGCGTGTATGACTATATATGCATAGATAGATCGATTGATAGAGATATATAAAATTAGTAGTAGTAGAGAGGCTAAAGGCAAGCTTGCCATATGGTAATATTATAGGGTAATATAATGTAGATCTTCCATTTCATCAGCATTAGAATTTCCTTCACCAGCTCAGATAGCAACCCATTCCTAATTTAGTAGATCAACCAGTAAGTACAAATAGTAAGCATCAGAGGCAGGATCCAGACCTTCCTGACTCCAAGTCCAACACTCTGTCCAGGATAGAATGCTGGCTCTCTACCACCATAGTACAATAAACCATACTAGATAATAAAGCATATGGTATTGGGATTGGTTTAGCCATTTATGAGCAAGCATCCTAGCCAACGAACAGACAAATGCCCCTGGGGTGGACTCCCACCTTTACCTACTTTGTACATTCCAGAGACAAAAACATGCAGTGGATCTTCAACTTACTAGGCAGAACGCTCAGCAGCAGTTTCTGGAGTGGGGCTGACTCCTGTATTCTGTAAATGTACAAAAAAGAGAGGTCAACATTTAAACAAAGGAAGAACAGCAGCCAAGTCATTTTTTCTGTTAAACAATCTCTAAAAATGACCTTTAGGAGCCAAGACGAATGGGAAGTATGGAAGGGGTTGTGTTTGCAAAGAGGGCAGCATGTTCCTTCCTTCCTGTTAGGGAAGGGCAGATTTTTAGCCAAGTTGCTCCTTCCCCCTATTCTTGAGTAACTGGATCAAGCCCAAAGCAAGAATGTGCTACTTACTAGTTGGGTCAGGAAACCTAACTTGGGGCTACCTCCCCTCCCCTCCCCCAATCCCCTCTGCCTCCATGGCAAAGACAGACTGATGTGTTCTGGGACATTTAACAGTCAGTTAGAGAATGCTATAAGGCAGGACCCAGCGCCATCTTTGTCAGGACACTTTTGCACAAATGCGTGAAGAGTCAAACGGGGAGGGCCCCAATTCCTTGGCCAGAGCTAGAATGGTCTGACGCTGCTTTGAAGTTCAGCAGAGGTGAAACTGAATGAAGTTATACTATTCTGTGCTCAGGCAGTCATTTGCTACTGCTTCTAGATTTGCTAATGTGGAAATAGGAAGAAATGTGGTTTTATAATTATAATTTTTTTTTATGATTACAAACACTCTTTCAATAGAAGTAGGGAAACCTTTTGGGGAAAAATGTAGGATTACAGCCCTACAGGCAAAAAAAAAGATAAAGAAGAGAAATGAAGAACCAAGTCTAAATGAAAATCAATTCCATTACTTATTTGGGATTTTGGAGTGGGGGATTCAATTTGAGAGAAATATATAAAGTATCTCAAAAATCCTAGACTTTGGGGACATCTTGTATAAAGACACAATTCATCTGCTTTAAAAGAAAAGCAGGATATATGAACTTGTAATAATCATAACAAATCATTTTTAAACCTTTCAGTTCCATATTATGGACAATGAAGGAGAAAAGCTACCTAAGATAAAGAGAGGAATAGGAAGAGGAAGAGACATCTAGGACAAGGTGAGGAAGACAGAAAGAGGGACTAGTAAGGGAGAGGCAGAGAGTAGGTGAGACGTTTGTGGGAAATGGAGGGAGAGATTTGGGGAAGGAGGAATAAAGGGAGATAGTGAAAGAGAACAGATATGGGCGGGGGGGGGGGAAGGGAAGAAGTAAATGTTTTCACTGAAGTTTTCATGCAAAGTCCAGATTATTTCTCCTCCCCTTACTATGTACCATAATTGGTTGTTCTCTTCTCCCTAGTCTCTTACATGGATACATGGACACCCTCTGGGCCTGCCTTCCAAAGTTTATCTTCAGTCTTGTCTTCTGTCTTAAGATGAGTCCCTTATTTCCAAATGCCTACGATACACATGCATTGGATATTCTGCCGATGTCAACTTAATCTCAATAGGCCTAAACATGTTTTCATTCTCTTCCCCCACCTCAAGATTTCTTTCCCTAGGTTTCCTATTTTTTGTCAGTAGCATCACCATTCTCTGAGGCCTCCCCTTATCCAGTTAATCACCAAATCCCATTGATTCTTCCTGTGAAACATTACCTTCATTCTTTCTTTTTCACTGAATTATGGCTATGGAGGTATCTCCTCATTGTTCCCATGACCTATAGTCTATTTCCCCTCCAAGCCATTCTATACATCTTTGCCAGAATTGTCTTTCTAAAAGATTGCTTAGACAATAACATTCCCTTACTCAGAAATCATCAATGGCTCCCTATTACTTACAGGACAAAGCACTAATTTTTACTTGACTTTTGCCAAGTCTCTGCAATCAAGACCTACTTTTGCACCCTTACCTCCCACTACTCATTTATACAATCTCTAATAATGACCTTTAGGAGCCATGACAAATGGTAGTATGGAAGGGGTTGTGTTTGCAAAGAGGGCAATATTTTCCTTTCTTCCTGTTAGGGAAGGGCAGGTTTGTAGCCAAGTTTCTCTTTTCCCCTACTCTTCAGTAACTGGATCAAGCCCAAAGCAAGAATGTGCTACTAGTTGGGTCAGGAGACATATCTGGTTGAGAACAAACCAGACTGACCTACTTGCCATTCCCCAGAAACATGACTTACCACCACTGTACCTTTCTGGGTTTATACCATGATCCAGCCTGGAATGCCCTCCTCCCACCAGTTAAAACCTTATCCCATCATTCAAGACACCTTGAGTACTACTTCCTTCATAAAGCCCACCCTGACTACTCCATTCCGGAATGGTCCTCTTTTCCCCAGAACTCTGAGCACTGATTGCCTCATTAAACATGGACCATGGGCTGCCCTGCATGATGAGTTACCTTTCCATGTGTCTCTGTCTTTCTTCTCCTAATGGACTGTAGGGTCCTCCCTTCAGGACTCATCTCATCACTTATAGAATCCCATGATTTAGAGCAAGGAGGGTTTTAGAGATTGCTTAGTCTAATCCCCTCATTTTAGACATGAGAAAACCAAGGCCCTGAATTGCTAAAGCCACTTATCCCAAATTCCAGAGGCAGTCAATAGCAGCTCTGGTCATCAAATCCAGGTCTAGAGGCATCTGGGGCAGTGGAAAAAATATATGATGTGGGTACAGAGGGCCTGGGCTTTGGTTACAGTTCTTCTGCCCATGGGACTTTGGGGAAGCCACTCCCTGTCTCTGAGCCTTGGTTCTTCATCTATAAAATGGGGGGATTGGAGTAAATGACTGCTAAGGTTCCTTCCAGCTCTAAATCTACAATCCAATGAAGCTATTAATCCAAATCCAAGACTCCTTATACTTCTTTGTATTTCCCAAGACACTAACAAGAAACCTTAGCATTAGATAGTTAACAAATATTTACTAAGCATTAAATATGTGCCAGGGGCAGCTAGGTGACACAGTGGATAGAGTGCTGGGCCTGAAGTCTGGAAGATTCAATTATGGCCTCAGACACCTACCAGCTATGTGACTCAGGGCAAGTCACTTAACCCTGTTTGCCTCAGTTTCCTCATCTGTAGAAGGAAATGGCAAATCACTCCAGTATCTCTGCCAAGAAAACCCCAAATGGGGTCACGAAGAGTCAGACTCCGACATGACTAAAACAACTGAACAATAACAATGTGCTGGGCTAAGAGCTGAGGACAGAAAGGTGCAACCAGTCTCTACCCTCAAGGAGCTCGTAGGAGACACTAAATCAGTACTTGCTGATTGGCTAATATTAATCGTCACATTGATTCTGGAGCTGCCTTCTTCCCTTTAAAGTATCTAAAAAACCTCTTACTGTATTTTAGGTCCTATGAAAGGAGCTTCTCAAATTCTTAAGGGGAAGGGATACCAATCAGGACCCTCTTCTAGTGCCAGCTCATTAACCTCGTCCCCTAGTCATGATTAAGACTCAAGTGTGGCCACAATTCTCTCTCATCATTATCGCTTCCCTGCTAAAACTCATGGACTCTGGGTTGTCCATATCCAGACCCCAGCTCCTTCTGGAACAGAAGCAGACAAGCTCATAATTCATGTTTTCCTGCGTTGTTAGCACCTTGTTCACCTCTTATGAATCCCCTGGTTACTTGCCTACTCTTGACCTGATCGCTTAGTAACTCTTTGACCTTTGCTGCATCTTGCCTAGATTCCTGACTCCTTGGCCTTGGCCTGGATTTTGACAATTGATTACTTCCTTGAGCTCTGGCCCAGAACATCAAGATTCTTGATCACTTGAATGATTAGGTGGTTAAACATCCCCAAAGCCCTACATTACCTAGAAACTCACCAACCTCCTGTTTCCCCGACTTCTGGTACCATCTAATTAGTGTGGCAAAGCCTGACCCCTTTGTACTTGACCTGCTATATTCCTAATCTGTTAGCATTCATCCTTTGCTAAAATACCATTTTGTCTGTAATACCTCCTATGGTTTGCCAGTAAGCCATGGGGAAGTTTTTAAAGTCACTTTTTTTTTTAAGTATACCTTTGTTCTCAGTTTCTAATAAAAAGTAAAAAAAAAAACTGTTGGAGATTTTAAAATGAAGGGAAAAGCTTTAATCATTATGAAGTAAGATTTTTTTTTTGGATGGGGTGGCTACCACAAAGGCAAGCTAATCCTACCTACAGTCTCCAGCTGTGGTCCAGCTTCCTATGCTAGTCCTACTTTTTACAGTTTTCCCCCTCCCTTTGCTGCAAAACCTATAGCTAACTAAAAGCGCCCAGGTTTTCACAAAAAAGCTCCCATGACATTGGTACATATGAGGTATTGAAAAGTTGGACTATTCTTATATTTGCAGGTGGACATCTTTTATTTTTTCTTTCTCCACCAGTCATTCAAAAAATTATACTATTATGGAAATGCTTGTTTCATTCCATAAGTTAAAAATAAAATAAATAAAAATAAAAAAGGTGCTAAATTATACTGAGACTACTACACCGCAGGCTGGCTGACCCATAGAGAAGATGGGTCAGCTTCTGTGGAAAGACATTCTTTTTCAGAGATAACATGCTTATCTTGTAATAAACTACTGCTCTGATCACAACTGGCACAGCGCTTTGCACATTAGCAGGCATTCAATAATGATTATTAATTTAACATAAAAGTAAAGATTGAGTTTGGGGACACCCAGAATTGCAAGAGTACCAGCTGCCTGATAATGGCATTTGGAAAGTTCACAGATAGGTTACATGTGAAAATCAGACATGAGAATGAGGCTCACGGAAAGGAAGCAGCACCTCTAGAAGCTTTAGGGACCGGTGGTTAAGAGACAGAGAAGGTCAAAATGGAAAATTTTAAGCCTACTTTTGTTTCCTTGTCTGATAATTTTTAAAGAAAATGCCAAACTCAAAACAAATGCATCCAAAATCACCTGAATCTAAAAGGATGCCAGAAAGCCATGCAATCTCTGCAGTGAGCAGAACCATTCACTTGAACCACATTAAAAAGCCATTCCACAATGAAGAGAGCAAACAGTTTGAAAAAGAGCCAACAGAATGAAAAGGCCAGGAGATGCCTTCCATAATCTTTTGCTGGTTGCTTTATTAAGCTTTTCCATTCTTTCCTAAATGAACCTCTAACTGTCAGATGGTGATTATCTTTCTAGAAAAGTCAAGTTAAAGAAGAAAAAAGAATGCAAAAGTAAGCTTTGGCTTAACACAGGGGAAGAAAGAATGGCAGGTTAAGTCTGAAGAATGAAATTACTCTTTGGAGGATGGAGAAAGCAGAGATGTTGGGATAATAATGCAGAAGTGCACAAGGAATTGGCCATAGACTATTTGACAACAGAGGATGCTGCATTTGGAGGGAATGATTTAAATCCCAAATACCCAGTGTTCCAAAATGTATCTGACTTAATTGGAAAATATATCTGCGCATGTCAGTGAAACCTACCTTTTGAGAGATACTTATTTTATCTTGCTGCAGAGTAATGTCAAAGAGACTAATTACTAATTAATCAAAAGAAGAAGCAACTGCTAAAAATCTCTCTAAAGGTTAGTGCACCTCCTAGACATACTATTGAATGATGACTTGACTGATCACCAAGCAAATGAGTTTTTAAAAAAATGACAGAAAAGAAAAATGAAAGCAAACACCACACCACCACACACTCCCACTAACCAAGGAATGCTAGACACACACTTTAACACAACAGAGGTAGATAGCACAGAATTACCTTTCTATCCTCTCTAGGAAGGATAGAGCAGTCCCCAGGAGTATAATCCCATATCTTTTTTGGAGGCTGATGGGAAGCAGAAGAGGAAATGAAGAAATGAGAATAAAGACAACACAAAGAACGTGGAGACTGGTTTAAAACAGAAAGGGTCACAGGAAGGGAATCGTATCAACATAGAAAAGGGAAGATAAAAAAAAAACAAAACAAAACGGGGCAGTTTGTTATTGTGCTGATACCAAGGAGGAAAAGCTAGGGAGAGAGTGGGCTTTTGGAATTAGGAACATTTACTAGGAAGTTTTTATATTCTGTATTCCTCAAGAGTAAATAACTTGGCTTTTAAATGTAATTTTTTTTTAATTCAAAGGAAAAATTTTAACTTCTGGGTTTCCTTTCTAAAAAGAGGGTAATGCCAAAGTCTCCATTTTTTAAAAGTCATTTCTTTCCACAATAAGTATATACTTCATTAATGAAACTATCAATTTGTAGAGCTAGAGAAGTAATCAGAACTCTTTGTTCAAAAGCTTTTCTTGGCAGTGAAATTTAATGTATCTTAAAGTGTATTATGGTAAGTATGCTGCATATATTTCTTGCTGCCAAGGTTTTTTAAAAATCCCTTTACAATTTCTGCTAAATAGTTTATTGCAGGGTTATTAGGAGCAGGGAGAGCTTTCTCAATCCACTTGTAGATTCATTTCAGCTGAGAGCTGTTTGTTATATTTTTTTCCCTATGAAATAGGTCCTGGTCCTATTTTCTCCTTGATTTTCTGGTACAATGTTAGAGAAGTATTCCCAAGGAAACCTCCCTGGATTTCCTCCCTTCCTTCCCCAATAGTTTGCTTTAACCTTTTAGCAAAGAGGGGGGTTAAGTTGGTGGCCAGCCCTGTGACTTCTTAGACACTCATGAACACCAGCACTGCTCTTCTGACTGGAAATTCATTTCTGGCAATAGCTTTTCTTTTGCAGTTCTTTCCCACCTCCATAATCTCTCCTGAATGTCTGCCCATTCCCTCCCCTTTTCCTTCCCTGACCTGACTCTTCTCTAAGAAAGGAATAAAAAAGGCTTTGGAGTCCTGATTTTTCTTTTTTAAAAACAGAAATCAATGTAATTGACTCAATTTTTTAAATTAATTTTTTCTTTTATAGTAAAAACATATATTAAACAGCCACATTTCCGGGATTGGTCATTTGTTGGCCAGTCTTTCCTGGGGTCCAAGGTAAAGAAGTGATCCCAGGCAGGAAGGGGTTTAGCACTTGCAGGCAAACCCTAGACTCATTTCTTTTCCATGGATTTTTCTGCTCACAGCATTGTCTGCATCTCCACTGGTTTCATTGTGGCCAGTGTTTGCCTTAAGACCAACTTTCCAATTCTTTTTTTGACAGAAAAAAAACCCAGTGTAGTTATATAAATCTGATTATCTTAAACTGATGTGTCTTATCTTATTTCCTGTTACTTTTCCTCTTGACTTTCTAACAAATGTATGATTGGGAGAAAGAGCTGGGCCAGTCATGCAACAAGAAAAGTGATAATAGATGGAGAGGCAAAAGGTTGTACTCTTACCCATGGAATTTGTTTTTCTTTAAAAAAGAAAAAAAAAGTTAGAGGAAGGTCTCTAGTGTGTTGGGCAAACCCTTTATGAGAGGACTGATAAGAAATCCCACTGCTAATGAATCTGTAGATGTGTTGCAATTAGTATCTCTGGAGGGATTGTAACTGATTAGATCATGGATCCACTGAATTACTGGAATATTCCTAGAACAATTTTACTTTTTAAAACCCCACTAAGATGGAGTTGAACTAAAGAAAAAAAAGTCTTTGTCTCAGTAAGGAGAACTGGGATAGGTGTGTGGGAAATCTGGGTATCTCAGAGTTTAGGTAGGGACTGATGGAAACTAGCTGGCTCATTAAAGAATACAGTTATCCTTTCCACATTGTAGGGTAGGGGTGGATAATTAGGGGCTCCCTTGATGTGGAAAATCTGCATAAAATTTTTGACCATCCCTTTGTATCAGACAAGAAGTCTGAATTATTATGGTGTTAAAAGATAAAATATGTTGAGATTATGCAATACTACACATATATTTTATGTATTTCTGAGTTTCTAAACTTTTTCTATGCCGTCTGCTGGCTTTTTCCTATTACCTTTGTCTTCCTCAAAACTTGAAAATCCCCATTTAATTTCTTAGACCAGCCTGTGATATATTGAAACCATGATGGGGAAAGTCGCAGTGTGGAAGGGATAACTGTATAAGAAACCCCACCAAGAGAATTTAGATGTTTTCTTCTTCTGCCTCAAGACCCATCAAGCAGCAGTATGGTACAGTGGACTTGTAATCAGGAAGACTGACCTTTAAATCCTAGGCAAATCCCTAGCTGCCTCTATTTCCTCACTTCTAAAATTGGGTTGAACGTAATGCCTCCCAAGGTTTCTTCTACCTCTAAATCTGTAATCCCAAGTGAGTATTGTTCTCCTTGGCTTAACAATATAGGAGACATATGCTAGAGCTGTCCCTTATCTTCTGCATTTATTATCTCTATTTCTCATATTAATTTGTCCATAATTTACTAGAGTCAGTACAAGCAGGACAAACTAGGTTCAAGTCTTGCCTTGACCCTGGGCAAATCACAACCTCCCAGTGGCCCAAGTGATTTTCTACTATTGTAAATGACAGAACTGTTCATCTACATCCATGGAGGGAATTTCTAAACTGGGAGTCTCTCCCTGCCCCCCACTGCAAACAAAAACACAGGCACAGACCAAAACTAACTAACCAAATAAACAGAACTCTAATGCTAATAATATGGGTATTAACTGCAATAATTCTTATTGAAGGAGATATTTCTTGGTTACAGAAATATCCTCATTACTACTTCATAGAAAATTAGAGATAGAAGATGCTTAAAGATCATATAAGTTCAATCCCTCCATTTTAATTTTGCTAAAACAAACCAACAAGACCTCATCTTGTTTTCTAAAATAATGCCAAGGTATAATTAATCTTCTTAAAAATTCTACGACTCCCTGACCCTTATTAGGGGATGGGCCCCCAAGGAGGAGGCCACTTCTGCCTTACTATAAATACTGTAGAAGGGAAAAATGGAAAAGTTGAATGTTTCACACCAGGACTGCATATAGCCCGGAAAAAAAAAGTGGCATTTTAGGAGAGCATTTCTTAGTTTTATAAAAAAGACTAGGAATGGAAGAAAATCTCCAATTTGAAAATGGGTTATATATTTTAAATAATAATAATGATAGCTAGCATTGATAAAATGATCCTAGGATTGTTAAAAGGATAATATGATGATATTTGTAAAGTACTTTGTAAACCTTAAAGTGCTATGTGTACATACATATGCAACCCCCAAAATATTTATAGATGGGAAATTGCTAAACAAGTTCATGAATGTAATGTGAGAAAGTATGAATGTGATGAATACAGAGAAACATTGGAAGATCTAGATTAACTGATGTAGATGAAGTGAGCAGAGCTAAGAGAACAAAATACAAAATCACTAAAGGAAAATGGAAAGAAAAACCACACATAAAAAACAAAAATGAAAGATACATGTTTTCAGACTTTTCAGATCAACCGTGCTGATTTCTTCTTTTTTTTTCGTCTTAAAAATACTATTTATTATATGGGTTGCCTGTCTGGGTGAGGAAAGGGGTAATAATGCTGGGGAAAATTATAATGATGTAAAAAACAAAAGATAAATATAAAAAACTTATTTTAAAGAGTTCTATGTAAATATTTTTGTTGTTGTTCAGCCATTTTCAGTTGTGTCCAACTCTTTATGATACTATTTGGGGTTTTCTTGGCAAAGAGGCTTGCCATTTCCTTCTCCAGCTCATTTTACAGATGAGGTAACTGAGGCAAACAGGGTTAAGTGACTTGCCCAGGGTCACACAGCTAGTAAGTGTCTGAGGCTGGATTTGAACTCAGAAAGAAGAATCTTCCTCACTCCAGGCAAGGTGCTCTATCCTCTTCATTACCTAACTGCCCTATATAAAAGTTATCATTGTTATTATTAAGTCTTTTTTAAGGTTTACAAAGTGCTTTACATATATTATCTCCTTAATTACCACAATAAACCTGTGAAGTAGGTGCTATTATTATCCCCATTTTACAGATGAGAGAAACTGAGGCTAAGGGAGGTTAAGTGATTTGCCCAGGTTCACACAAGTGTCTGAGACAGGATTGGATATTCTTGAATCCAAGTCCAGAATTCTACTCACTGCACCACATTGCCTCAAGTAAGTTCTATTCTAAAATTTTATTTTTTATGTCTTTTGGAATTCAGACCCCAATTTCCCAAAGAAACAATTGTAAAACTGATGTTTCATTTTCAGGGTAGCCTGCAAAATCCTATTTAACTCATAATATGGCTGAAATGCTGCTATATATTTGCTCTTAAAATGGTAGAAAAAAATTCCTAATGCTAACAATCAAAATGGAAAAGCAATAAAACGGAGTAAGAAATAATTTATCGGGAATGCTATTGCTTGAGGAAAGTGACTTTACATAACAAAAGAAAGGGCATGGAGGAATTTTTGTGAAGATCTTGAAGGCAATTTCTTAATACTTTCAAGGTTAATTACCCTCACTCTTTATCATAAGTAATTAATTAAAATCTCAAGGCATTCCTTTTCCTTGTTAAAGGTATATTATCAGCATCATTCTTATGCTTATTCACTTTATTAGAGGGTTGGGTTTTTTTTTCTTTTTGTCTTGAAAATGGATTGGAAAGAGTGGATAAAATAAAAAGAGGTTTTCCTTTAGTAACTAGACTAGATTCAAAAGCAAAAGGGAAGAATGTAAAGAGGAAACATATGTGTGAATAAAAAAAAGAGATTTCCGAAGGTAGAATTAAGTGAGTTGTTAGACTGAAAGATAGGGGCAAAGAGGAGAGTATATGAATGTAAGGAGGAGAGTATGCATATGCATAGACCCCTTGAGGCTGAAGAGAGGAGGTGGTAAAGGATTTGAGGCATACAATTCCCCAGATTGGCCACGAGATGGAGATATGACTCCAGTATAGTCTGGTTCTATTTGGTGATGGTATCCGGAGTGGTGGATGTTTTATTGGGTTTTCACAAACTGGTGCTAGTAATTTGTAGATTGCCTGCATAGTCAAACCGTTTGAGGCAGTCAATTTCAAAGAGTTTTTTAATCCTCAGTGAAGTGATAAAAGTCATAGGATTTAACATTTTTTTGAAACAAAAATATCAACTCCTGATTATAAATATAAATCCTATCCCAAATCACAATTGGTAGACTACTAAATTTTCATGTAAATGTTCATTAATGCAAGGAGAGTATGCTGAAGCCAGCTCCTAGGAGAGCCCCTTGTTAAATTTTCAGGGTGGGCATTTATATCTTGGAAATTAGCAAATATTACAATCAGGGCTTGATGTATTGTTTTATAGATTGTCTAGGCTTATGGGGAAAACATTAATAATGCAAATTAATTGAAAAGTGTGCTCTAAGCACATTCCCTCTCCCTCACCCCTGGGGCCAGTGGTTAAATTAAACATTTACCAGCAAGACCCTAATTAAAATCCCGGATCTTTTTTTTCAGGCTAAATTCCCTGCCCCACAAATTCTCTTTTGTAGCTGAAACACTTTATCCCCAGAAGTGACTTGTATTTTAAAGTTAATTTTTAGCCATCAAGAGTAAAGAGAAAGGGAACATATATTTTAAGCTTGATTCTCAGCTTCTCGTTTATGCAGTTCAACCGAGAATAACCTTTTTTTGTTTTTGTTTTTAGTATTCCTTCTGTGCAACAACTAAAAAGCCTTGTTTTACATGCTGAAAATAGACCTGTGGAAATTCTCAATTCCCAATCTCATTCTTTGATTTATGGGCACCATCTCATTAAATTTGCCTACAACTGTGTTATATTCTTGGATAAAGCCTACATGAGTTCCATTTAACTTTCCATCCATGGAGTACTTTATTCAGTCTGCTCATGTGTCTTTAAAACAACCCAAAACATAACAAAACAATCCAACCCTAAAATAACCTTTAAGGAAAAATAAAGCAGCAACTTCACTACTCTTTTTCCCATATTTAATATATTTTACTGTCTTAAAAAATCCAAGGGATGCTAGGATGGGAGAAGTATCTAAAATGGTGCTTGTGGTCATATTTATGCACCACTGACTTGGGAATTCCTTCCTAGGAGATCCTGATAGGAGAAAGGTCCATCTGATGCTCACTGTCATTGAATGCCTAACACACATCAGCCATGATGGACTGATCTCTCCCTATAAGTCAGATGCTGCCGTTCTACCCTCACTGTGTTCTTTGACAGTAGATCTGAGACTTTGGTGGCAGATGAGCACCTACAGTATCATTTTAAAAGGAGGCTAGGTCCACGGAAGCTCTTAAACTTACCGGTCTCCCAAACTCCAATTCCGAAAAGAATTTATACCAAGGTTCATTCTTTAAATCTATCTCTTCTGGGCTTATATCCCGAGTCTACAGGAGTTGGTGATAGGCGAATGGAAGAAAGAGAAGGATACCATTATGCAAAGATTACATAGGAAAAAGGACCATTAGAGATGCAGTACTTTCCATATTGAAATGTGTCTGTTATGTCCAATGTTAGTGTCTTTCTATTATTGTTGATATATATTAGACATGAGTAATGGGGGAGAAGATGGGTTAGAAGATGTAAGGGGAAGGTGTAAAGTTTATAAAAAGTGAGGAGCTGAGGCTAGTCAAGGAAAGTGACCCAATTCATAGTTACGAAGCAAATGTACTAGATAGATAGGTAGTATTATATCAACATAACTGGACTAGGATCCCTCCCACCCAGAGCCTGAATAATATTTTTGTGTGATATTGATAGTATTTTTGTATAATATTTGATAATATTTTTGTATGCTTTTCAGAATTTGAAAAAAACTTATTTCAGCTTGCAAGAACCATTCAACTAAAGTGAAGAACCAGCTACATTCACCAAAGGTTTTTTCATGATTTGGTAAATTTCTGGTAGATGTCTGCAAGGCATGTTCATTTGATAGAAAATAAGTATAGTTGGAAAACTGTACACAAGCCTATGCATTCATACTGCATCTTTAATGGCACATGAATATGCAAGAAACCATGTCCTATAAACAGTAATAGTGAAAGATGACCTTCCAAGTAGGAACAGAGGACACAAGGGGAAAGAACCCATTTCAAAGCAGGTGTTTAAGGGATGAAGCAGACAATATCCTTTGCATTCTAACAAGCATTAAGGAATTAATTTTAAAAAATAAAAGTTAAAGAAAAGCTGGACAGGACAGATAATGCAGTAGAAAGGAGAGTCACTTCTGGGAAATATTAAAATAGTTTGGGTTAGATTTTTCCACCTATAGAATTCTCATGGAAGGACAACTTTCCTTAATAGGACTTTATAATATGACTCCATAAAATTCAAATGCCTTATTCTGAGGAACAAACATGTTCCTGAAAAAATTGTCTACAGAGCGAATTTCTGTAACTCTAATCATGTTTTCCCATTTCCTACCATCACCATGAAGATGCATTCCCATGGGAAAAGTTTTAGCCTTAAGGTATGATTAAATTCAGATACAAAAAAAAAAGTCACAGACATTCTCAAAATCAGAAAAGAAATGGCAATTTTCTGATAAAATATGAATAATAAGGAAAATAAACAAAAAATGTATATACTCTACCAAAATTTAAAACATTGTGATAGAAATTGCATTCCTTTGGGGTTCTCTACATATGAGTTTCCCTGACCCTTTGAAATGGCTCTGTTTCTATCCCAAAGTTTTCATTATTCTCTTTGTTATATTTTGTTAAGAGGTGGCCTCTCTTAATTTTAGTTTCGTTAATAGCTCTTTTACAGTGGTTAGCAAACACTGATGGGTTTATTTAGTATCCTTTGAAAGTTCTTTATGGCTCTGGCTGGCTCCTTTTCACATATGACATATATCACACACATCCTTAAGAGGTTTTTACCATTATTCTTTCAGTCTATACATTCAGGTTTCCTTTATTTTCATTCCTGTATTTTCTTGAATGGGAGTTTATCTGGATTTGAGCTAACCTTTAACTAAAATAGATAGCAGACATCAGTGGTAATGGGCAATATCAGCCAAGTTTTGTACCCTTACTCAAATACCCCAAAGCTTTGGCTTCTCTGGAGCCAGATGCAATTCCCTCTAATTTCACTAAGGCCCTGACTCCGAAGTCCTGAAGGAAAAGACAACTGAAATAACCTAATTTTAGTATTTCTCTTTAGCAAATAAAGCAAAAAAAAAAAAAAAAAAGCAAAAATTTAAATAATACTTGCCCAGTACTTAGGAGACGATAGGTGTTCAGAAAGGAGTAGCTTAGGTCCTGGCCAAATCTGGTTCATTATGGAATAGTGTTTCATGAAGTACTACTATACCATTTATTCATATCAAAATGTTATTTATAAACCGTTCCCTGGGAATAAATAAGGTATTTCTGGAAACTGTATTAACTCTTTCAGGACAATGATACCAAGTACTGGTACCCACTATCTTAACAAAACTAACCGAAGAATTCTTTTTTACTGAGGTTTCTCCTGCCAGGATTGATTAAGACTAAAGCCACAGGCAGATGTCAGTCAATACAGGGCTATACCAGTCTGTCTTCTCTCTCACAGTAGGAAAAAAATTCCAGCAATTCATGAAACTAAATGTTAACTGAAACTCCCCATATGGCAGTAACATCTGCATTTCATTTTGTGGTTTGCAGTTTAGCTTTTGATCAAATTACGTATAAGATAAATAATCCAAAAGAGCCCATAATTCCTGCCTGGTTTACCTGTGGGGTTAGGTCCCACAGTACAAAGCAGAGTCTTCTTTATTGTTTACACCTATCCTTTCTACAACTTAGAACAGTCCCTGATGTGCTACCACTGCTTTGCATAAACACCCCAGATCTCCTCTGAGATTACTTCCAAACCTGGCTGTGTGTCAATTCTGTTGCCTATGCAATGTATGTATGCCTATGCCTGAGTTACCATTTTTACAATGAAAGTAGATGATGAAGTAGTGAGCATATCTCATTAAGTTCCAAGATGATACTTAGCTAAGGTAGGGTGGGTGACAAGTCTAGGGGAACAAACAATCAAAATAACCTCCATATATTAGAGAAGAAAAAACCACACAGGAATGAGTTCCAGTAAAGGATTTCTTTTTGGAGGTGGTTTGGGGGAGGGATGGCTACATGCCAAACACACGTAAGGATTATGATGAAGAAGATGGTGACTACAGCCAATCTCCCAAGTTTGGAAGAGGAGGGTGTAGATTTAGGTTACAACATAAGGGAATTGCATCAGATATAAGGGAGAACTTCCTGACAGTGAGCATTGTTATACTCGAGAGAAGTCCATCATGTGAGGCTGAAAGATTGTCCATGAAGGCCTTCTAAGATGGCCATAAAGCTTGCTAATCTAGTATTGTTTAAAATATCACACTTAGCAGAAATGATCACTTAGACTATCAAGGAAAAACTGACCTCTTCAAAGGGACTTGTGAGATTCTGAATGCAAAGTTTAATCCTATATATGTATATAAACAATGTGTCAGTCCATCTAAAAAAAAAAGGTAGAAGGATCACCAGTGAATGACAAAACTCTGATTATGAACACCAAAAGGACCGTTTGGGGAACTCACACCCTAACTTCTCTGAGATTCGTGTTGCATTTGGAACTGCCAAAAACAAAACAAAATAAAACAAAACAAAACAAAAACCCAAACCCAGAAGGATCAAATACTGCAAAAATACAGGAATGGTTGAAATGTCACAAGAAGTAGCATATTTATGACCATCCAAAGACTAAGACTTGCACTGAAATTTCTGCTTTCAAATCATAATGTTTGACTCTTGCTAATGGTCTTCCTTTAAAGGGCAGTGCTCAACTTGGGGGAAGGTAGCTTGTCCTTTGAGTCTCAGCCAAGGTACCATCTTCTGCGAGAAGTCTTACCCAGTCATCCTTAATCTTAGTGCCTCCCCCTGAGACTGCCCTCCATTTATCCAAAATATAATGTCTCTCCCATTAGCTTGGGAGCTCTTCAAGAGCAGGTACTGTTTTTTGCCTTAATTTGTATAGTCAGTCATAGAGCCAGGCACAAAGTAGGTGCTTAATAAACATTTGTCACTGACTACTACTGAAATGCATTGCTAGCTTAGGAAACAATTACTGAGGCCTCACTTTTCTCAAAGACCCTTTTTCTAGTCTATGGTCCTTGTTCCTAAGTGCTGCTAGAAATTCATAGGAGCTCTCACTTTCCCAAGGAGATCCACGTGGAACTCAAAAGCAAACCTGCAGTAGCCATGTAAAAGAGATGAGGGAAATGCTGATTGATTCTTGGGTGTTTGCTATAATACCACTAACAAAACCCTCAGGAAGCAAGATCAAGGAGTTCCTACATAGCTTACATGTAAGTGTCAACATTTGTGGCATACTGAGAAAATAACACTTACGGAACCCTCCCTATGGCCCCCAGTTCTGAGATTCCATAACTTACTAATAGCTGGGGGAGAAAATCAGAAAATGGGTCAGCCTTCAAGAAAAAGACAGGACAATTTGGGAACAAATAGTACCATTTAAAAATTACTTAGCCCTATTTTGGGGAGGGTTAGGAATGGTATTAAAGTATACTATCATTGGATAGTATTATTTGTTTTTTAAGGAGCATATGCACCAAGGCACATTGGCCCTATGAGTGTTATATAGAACTTCCACATACAGAAAGGACTAGTGGCAGTGTAAGCTGTTCTTCTGGGACTTTTTGCTTAAAAGAACCATTTTACATATTAAAAGCCCAATGTTAATAATTATGATCATTTTGGTGAATTGTTGACTATTTTCTGTGGTAAAGCTGTTCATTATATTTTTGATGATCACATGATGATTCTAGTAAAAGATAAATCACCTATTATTTGAAAACATATGAACTGAAAAAATTTCAAGAAAATAAGATGTATGGTGAGAAGATTTTTTTTTTTGAGAAGACTTTTTATTGTTTGTGTTATATGTGGTCTGGTCAAATTCCCTAAATACATATATTTACATAAATACATATCCCAGCATGAATTCCACAATGGAATTCCAGCAGTGAAGACAACTGCTGTGTTTAGTGGGCCTAGAAGTGTTTGGCTAGCCTTTTAATTCCTTTATCTACACAATTCAGTATACAAACCAACTTTTCCTAATGTTCAGTTACCAAAGAGAGGGTCTTTATCAAGCCTACTTGCCACTTGCAAAGATTCTTCAATATTTTATAGACCCAATGAATGGACTTTGTTTTCTATACATGCCTTTTCTCCTTTTCTATGCATGCCATTTTTACATCATCAGTTGCTTGTAGATATGAAATCATATTGAGAAGTCACGATGCCTGAAGAACACTGGATTTACAGTCCTCCATTCCTCCCACCCCAACCACATGTATCAAAGCAGGGACAGCTTCATAGAGAAGCAGCATTTAAAATTCATCCTTGGAGTATTTTCTTAATCATATTATAATTTTAAATACTGAATTTCTAACTCACTAGTAACTCTCTGTGAAATAGATACATGATTAAAAACAAGGAGCCATACTTTTGAAACCATTTAAAGAGGCCAGAATGAAAACCTAGTAAATTAACTAAGGATTAAAAAACAATGACACCAACAAAGACAGCTAGTAAATTAGCATTTTCTTAAAAATTAGAATTAGTAAATTCATGCATAGGGAGAACAATAGATCTACCCCACTCCCTTCCCCCCAGAAAATTCTTTAAAAGCAGGAAACAGACTATTTCAAGAATTACCCATGAATCTCTGGAAAGATGAAATAATGCAAAAATATTTACTATAAGCATTATTCTACTGAATGCAATTCCATAATAAGAAAAAAAATAGAAATCAGCTTTGTAATGCTTTCAAATCCAAGAAATCAGGGAAAAGGAGACAAAAGAACTATAAGGTGGACTAATTACCATCTTTTCATTTGTCAGAACTGAGGACTTGCCCGGCTGATATTCATAAATGCTTTTAGGTTCTGCACGGTATTTCCTAGTGTCCACTTTCTTATCTGGGGGCTCCCAGTCATTTCTGTGGAAGGAAAATCAATTCAATTCATTATCAAGGCAAATGGCATCTCTTTTGGAAGTAACACATAGGCAGGCTGCATCTCTAAAATAAGATTGCTTTAAAAGAAAAAAAAATGTGTGTATAATTAGCTAGGAACTGAAAAACAACAGATTATAGTGTGCTATTCAGGTCTCATACAAGTCAGATTGGAGAAAAAACGCAGGTTATATTTGGACCAATATGGTACTGTGGCTAATTTTTGTTCAACTGAACAATTTTTAATATGAATGAAGAAGCTTATTTAAGAGAGAATAATCTGTGTTTTTCTTCTGTCAACAAATATACAGTTTATAGTATGCTTTTGCTGCTCTTATGAAGGGAAAATTTTAAGTGAGGCAGGGGGAAAAAAACCCTTAAAATGGTCTTGTTCACCCTATGCTCCCTCACCTCTTAGTTCCCCCTCCACCTAGAACGCCATTCCTCAGGATCTCACCCATTGAAAATCTACCTATCCTTCAACGCCCCGCCACAATCTACCACCTCCATGCAGTTTTCCCTGGTTAACCAATCATAAACATGGAGCTCCCATCACCCTTCATTTGGACCTATCTCATAGTGTTTAGCACAGTGTACCAGTGTACTTGTCCTTTAACTGATGAGAAGAAGGGATTACACCAGTTCTGCTTGGCTCCGCTGACAGAAAACAAAGAACAATGAATAGAAATTTCATTGGGGAACATTTTGGCTCAACAGGAGTAATAACTTTCTGACAATTAGTACTGCTTAAAAGCAGAATGAGTTGCCTGAGGATAGAGGATCCTCCCTCATTAGGCAGAAGTCTTTAAGCAAAGGCAAGATGACTACTTGTCAGGGACAATAATGATAACTGGTAATAAATAGCACTTACATTTGCAAAGTGCTTTACAAATAGGATCCTCCCAATAACCCTGGGAGATAGGTGCTATTATTATCCCCATTTTACAGATGAGGAAACTGAGGCAAACAGAGGTGAAGGAACCTGCCCAAGGTCACGCAGCTAGTGAGGCTCCTTGAACTCCAGTCTTCCTGACTGACTGCAGGTGTATTGTTGTCAACGGGACTCTTGGTCAGGTGCAGCTAGCTTCTAGGGCCCCTCTCCCTATGAAATTCTGTAATTCTGTGCCTGAATCTCCCAGATGGGATTTTAAGCTCCTCGAGAGAGAGAAGGAACAAAGGAATCAGAATAACTAAAGGCTGAGCATTCCCCAAAGTGCCTGGCATGGAGACTTGCACACAGTGGGTGCCATTAAAAATATTAAAGGAACGAATGCCAAGAAATAGCTTGTACTCCATAGGGATATGAGCAAAAGAGGATACATTTGCCCTTGCCCTGTGTTTTTAATGAATGATCAATTATCCATGACATCATAAACATATATAATTTATATCTGAATGCCATATGGTTGTACACCTATATATGTAGATAAACAATGTCTACATGTATGCCAGATTTATATATGTAGATTTATATCAATATGTAAAATAAATTATTTGCTGATATAGATGTGTGTATATTGATCTCTATCCGAATATATAGGTATTTTAAGACCAGATCAGAGAATTCATTGATAAAGGGAACTCTCTCTACTAATGTAGACTGGTACCTTCTCTTTAATTAATAGAGAACTGCATGTAGCATCAAGAAGTTATGATTCTAGAACTGTAAAAATAGCATGAATCAGAGGCAAGGCTTGAACCATGGTCTTCCATACTTCCAGTCTCATTATCCACTGTACCATACTGCCTCCGATATGTAATATATGTTCTCTGAACTGATGAAATCACAGGTCTATCTAGACAAAAACCAAAAAAGTATGAAGAGATATTTCTTTAGTGCTTTATATAGCTTTTTCTTCACAACAACACCATGAGGTCAGTAGTGTGAATATTATTATGCCCATTTTACAGATGAGAAAGGAGGTTGATTTTGAGAAAGGAATAGGCTAGCTTTAAAATATCCTTTAGTCAATAAATATCAATGGATATCTACCTCATTGTGTATTGTGTGTGCACAGTGCAAAGCACTGTGTTAGGTATAGTATAGTAGACAAAGCTGTACATGACAGTCACTGCCCTCAATAAGTCTGCAGGTAGATAAACCTAAATATCATAGTATAAGGCAGATTGTGATCAGGTCCACATGAAGGATCAAACCAGGAGTGGCTGATGGGAAGAAGAGAAGATCAGGGGAAGCAGCTAGAGGAGGTGCCATTTGATCTGCACCTTGAAAGATCGGTAGGATTTTATTAGGGGAAGTGATGCTAATAGACTGGACAGGGAGAAGAGTCTGGAGGCAGGAAAACTAGCTAGGTGACTCTCAAAGTACTCCAGGCAAGAGACGAGACTTGGCTGGGGGAAAGTAGGGGTAGGAAGGCAGTAACAGATGTCAGGGATACTGCCAAGGCAAAACTGATAGGGCTTGCTGATTGATGAGGCGCAAAGAGGGTAGATGGAGCCACAATCATTCTGAGGTCTGGCGCTTGGGTGACTGGAAGAATGGTGGTGCCCAAAACAGAAATAAGTCAGGAAAAACTGGCTTGTGGAGTAAGATTTGTTTGAGACATAAGGAGTTTGAGGCAGTGGACATCCAACTGGAAGTGTTTCTCACCTGAGATACATTCACTGTCTGTGGTTGTATAAACCCTTATTAATGATCTCTCTTCTACTGTGGAATTTGGAGAAATCCACAGAAATGTCTTTTAGCAAACGCTTATTGAAGGTACAGTATATACAAGGTACTCAGACACTAAGAAGTATAAGATTATATGATGAGAGATTGAGAGTTGGATGGCCCTAAAAGGACATTGAGTTCAAACCTTTAATTTTACAAAAGAGGAAACTGAAGCCCAAGAAGGCTAAGTATTTGCCCAAGGTAATACAGCTAGTGGCTGTGGTGAGATTCAGACCTAGGTCTTCTTTCCTCCAAATCCAATACTCTATCCACTACAGAATAATCGCTACCCTTCAAGAATTGGTCCTTTAAGGATGGTTAAGATTCATAAAGGTGGAGAGGAAAGAAACAAACATTTCAGGTGAAGGGGATAGCATGAGCAAATGGATGGAGGCATACAGATGCAGAAAAAGCTTGGTCTGCTTTTGGTTGGGCAGGATATAGCACTTCATTCTTTCACACTAAAAAGAAAGGTGTGACCTGTATATCACTTTCTCTTTCTGGAAAGTAAAATATATTTGGGGTCATCAGTGGAGGAGACATCCAGCTTGACATGGGACGAAGGAGCTGTATGTTTGGAAGGAACTGGGTAAACTGAGAGTTTACAAAGTCACAGAACTTCAGAGTTGGGAGGGTCCTCACTGGCCACCTAGTTCAGACCTTACCTAAAAAAAGAATCCTTCTGTCTTGTAGTCTCTGTCTTAAGACCTCCAAGGTGGGGAAAAACTACTATATCTTGAAGCAGTCAATTCTACCGTGGGACAGTTCTGATTTTTAGGAAATCCTTCCTTATTTCAAACCCTAAACCCAATGTCAAACATGTGGTGTGAGGGACATGGGGACATTTCTCAACTCTCCCTTAACTTTACTTTTATTTTAGCAGTAGACTCAGGGCTCATAGTAGAGACCTATACCAGAGGTCTGACTTTCGAGCTACTTCCCTCTCTGGACCACAGTTTTCTCATCTATAAAATGAGGAAGTTAGACTGTGTGATCTCTAAAAGCCACACCACTTCTAAATCTATGACCTTATGAGCCTACGGTATCCTGGGACAAACTAGGCTAGGACTCAGGTTTTGCCCAATGGAAAGAAATTTCAAAAGCTTATATAGTCTATCTAATATGGTTCCTTTAAGTTCAATTTCCTGAGTTGGAGTGGATTGTACCTTTTTTCAAACTGGAATAAAACCAAGGTATTAAGAAAGGACTGGATTTGCAGCAAGGCCTGTGATTTGATTTTCACCAGTCAATTGTTTAGTTATGGCAAAACATATGGGTATTTGTCATTCATCACTCATGCTGATAGAGCAAGACATCCCAGGAAGATTCTGGGATCATAGAAACAAAGAGTGTGTTCCTAAAAATTGCATTATAAAAGAAATTATGTTTTCTCAAAAGAACAATAATTAGGGGTCATTTTCTGACCAAGGAAGGACTTGGAATCAAGTAGATCACAGACATGACCAATGATAGGCAATAAAAGCAAATAAACAATAACTAGAAATATCCAGAACCATTTGAAATAGAAGTATGAGCCAAGTCCCATAAAATAGATTGTACATGTGGATAATACGGGAACCCCAAATGTGCCATGAATACAGTAATGAAAAAAAAATACAACTTTGCTATATCATAAATTTGGCTCAAAATGTGTATGCTAGCTATTAAACATTGATTAAACATTTAATTAACAATAATATTGCTTGCCTTCTTAGGATTTAGAAGGGCTTTGGGGGGATGATTTAGATGGCCCAGGTGTCTTTAAAAAGCTGTCCAAGGAATTCTGAACTGATGCCTTCTTTTCTCTTGATAAAATTCCCTGTAGTAAGCAGAGGCATTCAAAATCATTCCATTGACCTTAGAGCTAAGCTGAAAGTAGTAGGTGCTCAATAAATATTCACTGTTGATGATGAGAATAATGATAATGGAGGTAGGTGGTGCTGTCTCTCTCACTGAAAAGCATTTTTTTAAATGTGCTGATAATTCTCTCCTATATTCTCTTCAACCTCCCCAATATCTTCAAAGTTACAAAAACAGCCGCTCAGTATCAGGTGCAAATAATGCCATCGGAAAGTGAGAAGGGCTGTTCTGTCACTAGGTCTCATCATTTACTGCCCCAGGACCTACTTGGCACTTAACTGATGTCATATTAGAGCACCTGACACTTTACTAGAAAACAACAATAATAATTTAACCACCAGATCACTAGCCTGGATTTTTTTCTACAAAAGAACTTCAAAGCACTACTCAGAGAATTACAAAGAGGATTATGAGAGGATCCTGACTCCCTGTGTTCAGATATTAATAGAAATTACAAGCAGTCTCAAAGAAGAGATGTGAATTCATCTGGGGATTTAATGAATAGGGACAGGGACTAGATGTGATGTGATTGCTTTATAAAAGTCCCAGGAGAGGAAACTCTCTCTACCAAAGCAGGTTGGCAGCTTCTCTCCAACTTAAAGTCTTAGAAAGTTGCCTAGAGTCCTGAGAGGCTTGCCCATGGTCAGACTGCCAGTATGGGTCAGAAGCAGAGCTTAAACCCAGATCTTCCCCACTTCTGGGGCAGCTCCCTATCCATTATATCACACTGCCTCTCTCTTAAATGACTGGGAGTAGAAAATAGTGCAATACAGAAGGGGAAGAGAACAACCTGTGAATATCTTTCATATCATGTGAATATCTTTCATATGAAATGAACCAGGCTGTTTCATGGATGACCATGTGGGTTTCTTCCCAAATAGCTCTGTATTCTGTTCCCTTAGTTTCAGGATTTGCCCTCAGATCTCTGTTCTTTTTGGATACTATTAACAACAGGAGTTAAATGTCTCATGGACTTGGGAGATTGGTCTTCCACAGCTTCCCAGTGGCTCAAAGACCTGTCCTGTTCCTTTTTGTGAAAGGTCTTCGGTGAGATCTAAGAAAGGCATCCAAATCGAATTATGTAATCTACTTGAAAACACAGATGAAGCACCCAATGTGATGTTTGCCTTTTTTTTGTCACTGCTTTGGGATGAGGTGTTACCACAGGGCTGGTGAACTTAACTGTGGCAGGTTGTTTAACGGTGTCTTGCTAGATTAAGACCCAAGTCTTATATGTGATGATCGGTCAGCGGTAGTGATCTCCTTCTGGAGTGGGAGTGGCATGATATGAAAAGCTCTTGGGTCTCACATTCTTCTAGATCAAGGATAATTAAGAGTGACACCTTCTCCAAGTAAATGGGTCTCAAGGGGATGTGACAACCTCTAGTAAACATGTTGTCTGTGGGCATATTTTAAACTTCACGGTTGGGCCATGGATGGCATAAAGAATAGGATCAAAGGCTTAGACTGGAAAGGATCCAAGATAAAATACAGCTCCCTTACTTTACAGGGATTTGCCCAGTATCATACAACTTTTAAGTAGTAGAAGTAGGAATTGAAACCATCTTAGAGGAGGCACTATGGTAGAGTAGAAAGACATGAACTTGGAGTTAAAAGACCCATTTTAGTTAAAAGACCTTATTTTACATGTATGACCTGAGCAAGTCACTTCAACTTTCTGGGCCCCAGTTTCCTTATCTTTATAATAAGATTATTGGAATAATATGGGGGTGATGAGCCCAATGGTCACTTCTAGGTCTATATCCATGATCCTATAATTTCAGGTTCAATGTCCCCTCCACACGGTCCTTTCCATGACTCCCAGTTGGGCATTCTTTCTCCTAGACCACAGTTGTTTTAGTTCTTTGCAGGTAAATGTGCTTGTCATAAAGATAGTACAACAGTGTCCTCACCACAGAATCTGGGCTCCATGAAAACAACTGTAGGGGAACCCTATGCTACCCCGTGCAAAACATGCCAACACAGAAGATATAAAGGAGTGAAGAAACAGAGCTCTCCTTCGTGTTGGACAGAGAAAAGTGAAAAGAATACTCTAGGCCTAGAGTTGGAAATACTTCAGATGTGGTCAGTCAAGTCTTCATTTATCTATGGCCTTATTAAGGGGGGGAGGTGGGAGAACACATGGTGGTCACTGCAAAGTAGCACTGCCCTCCTAGCTACTGTGGCATGAGGCATTCTGGGTACACAGCAAGGCCAAGGGGAAATGGCATGAGACTTTGTGATCATAATCTCTGGGTTAAAGGAAAGTAGACCCAATAGGACTTTTTCCAGAAAAAAAATAGGAATAGTCTCAGCTAAAATAAGGTATGGGCCTTTCATTTCACCCTGAAGGACTGTTTAACTAGCTCTTTAATTTCTTTGTATAGGCTCAAGGTTTAGATGAATAAAGCATTTTTTTTTTAAATTTTGGGAAAGAAACTACAGATGTCTGACAACTAAGAATTTCAACTGCCTGGAAATAAAGTAAGTAAAGAATTTACTAATGGGCGACACCAAAAGTCACTTTGCTCTCAAAGAATGAATGTATGTGAGAGGGAGCATGTTACCAAAACCAGGAACTCTGGGGAAATCGAGCTGTGAGAGCACGAAGGCAGCAGCTAATATCACCACAGCCCTGATGAAGGCACCATCTTTGCTCCTCTTCTTGAGTTGACTATAAAAGCAGCATATGGACAGAAGGCAGCCAGGGGCAAACCCAGGCCTCTGTCCTGATGTTCCTGAAGCCAATCCTTACAGCATATCTAGTGTCTAAATGTCTTGCTAGGAAGGAGAGAGCACGAGAACCACGTGAGATTGCAAAATGATGCAATTCTGGATGATTTGGGGTATCATTAGCTACAAGATTTTCTCTTTCTATCTATCTTTGTGTTCCTTAATGCTATGTGTGTTTCTGGGGAAACTTTGTTCACTGGGTTGTGCTGAAAACTGCTTAAGATCTTGGTCAAAGGGTACACCAAAGGACTGAGTCATCACCAAGGTGACTACTCTGTCACAAGGTGAGAAAAAGTTGTGTATTTGACAACGGCTGACAACTTCCTTTTTGTATGTGCCTATGTGAAAGATTAGGGGGAGGGGAGAGGGAGGAAGACAAGGTGGGGGCAGAGAAAGAGAGAGAGAGAGAGAGAGAGAGAGAGAGAGAGAGAGAGAGAGAGATTGTGTGTTTTTGTGGTTTGGGGGAGTTTGGAAGAGAGACAGTCAAATACCTGGACTGTGGGATGGAAGAAACCCCACCCCACCCCTTATATTTCAGCATGTTCATGGTATGTTTAGGACTGAAAAGGTCTAAACACATGGTACAGGACATTATGCAGAAAAAGTGAGTCCCTCATTTCATAAATTAATAGTTGGCTAACATCAGCATTAGAACAAAAGTCAAGCCTTTTGCTAAAGGTGCCATTTCCTTTAAAAATTCAAATCCAATCTGGGCCCTCAGTCCTTCCAGCCTATGAACTAAATATTAAAATGTATTCAATCTCATAGCTAAAACTTCTCTCATGAAAAGGGGAAAGGAATCTTTTTAGGGTATCAGCTCTCAAAGGTTGAAATCACATCATGACCTGAAGGCAAAAGGTTCATTTTGTCCTTGATGGGACAGAGGGCTGAGTCAGTCTGTCTCATCATTCTCTGCATGAAATTACGAAATCTTTTATTGCTGTATTACCAGAGCATGTTAGTGCTCTGGAACTTGGAAAGAGAGGACTGGTGATTTCTTTGGCTCAGACTCAAGAAGCTGGCATGAATCTGGCCCTTTTGGAGGCCCTTCTACCAGAAATGCCCAGTAAATCTTCCTGCCTGACTGGTGCCTGGCATGCAGCAGATTTTCAATAGACATTTGATGATGATGATGGCAATGGTGATGAGAATGATGATTAAAACAAAGAAGAAATACCTTTCCGGGCTTGATTTCAAAGACGTAGAGCGGGAAGGTAGGGGCAGTGTGGCGGACCTCTTGACCACCTTCTCCGAGTCGATATATTCCATCTCACTTTTTGAACGAGGCACTGAAAAGGGGATTCTTGCTATGGGGGGAAAGAAAAGGGTAACGACTCAGTATGCCTCTTAGGTCCCCCAGCAAATCTGAGCAAGGAGGACATCCTCCCCCCACCCTCCACTGAGCAGTTTTAGGACACTTACAGTCTTCAGAATATGAGTATCGAGGGGAGTAGAGCTCTGAATCATCATCTGGGAAACAAAACAAAGTATAACTAGGTTAAAAGCTAGTGAGGTAAAAGAATCCATCTGATAAAAAAAAACAAACAAACCAGCTTGCTTTCAACTGCATCCTGACATGCCAAAAAAACCAAAGCAAAAGGAAAGGGGTTTAATATCGAAAGCTTCACTAAGGGAACAGATGAGATGTTTGTATGCAGACATATGAGACTGGAACACCACCCCCTGAAACCCCACTCTGAAGGCTGGAGGGATGCCTGTGGTATAAGTTAAGAGGTGACTGTAACCAGCACCTGAAGGACAAGTGGGGAGAGCCTCTTCTGCTGATTCAGTCAAGTCAAGCTTCCTGGTCTGGCTATATATAATTCCAGGGTCAATAAATGGGAAGCCAAGGAGGAAAAAGACTCAAGAGGTACCTCTGTCCACTTTTCCTTTGCTCTGCTGCCCTGTGTAACCCTAAGCATGAGCTTAGTACAGTTTCCACCTGCCCCAATTTGTCCATGTGATGCTGGTTCCACTCCTGGCTGTTTTCATAGGACCCCAAGGACCAGTTCATGACTCTTGCTACACTTCTGGCTAATGTGCTTCTGAGCCAAAATTAGGGAAAAGTTGAGTAAAAGGGAAAACTGGGCAATTGGGAGAAATAATTAAAATCGATCAGCATTTTTCTGAGCTAGAATTAGTCCAAAGGGGTGTGGCATTTGTAAGCTTCACATCCTGCTAAATACACCGACACTTCACAGAAGTGTGAGGTGTGAGGAAAATGCCAAACCTGAGAATGAACAGAATTCTTGTCTGAAATGCATTCCATTCTTTATGCCTAAAATGACCATAAGCCTCCCCTCTTCCCTGACAACTGTTCATCAAAATACCACTCCTCTAAGATTTGGAATAGAAATTCTCCATGGTTTCCCCTCCATACAAATATACAAATGCATGAAAAATACACGATCCCATTAACATGAGGGAACTCCCTGTGTGGGAATTCACCCCACCAAGGCCAATAGGACATAGTTCACAGTAAAAGCTGTTGTTCAGTTGTTTTGATTGTATTCAACTCTAATTTGGGGTTTCCTTGGCAGAGATACTGGAGTGGTTTGCCATTTCCTTTTTCAGCTCATTTTACAAAAGAGGAACTGAGGCTAACAGGGTTAAGTTACTTGCCTAGGGTCACCTAGTTAGTAAATGTCTGAGGCCAGATTTGAACTCAGGAAGATGAGTCTTTCTGACTCCAAGCTATCCACTGTGCCACCTAGCTGCCCTCATAGTATAAACAGATAAATTCTAAGCAGTTGCCTGAGTCTTAGATGGGCTGAATAACTTGCCCAGGGTCACACAGTTTAGTATCAGAAGCAGTATTTGAACCCAAGCTTTTTGTCACCCCAAGTCCAACCTTCTATCCATAGTACCACATTTCCAAGTATCAAACATCAAACACCAGCCTCAAGTGGAATTTCTTATGCCAGTGACTTACCAAAAGAGCTAATGCTTATTGTGGGTATATGCTAAGCATTTGTTTGGTTCCACTGTCTACACTAGTGATTCTTCAGCTGTTATGGGGTTACAGCCTCATATTCTGGTCTCATTTGATGTGGGCTCAACTACTCTTCTTAAGAAGGCTATAAGGATATATATTTATTTTTCTAATTAAAGTGCCATAAAAACATTACTTATTTATTGAGGATTTTATGAGTCTCTTTGGAATAACCAGCGCTGCTACATGGCTATTACAAAGACAGGATTAGGAATGAGTGGCCCATAAAAAGCATGAAGTTATCAGAAATGAGGAATGGGGTAAGTGTCGAGAGAATACATTTGCATAATCATTCCCAGCATTAGTAAAAATGATTATGCATGTAATGATTACATTTATCTTGAGCCTTTACATTTATTAAAATAATTTTTTTTTACTCTTGAAACAATGGCATTTTTCTAATTTTTTTTCCCTAAGGTTCTAATCTCATCACCACTACTTATATTATAGACCTGGGAGAAGAAAGGGCAGGGAGAGAGGAACAAAGGCTAAGGTTTTGGGACAAACACACACTCATACACACACACACACACACACAATTAGGAGAATAGAAAAAGATAACATGTAGCGACAGAAACAGTCTGACACAGAGGGAGAAGGTAGGAAGAAGGAGACCCAAAGGAGGAGAGAAGGCTTTAGAGGGCCAGTTAGATCCTGAGAACTATCTAATAACACACTAAGAGGTAAGGGGATTGGACTGAAAAAAGGAAGATTCTTAGTAATGGAAGTCTTAAGGAGATAATAAAAATTGAGGACCAGGGATTCAGTGAGGGTGAGGGATTATCCCCCCCAAAGGAATAAAAGGGGATGAACACGAGTAAAAGGACATTGAATGAGACAAACGTATTCCCAGGCCCCCAAAGGGTAAGGAAGAGAGAGACTCACCATCCCTCGAACTCTCTCCTCCCTCCTCCTGCTGCTCCAGTGAAAGTAGGAGAAAGATCCCAACTCTCACCTCTGTCCAGCAGAACAGACTAAGCCTCTTCCGCTTCCCTTGCTAAGAGCTCCTAAGGGAATTTTTGTTAGGAGGGCAAAGGTGGCAAAGTTCTGAATAGATCAACACCTCCTCTGGGTTTTTCTGTACTTTGGGGGCAGGAGGAGGGTAGGAGGCCCAGATCTGGCCCAGTATATGCCCAGTAGTCCACCAGGCAACTAAAATTCCATTCTTAGAAATTCTGTAGAGATGACAGAGGCTTATTTTAATTCAAATCTGGATATTCCTGGGGAAAAAAAATCAATCACTAATAACCCATCAAGGTACACTTCCTATCTAGGAATAGAAGAGAAGAATTTTCTACCTCATTTCATCATGAGACAATTTAATAATCAGCAATAATCTCAGGTAGTTCCAGATTGCCTTCATTCCCTATAGGTATATCCCTGGTGTTAGGCAGGAAAAAAAAATGGGGTGGAAGGAGATGTTGGGGAGGATAAACAGCGCCAAAGAATATAAACAAATTCTCAAGGCCACCACTCACTTGGCCAGGCTCCCAGAAGAGACAGGGGCTAGATGAGGAATGACAATGAATGCGAGCTTGCCTTGACTAACAGAAAGCAGGGGAAGAAGAATATTCTTGAAATGCCAAATTGATAGCACACACTCCATTTAGCATTCTACTCTGAGCTCTCATTATGTCATGGAAGTGACTACATTCTTGAAAGATGCAAAAAGTTTCAGTGAATGAAAGAATGAGTGGGTGATGCAGTGGAAAGGGGTTGAATTTGGAGTTAGAGGACCTGGGCTTGAATACTGGTCTAGGACTGTGTTTCCCACCAGTGAAATGGAGAGGGAGACCTATATGATGCTTTCCAGTTCCTGTTCCTAAATTCTATGATCCTGAATATGGGCCTTGCTTGGGGTTATAACCTGACAACCAGGTTTACAGGGGCTCATCTTCATGCTGACAGCCAGGGGATGAATTACTTCTGCTCCCAGAGTACCCTGAGAGGTCTGGAGGAGTCAGGCTTGGTATTGGTAGCTGTGCCCAGATGGAGGATTTCTGAAGCACAGGAAGAGTATTGACAGAAGATCTTTTCGAGTCCCTTGTTCATTCAATGATTCACAGAAGTTCATAATGTCTTCTAATGCTCCCAAAGTCATTGATTTAGCTTTGTTGTTTTTGAATAATTTAGCTGCTTATGTGCCGGACTGGGAATCAGAAAGACATGAGTTCAAATCTTAGCTCAGACTTAACAAGCTGGGTAGCCTTTGGTAAGTTGCTCCCTCAGTCTCAGTTTCTTTATCTGTAAAATGTAGATAGGAATAGCACCTACATCAATAGTTACGGAGATCAAATAGGATAACATATGTCAAGAACTCTGAAATCCTTAAAGGATTAAATTAATGCTAGCTATTAATAATAATCTCTCAAGGGAAGCTATTTATAGATGTAAATACAGGTCTCATATAATGGAATAAATTAGTTACAGTAAAATTATTATACCAATAATCTGTTATAACATTACACTATATTGTTATTATTATATTGTAATAATTATAGCTCACATTTATGTAGCTCTTTAAAAGCCTTCAAAGTGTTTTAGGACAGGCAGCAAGGAGAGTGGATTAGAGGACTGGTCTGACTCTAAGCAAGTCATTTAACATCTCAGTAGAGTAGATGCCCATCTGCACTGGTCAAGGAAGTTACCTTCCAGAATTCCCCATATTAAAAAAAAAACCCACCATAGGTAAAGTTTCCCCAAAATGTGGGGAATTATATACTTACCTCGCCTAAGGTTCACAAAAACCCTTGTGAGGTAGATGTATTATTATTACCATTTAATAGATGAGGAAACTGAGGCTTAGGAAAGCTAAATTATGACTGGCCCCATGATCATGAAACTAGTAAACATCCAGGGGCCATCGTGCTGACCTTCATCTCACCATTGGACCTAGATGGCTCCAGAGGAGAGAATGAGGCTGGTGACTTTGCACAGCCCTCCCTCATTTAAATCCAATTCATATGTAAGTTGCAATATCACTTCCCTGATGTCATGGTCCTCTTTGACAATGAAGGACAAACAACAGTAAATGTTCAAGTTGGGATTTAAACCTAAGTCTTTCTGATTCCAAGTCTTCATATTTTTGTTGAGCAAATCCTGCCTTTCGTTGACTTTCATCACAAAACAGGTGCATTTGATGTACAAAAATGCTGCCTGCTAGAGGTAGTGAATGCTCATTTAGCAATAAAATTATTCGACATTTGGATGGCACCTAATTTAGTTAGTCCAACTTCATTTTACAAACAAGAAAACTGAGGTCTAATGAATGCCTTGACTAATGCACACAGATACCAAGAACCAGGATTTAAACCCAGTTCCGTATGAAATCTAATATGCCACTTGTCTAGTTCTTTCAGTCTTGTCCAACTCTTTTTAGCTCCATTTGGGGTTTTCTTGGCAAAGACACTGGCGTGATTTGCCATTTCCTTCTCTACCTCATTTTACAGATAAGGAAACTGAGACTTACCCCAGGGTCACACAGGTAGTATGTGTCTGAGGCTGGATTTGAACTCATGAAGAGGAGTCTTCCTGACTCTTCCTGCCCAGCACGCTATTCATTATGCCACCTAGCTGCAGCATTTCTTTATGATGAGCTATGCCTATGAACGAATTAGAATCCATTCCAGATATCACCTTTGTTAGATAATGTTTTTCTTGCCATTAACATCCTCTAATAAGCCTGACTGAAATGGTAACCTCTGTGACTGTGGTCTCTTGGACCTTTTCTCAATTCTCGTTCTTCTTGACTTCTTTGTAGCCCTTGACTCTGATGATCATCCTCTTTTCCTTGATATTTATTCAGGTCATGCCTGCTAATGGTGGGTGTCCCACAGAACTCTGTCCTGAGCTCTCTTCTCTCCTTCACTTGGTGATTTCATCAGCTCCCATGGATTCAATTATCATTTCAAGGCTCATGATTTTCTAACCTGCTTATCCAGCTTTAACCTCTCCACTGACCTCCAGTGTTGAATCTCCGAATGCCTTTTAGACATCTCAAATTGGATGCACCATAGACATTTTAAACTCAATCCGTCTAAAACTGAACCCATTATCTTTCCCCCAAACCCTTCCCTCTTCCACACTTCTCTTACTGGTGAAGGAATCTGCATCCTCTCAGTCACTCAGGCTTGCTAACTTGGTGTCATGTCTTTCTCACTCTCTATTAGTCAATCTGTTGACACTTTGTAATATTTCTTATATACTTCCCCTTCTTTCCTAACACTGCTAGTTCCCTGGTGCAGGCCCTTATCACCTTGGCTTGCTCTCCCACCCCCAAGTCTCTCCTCATGCCACTCAGCAGCCAAAGTCATCTTCTAGGACGCAATTTGGATGTCACCCCCTCACTCAATAAATCCCAGTGACTCCCTATCAACTACATCAAACTCAATTTGTTCAAAGTCTTCCATACCCTGCTCCTCCCACTCCAGTCTTATACCTTATACCTCCTCCATGTAGTTTGTGATCCAGTGCCACGGGTCTCCTGGCTGTTCCCTACACAAGACACTCCATCTGTCTACTCAGGCATTTTCCCTGTTGGTCCCCCAGACCCGGCTTGTTCTCTCTCCTGGTCTCTGCCTCCTGGTTTCCTTGAAGTCCCCTATCTCAATCCCTTTAATCCTGTAAAGAGCTTGTTTGTACATAGTTATATTGTGAGCTCCTTGAGGGCAGGGACAATATTTTGCCTTTCTTTGTATGCCTAGAACTCAGCACAGTGGCCTTCACAACAGTGCTGATGTCTCAGACACTTAATAGCTATGTGACCCTGAGCAAGTCACTTAACCCTGATTGCCTCTGTTTCCTCATCTGTAAAATGAGCTGGGGAAGGAAATGGCAAACCACTACTGTATCTTTGCCAAGAGAGCCCAGTGGCCTGCATGTAGTGGCCACTTTAATAAATCTATATTGACAGACCAGTCTTCAGAGATTCACTTGGCATCAGTTTGTTGACTGTAAAATGAATTCCTTAGATTAGATGAGATTGGAGGTCACTTCCAGCTCAATGTCCTATAAATCAAGGCTGTAGCTTGAGGAGGGTCGGACAATATCGACTCTAGCAATCTGTCAGCCACAGACAAACAGCAATGTGTAAGGATCACAAGAGTAACTGAGTAGATCTCAAGATGAGAGTAAAACTACTTGCAAAATGTTCACTTTAAAATGATGTTTTAAAGAAACTCTGTAGGTAAAAGAAAAGGATTTTTTAAGTATTATTTTTCAAGCATTTTTCCTCCCAACCCCTACACACTGAATGCTTACAACCTATATATTATATATATATATATATTTTTTTTTTTTTTTTGGTGGAATAGTCTTCCTCTTGTTAACAGGGAAGAGACAAGAACACAGTCCATTTCAAAATACCAAACAGGTGCCAAGAATTGCCAGGTGCCGGACTCAAGGGATTGCTTCAATCCTCTGGCTTCTTGAAAGAAAAAGGAGATTTAAATCTCATTAAGTCAGGCTTCCCTAAATCTAATTAGACTCCACCCAAGCTAGGCTGAGGTTCATTTTTGTATCTAGGAAAAATTAGAACCAAGATTATTCCCTATTCAGAATAAACTTTTCAAGCTATTTGGGAGTAAAAAGGTTACTTACAAATAGCATCATTGTAATGTAAATCTGGGCCAGCCTTGGGCTGGTGGGGCTTTGATATGCTAATCACGAATAATTCTGTTCTTCTCATCCAAGAGTGACCTCCAATTACAGTTTCTGCTTATAAGATACCTTCTCCACGCCAGGGAGACAAGTTCTAGAGTTTTCTAAAAGGGCTTTTGTTTCCAGGCCTAAAATGCTTTGATCCTAGGTTGGCAGTAACAACAAAGGGAAAACATGTTCACCAGAGCTCAGGAAGCCATTCCACCCTTGGTGGATTTTATCACAACTCACAGATAAGGCCAGAAACCACTTATTATTACTATAGAGACCCAGAGATGGGAACCTGAATATCTGGGAATAATAAATAGCATTTCTTTAAAATAGTCCATAAATCAGACGGGAAGGGCAGTTAGGTGGCACAGTAGCTAGAGTGTTCTGCTTGGGATCAGGAAGACTAATTTTCCTGAGTTCAAACCCAGCCTCAGAGACTTACTAGCTGTGTGACCCTGGGCAAGTCACTTAACCCTGTTTGCCTCAGATTCCCTCATCTGTAAAATGAAGGAGAAGGAAATGGCAAACCACTCCAGCATCTCTGCTAAGAAAACCCCAAATGGGGTCACAAAGAGTTGGACAGACTGAAACAATTGAACAACAATTTAAACAGGCCTTTCTCTAGTTTATCCAAATTAGGGAGGTTTCATTGGACATATTTTTCAGCAAGTCTGGTCCTAGATTCCTGGCCAGATGGATGTCTGTCTCCAGCTTAGAGAGCTCTCCAGGGACGTATATTTCCCAATAACTTGTTTTAAAAGTTCAACAATGTTTACTGGTGGAATATTTTTATGCCTAAATATTCATTTCTCACCTGGCTTCACTACTCTGGGACATCTCTGACCTTGCTGCCAAGCCCCAGGAAGGCCATTACTGGGTAAACCTCATCCTCTTGCAAGATTCCATTAGCCTTGGGACTCCACCCCATCATCACGCTCTGCTTCTCTGGGGGATGGAACCACAGATGCCCAAGCCTCCCTTTAAGGAGGAAACTCAGCTCAGAATACTTTCTCATTTCTCACCTGGGACCTCTGTGATTTCTCCATCATGCCCGAGAGATGGAAGTTCTTTGACTACAGACTGCTTTAGCACCCTGCCTTGGCACGCAGTAGGCCCTTAATAAATGTTTACTGTTTATTATATGACTATGACTATATCCTTTCTGCTGTAATATAACCTATTTATTCCTGTTTAATTTTCAGTGGACGTAATTATATTTC
Organism: Petaurus breviceps papuanus; assembly: GCF_028583685.1. Taxonomy (NCBI): domain Eukaryota; kingdom Metazoa; phylum Chordata; class Mammalia; order Diprotodontia; family Petauridae; genus Petaurus; species Petaurus breviceps. The sequence goes on from NW_027186296.1 coordinate 109,532,675, forward strand.
CAACCTACATTTATATGTGAGAAGTTGTTTCAGTTCCCTCAGCCATTCCCTCCTAAAGCCTGTTTCAAGCCTGTTTCTAGGGTTTTCTGGAGATGGCATCTGATATCAGGAGAACTTCTTGAATGAACACATTATATATACTCTGAACCACTGTTTTCAGGCAAACTGGGCTGACATTGGAGAGGATGAGTTGGCAACAGAAGACTAGAAATCAACTACAGATTGCAAAGTGACCTTCAAAGCCCCTAGCCAACATCCTTTCTTATTCAATCTTTTAATCTTTTCTGTTGTTGTTAATCTCACTGGAAACTCTCCAGATTTTCTACATCTTGCTCAAGTTGTGCAGCCCCAAACTGAGCATCCAGCTTTAGCAAAAACTAATAACATTTAGCAAGGTACCTAGCACAAAGCATGTGTGGGCTGGAGTAGAGCATGGCTGAAGGAATGAAGGAATGAATGAACTTGATCCATTCAATTTAAGAATACATAGAGAGGATTATCTGGGATGGTTAGCTCAACTGAGTGTGGGATCCATATCCATCCAGTGGGATCCAGTAAACATTAAAAACAACACAGAAAGAACCCTTTTCTTTGGTCATATACATCTCAACCCAAGTCACCTGGATGTTAGCTCCTAGTGATGGCACCAGAAATAACACCCTGCCACTCTACTTGCATACACATGAGCAGAACACCTTTCTCTGGTATATGCCCCGTTGTTATCCTTCCTTTATAAAACAGGGCTCTCTAGGATGCAATGCTACCCCAAGAGTAGGTTAAATCCTTGTGTATATTTACAGACTCTCAGAATTGGATGGGAAATCAAGAGATATAGTCCACCTTGTACTTCACTAAAACTCTCCTCTGTAATATCTCCCACATGTGGCCATCCAAGCCTCAGGTGAACCCCTCAAATGAGGGAGATGCCTAAACACCCCTAACACCTTCTCCCAGGCGGCCCGTTCCACTTTTGGAATTCCCTATCACAAATATATCTATATCTATCTATAAATATGTCTATATCTCTATATAAAGATAATCCTAGAAGTCGTACTAAAAGTCACATTCCTCATCCCCTTGATCACCACCCCAATATTTTGTCACTTTGGAAGATACCTCCACCCTTGAGGCCCCTTCCTCTGATTGGTGAGTTTTTAACTAGAATCTCCATCTGAGAAAGGAGTCAGGATGACTAGACATTACACTCCTCCTCTCCTAGCTTTCCTCCTGAATCTCCAGACTTCTTCATTTTGCCTCTGCATGAATACCGCTAACCACCTCCAGCCCTTTCCAGTTCCCTTTTATGTATTATTCTCCCCAGTAGAATATAAGCTCATTGAGGGCAGAGGGCTGCCTTTCTTTTTGCTTTTATTTGTATTCCCAGCGCTTAGCATAGTGTCTAGCTACAGGGGTGGGGAGCCCTCAGTCCCAAGGCCACATGTGGCCCTTTAGGTCCTCAAGTGTGGCCCTTTAACTGAATCCAAACTTCCTGAAGTAGATGGTAAAGTAGTATGGATTCAAAGGTTCACACTTGAGGACCTAGAGGGCCATGTATGGCCTCAAGGCCACAGGTTCCCCACTCCTGGTTTAGCACATTCTTCATATATGTTTTATCTTGGAAAAGTCCTTCCACACTCAGGATTCTCCTATTCTAACCCCAGAATATTTATTTTATGCATTTAAAAAACACCACTCCAAGAAGATACCTATAGGCTTTGCCAGACTGTCACAACACAAAGTTTAAGAACTGGTGCTTTAAAAACAAATGTGTGTCTGCCTTCTTGATGAGGGGAGAGGGGAAGGAGGGAGGAAGAGAATTTGGAATGCAAATTTTTTAAGAAACAAATATTAAAATTTGTTTTTATATGTAATTGGGGGAAAAATAAAATATCAAATTAAAAAAAAAAGATTCTACCTCTATGACTCACTTCCCAGTCACTCCCAAAGTCCCTGGCCCTAGGGTGATGGCCCCTATTCACTATCCCCCAGCAATAGCTTTATCATCCCAGATGTTCCAGGCATTCTTTGTTGGGCTACACAGCCTACCACATTAAAGAAACTGGATTAAAAACACAATCTAGGAAAATGCTTAGTTACACAGTCAGAGAGCAAGGAGAAAATGCTACAAAAACAAAGGTTAAAAGAGAAGCAAATCATTGGGATAGAGTCCCTTAGCAACCAGGAAAAGCCCAGAGAGAAAAATGAAAGGCACACCCGGCACAAGAAGAGGCCCCAAGATTTTCCCTTTAATTACCTTCTGATTTAGGACTAGGAGTGGATGCAGGAAACTGGTAGGTAGGAGAGTAAGGATTGTCTTCTGTAGCAGAGAAAAGCAGTGGATTTTTGAAACTATCCACCAGGAAGGAGAAATACTGACAATTCCTCTGTTGTCTATGTCAAGTAACTTTGTTATCTCTTTTAGTGTTATTAGAACACATGGGCATCACACATAAAAATAGATTAATGAGTTAGAAAGGATTCAGTCACCTTAGAGATCACATCATGCAGATGAGTGAAATAAAATTTTTGTCAACAGAAAAAAACTAAAAAAAATGTCAATTCTAAATGCCAAATTTTATTCCTAAAAATAATAAATAAATAAACAAATGAATAAAGCCCAGAACTATAAGAATTAATATAAGGAGCAGCAAACAGATATGCTTATGTCTAAGCTTATGGTACCTTCAGGTTTTTGCTGGATTTCAGGAAGTTCGGGGAATTTGTAGGTGGGGAAATAAGGGTTTTCTTCAGGAGTGTCTACATAGAGTTGCAAGTTTTAGAAAAAGAATAGAGGAAGATACAAGTGAAGAAAATGAGTGACTGAGAATCCGTACACATACAGTTCAGAAGATTCCTGGAATCGAATCAAGGAACACCCTCTATTTCAGTTGGTAAGAGCCCAAGAATCCTAAGTGCTCTTGGGGGAAAAATATCCAGTCCATTTGCCTGCATTATAGATATGCCCAAAGTGATGGTGAGAGAAATCCCAACTCCTATTATTAGTCAAGCAGTTTCAAACTTTTGCTGTGTTTGTAGGTTTCAAAATATAATCCCAAATAAATGATAGGTGATGAAAGAATTCAACATACAAATATACTTACATCACAGAAAATTTCATAAAGACATTCACTTTATAAATAAGGCAAATGACCAGATCCTCAATTTGCCAAATCTTGGATAGATCCTTATTGGGTGCTTTGTTCAGGGCCTTTCATTTTCGCTTGAGGTAATAGCACAGGGAATCAAAGAATCCCATTGGGATGGGTGAGCTGCCATCCAACACTCCATGTATTTCACACAACTATGATACTGCATCAGGGCAGTGGCACTGCCAGGCGGTAAGCAGAGATGTCAGGATAGATGCCAAGAGGCCATGACCACACCCACTGGTCTGCCTAACAGCCACTGGACTGGAAGTCCAGGAAACAAAATGACTTTGCTAATTGGTAAGGGAACTGTGATTGATAATGGAAGAACAAAGGGACAAAAACAACTAGCTACACCAAGGCTATACTTTAACATAAATACAGGACCTATTTGTCAACAGGATAAATTCTCATCAATTGGCATCTTGATAGGTAGAAATAGAGGGTGTCCTAAAAGTCTTAGTGTGGTTTAAAGCTAATTACAGTTTATTGAAGCTTAAAACTGCAGTAAGACTTTTGGGACACCTTAAATATCAAAATAAAGTACACTTGAGTTCACATTTAATATTGCATTTGCTAGTTATTAATGACATTGGCTCTTATAAGCAGATTAGTTCAAGGCCGTAGAGAAAATATTAATGTGAGATTCTAGCTCTTATATGCACTAATCGACAGAAAAGCTTTCTTGGTGTCTGACAATGCCATCAATGTCATGGATGTAGACTCGATTTAGTTATATGGAGCAGGGATATAGAATGGCCAGCATTTGGAGGAACTCATATTACCTCCCACTGGGAAAGAAGGTGCATTCCTGCCTGTCATCTTTTTTAAAAACACATGAGAAAATATGGCAAAGATTTGGAAAGGTTCTGCATATGGCGCCATGCTGGGCTTCTCTCAGCAGGCTGTCTATCAGTCAGCATTTCAGGGTGTGATTGGACTTGGAAGTGGATCTTCTCCAACTGGAGTGTGCTCCTAGTATGAGTGAGTGTATTCTGCTGTGTGAACCCAAGTCTGGTTCTTGAGGCGATTTGCCAAAAACCATTTCCCAGGCTGAGATAATTATAATTAAGAATACCGGTGATAACAATACCAACTTCCATCTGTATCATGCTTTCTGAAGTACTTGATCACAAATTCAAACATAGGTCCCCAGGAGGAATAGTGGGCAGTATGTTCAACTTGTAGTAAATAAGATGGGGGTTTAAAATTCCTAACTTTGTGAATCCAGGTAACTCAACCTTTCTGAACCTCAGTTTCCCGATCTGAAAAAAACAAGGGTATAATACTGGGTGTCCCAAAAGTCTTAGTGCAGTTTTAGGTATCAAAACTTAAAGTCACATTAAGGTTTTGGGAACACCCAGTCCTTGTAGTGCTTACCTCCCAGGGGTAGTTGAGGTTCAAACAAGATAAGGTGGCCAAAGCACTTGGTATCCTTTAAAACACTATATGAATAGGAATAGAGACTGGACCTGTAATTTCATTAACATAGCGAATTTTCTCTACCAAAATAGTTTGGTATCTTCTCTGTCATTCATAGTCACCAGTGAATGGCTAAGAACATCAGATGATTTGTCTGAAGGTCACAAAGTCAGTATTTGTTCACATCAAGGCAAGACTTGAATTCGGATCTTCCCTGTTCCAAGGTCAGCTCTCTAAGCCTTTATATTATATTGCCTCAAGCCATATAAATGATGATTATTGTTGTTGTAAGTGGGATAGGAAACAGAGAACTTAGAAACTTCTTCTTTAGTGCCTGAGCCAGGACAAAACCCAAGGTATTCTCACTGCAAGGCCAATGATCTTTCCCCACTTCTATCCCCATGGCTCTCTCTGACTGACATGCAGGAGGAGTCACCAAGAAGAAGTCATAGAGCTTAGCTTCCCACTGACAGGCTTGTTTCGGAGGCTGGTGTACAAGCTTAGACTTTGCTCAAACACAACCTGCATCCCACAAGCGACCGAGAAAACTTTACAGCAGAACTCCAAACTCCAACTCGTAGGCAGTTACAAAAAGGATCTTTCCCTGCAGCTCTTGGAGAAGTGGGGGTGCACCAAGCCAAAGAAACTCTTAACAGAGCACCTACATATAACCTCTGTGCAAATATGAGTCTAGACCCTGTCATTATAACCATAATGTTGGCAGAGAGATCAGCCAAATTAAAACCAATACCTCTGTTAAGCTTGTGGATCTGTTTGAACATCGTCTTATACCAGTCTTTGGATCTCTCAGTGTTCTAGATAAAAAAAGAAGAAAGAAATATAATCAAAATCTTATGGCTTAGAACTTTTATGATTATTACAGAAACAAAAATCACAGCCTACTACAAGTAAGCTGGAATATGTGATGATAAACAAAGTTAAATCCATCCAAATAGCATTTCTTAACTTGATGATTTACATTTAGACCTCTATCTTGATTTTTTTTTTGTATTCTGGATTTTCAATATAAACTAAAATATCATTCACAAAAAGAGATATTTAAACTCTTCTTTGTCAATGCTTATACCTTTGATTTCTTTCTTGCCTTATTGCTACAGTTAGCATTTCTAGAACGATGATTATCAAGGAATGTTAAGGGGTTCCCTGAACTTGTCTTTTTGAGTTGCCATATTTTCCAGAAACACCAGACCCAGAGCATGCAGGAGGCCTTGATGTGTCAAGGAAGAAGCCCCATGTTAATAATAAAGATGATAACTACTCATATTCATACAGTGCTTTAAGGTTATTTGAAGCACTTTACAAATATTGTCTCATTTTATCCTTCCAACATCCCTGGGAGGTGCATGCTGTTATTCCCCACATTTCACAATGAAGGAGACCAAGAGAGACAGAGATTAAATGAATTTCCTAGGGTCACACAGTCAGGGAGTATCTGAGTCTAGATGGGAACTCAAGTCTCTCTGACTCCAAATCCAACAGTCTATTTACTGAACCACAATTAATATCAACACTAATATCTAGTTCCTCTAAAACCCAGAGCTAGAACTATGGCAAGGCATCATGGAGAATAAGCTCCCAAAAGGAAGAAAAAGTACGATCAGGGTCAACGTGATAGTTGTCTTCCTGAAAGACTGCAGTGTGCAAGAGCAATGTGTCTTGTTCTACTTAGTATAAGAGGGAGGAACTAGGCACCATGGTGTAGAAGCTGCCCACAGGGAAATAGAAACCTGGTACCAAGAAAAACTTCCTAACAATTTGGTGTCCCTATAGGTATCCACTATAGAAATTCTTCCACATTGGAAATTCTTCCAATTCCATGAATCCTTCCTTGATTGTTGCAGTAAGAATTTATCTTTTTCCTCCTTAGACCTTTCAGATGCTTTTTTACATCTCCCTGTCTTATATACTCAATATATCCTATTTTTACCTTGTGATGTACTGTTTCTTATCTCCTCCATGAGATTATAAACAACGTTAAGACAAGAACCAATTCTTACTTATCTTTTTCCCTCCTTATCACCTTGCAAAGAGATGCTATGTCAGAAGTGGGGAACATGCAGCCTTCAGGCCACATGTGACCTTTGGGGATTTGTTCTGTGAAGTTTGGATTCAGTCAAAGGGCCTCACTTGAAGAAGACCTAGAGGGCCATATGTGGCCTTGAGGCCACAGGTTCCCCACCCTGTTGTGCACAGAAGGTGTTTAATAAATTTGTTAAATAAAGAAACTCAGAAGATAAAAGTATTCCATGTTTATGATTGGGTTGCTTAAATTTATAAGCAAGATGACATGGAAATAATCATCAAGGACCACTTTGTAGTTGGCCATGAAACCATATTGAAGGTCTTCTTAATCATCCTTCTGGTCATACATACATAAAGACATATAGATAAATGTAGAATATATATGCAGTGTGTGTGTATATGTGTGTGTGTTTATGTGTGTGTGTGGTGTGTGCATGTGTGTAAAACTGGTGACATACATATTGTACTAAATCTGTTTCAAGACTTGGTTAATAATGACTCTCAGAGAGGGGCTCATACCCTTAGTGGAATGCCCACTTCATCCATGGAACCATCACTTAGGCACTGAGGGCTCTTAACCAGTCTTCTACTTTCATCCTTTACTGCTTTATCTGGTCGTGTGCTAGGAACAACTTTCTCCCATGTTGGTGCTGAATCTACTTTCTCTTCATTCCTTCTCTCAGGTACGGGATCTGGAATTGAAGGGGAATTATATTATTACTCTCCTTATTATAAATGCTTCACAATACCTGGCCTCAGGCATAAGTGATCGAGGGAAGTTGAACAACTTCTTCTAGAACTTTTGAAATGAGACAGGATACGGTGCAACACTGATGTCTGGATAGTAATATTCCTGTATTTCCTAGTTTAACTTATTTTATCTAGAGGTTGAAGAACTAGGTACCCACAGGAGCTGGACACAGAACCATTTCTACTGATTACACAGTCATAATTAATTTCCTTGTGACCTTCAATAAGCCGATTGCTTGATTCTCAAACATATCTTTAATCACTGACATTTTAACTTGTAAAGGGATTTCTCCCTTGAGCATATTGCAAGGAGGTCAGCTAAAATTTGGGACAAATATTTAACCAGACTCCAGTCAACAAAGAGAGGAATTTCTGGTCCATGGATTATGGTGGATGTGAAAACAGTCTCAAAACTAGGGTGTTATACAAATTTGAAGTATTAAGGTAAGTAGCAGAAGGAACACTGGACTTGGAATCAAAGAACCTGGGTTTGAATCCTGACTTGAACACTTATATGACCTTTAACCAAGTTGCTTAACCTCCCTAGCCCTCACTTGTTATTGAGGACAGAAATGGAAACAATAGGGGTAGAAGCTACAAGGGGACAGATTTAGGCTTGATATAAGAAACATCTTATTAACAGGTTGAACTAAGGCACAACCAGTTGCCTTAGGAGTGAGTGAGTCTCCCTCCACAGGAGAGCCTAAATGACCACTTCTCAGTGAAACTAGAGATTTCTATTCAGATAGAGGTTGGACTTGTTGAACAGCCAAGGCCGTGAGTCGATATCTATGTATCTATATCTATATCTTTTTAAGACAGATTCAGTCTGATACCTTGAGGCCTCTACTGGTAAGGCTGATACCTGGGAGGGTGTGATCAAGGGGAAAAATTACTTGGGAGAAAGCTACTTTCTTATCTTTTTATCCTAATTATTTTTTCTAATGGTGGTGAGGTCAGTCATTTCTGTTGTAGAAGGAATGTTGTCAGTGTCCTCTGAATGTTTGTGCCTTGGGAAAAAGCCTTAGTTACCCCACCCTAGTTATGGCCATAAATATATGTAGGCCAGTAATTGCCCATAAACATCAGACTGAAGACATTCAAAACCACGAAAAATGAACGAAAAGTGAGTGGAAGGTCAGCCTTTATCTGAAGGCACTCATGACAAATTTGTTATTATGCTTCAGAGGGTCTTCTACCCTTAAAAAACAGCTTAGAGTAATTTATAGTAAGTGCTCAGTTAAAAATTGACATGTTTTTAAATGGAGTAAGTTACAATGAAGGTCAAATTGTACTTCCCAACAACACACAGTAAAAATACAACATAACACCCCTTGTTTGCAATTCAGGTGCTTGTCCTGTTCCCTGGCACCACCCTAATGGATATTTTCTGTATTTATTATAGAAATCCTTCAACGTGTCCAAAAGATTCATCCCTGGTTTTATCAAGCACTCTTTCTTAGTCTTCACTGGAAAAAAAAATCAGTTTTACAATTCACATTTTTTCTAAAGTGGGTTTGTTTCTATGTTTACTTTCTTGATCCTGGGAAAGGACTACAAATGTAAATGCCATAGGGCAAAGGTTGGCAACATTTTATTCCAAGAGGGCCTACTGTAACCATTTTCAGCTTGATATTTCCCCTTGGAGACGACTTTCTAAGGCAGCTTATTTCATTCTCTTGGCCTACACAGACTAGAGGAGCTTCGTTTTCCCCTGATAGCAGATTCTTTTGCATATCTGGGCAGATGGATGCCTTAGAGAGTCAGAGAGTTGTCCCCTAAAACCATATGCCCCCTGTATGTGTTCTGGCAATGGCTGACAAACAAGCCTGTTACTCCTTTCCTACACAAAAAGATGAGCACAGGGATGCAAAGAAAGTACACCCTAGGGAAGCACAAAGATACTTTTCAGGCCTCCCCTGACATGTTTCTCCATCATATACACTCTCAGAATGTAGGGTTACCAACCATGTTTTTGTTTAGAAACTCTGCCGCTGCACATGGGTTCAATGGCTGAGCTCAGTAGGAAGGCATTCTTTCCCCAAATATTTGGAAAGTCAAGAAAGGACCCAGAGACAAATCATCTTCTCACAGGTCTCTGGCACCTCTGAGTGGTACTCTAGCCTTTATTTCTTAGTTTGGGGCCAGGAAATGGGTTAGGCAAGAAACAGTAATATGAAGATGGAAAAGGCCAAAGTCTAATTGGCATGATTACAGCTCAGCACAGTCCTGATTGTTAGTTATTAACACTATGGAACAAATATGGGGCAAGGCCTATATATACTATTAAGAGAAGTGTTGTTTCTTTGTTCAACATATCAGTTCATTAGTGGGATGGCAGCAGAGTGGGGTGAAAAATGAGTAGAGATAATAACCATTGGATCTTATGGAATCAGGATGAAAAATTCTGATCTGGAAGCTTTTGGGACTATCTAGGGTCCAACTCTGTAATTTGGCAGCAGAATTTAAAAGTTCAATCCCTCAAATGTAGCAAGTCTAGACTCATCATGATATGGCCCTACATTTTGTTGGTCTCTGCATGACCCTACTTATCTTTCTTACTTCGATCTTGATTCTCTGTGATATGGTTTCATCGCCAATATTCAAAAGGCCAACTGAACATTTTTGATACCTACAGAAGTCATATGCTCAGGTCTTAAACCAAGGGCTAGGAAGAATCCTTTGCTATGATGTTTTACTCTAACTGCCATGATTGCTGGCAGCTAGGAATTGGGTGATGGGACCCAATCCAAGTCACGAGTGTGTTAGAGTCCAGGGAATTGCTTTAAAAGCAGGTAGCTAGGCATAAAAAATGAAGAGAGTTTACATTTGCCCATAAGAATGAATGATTACCATGTTGTAAGAGTATCAAGATGTTTACCCAATGCTGATAATGGGTAAATAGTTATGGTTGGTAGTCCATGTTTGTAGCAGGTGATTTTTGTGAATGGAGTTGAATGTGGAGAAGGCAGTGAGTTTGCAAAAGCATATAGCATGATTGGTTAATTAACTAAAAAGGGAACAAATAGCACAGTTACAAGGCAGTATGTGAACAGCAATGTGCTTTAGTTATGAATCTTTAGATAATTTAAAGGTGAATTTTGAGTCTTTGGATACAGTTACCTAGATGTTTCAGGCTGCGGTATACAAGGGTACCAGCAGATTCAGAGTGTGTAAAGTATTTAAATTTGAGAGTATAAAGTGGGACTCTTGTAAAAATTTCACTGGTCAGGGATAAGACCATCTGCTAGGAAAAAATAACCCATCTATACATACTAACACAATTCTAATTTCTTATAGATAAGTGAAAACATGCTAAGGAATATCTTAAGTATAATTCAGCATAGTCTGGGCAGTGCCCTGGGTTGCCAAGGGCACTGTTTGATAGCTGAAAGAGAATGGGATGCTTTGCCCTAGCAGAAGAAACATTTGAAAGAAAGAAGGCAAAGGGGATTACTACTCACCTGTTAGACTATTAAGCCGCTTTTGTTGTTCTGTAATAAAAGAAGAAAAACACAAAAAGAGTGAAACACAAGGTACATGAAAGGCAAAGAAGATCTGGTGACAAGTTATTCTGTTCCAAAACTCACTGCACTTTACCATCCTTTATTTCCAGATGCCAAAATGAAAAACAACCCCAAATGACAAAGTAGGTTTTACAGGGGGGAATGCTGACGCTCAAGCTCTGACACCTATCTCCAATGTGCATTTATTAAGCACCTACTATGTCCAGGCACTGTGCTAATTGTTGGAAACACAAAGACAAAATGGAAAACAACCCCTGCTCTCAAGAAGGCTCCAAATTTTAGGGTAGATACTCCTTTAAAGTGGATTCATTGATCGATTTGTTGAGTCTTCCCTTAAATGTATGTGATACGATTATAGAGTATGGATCTTGCTGTGGTCACTTGAAAGGGATCTGCCATGGAGGTGGATTTTGGGCATTGACACCTTACAAATTGGGCTTCAGAGACAGAGGGTGCCTCCTGATGACTAGATGACTGAGGCTCAGGAGCACAGACTGCTACTGGAGGAGAGTGCCTGGCACATAGTAGGAGCTTAATAAATGCTTCTTGACATGACTTGATGGAGAAGCTGCCTCTCTTATAGTCTATCAAAGGGATTTGTGATTATTCTCTTCTTTCTGGTACTCTCTCTCTTTGGATGTCCTTCCTGTTAGCAGAAAGGGATGACTTTCAAGAGAAGCACATGGTCATAGTCACGTACTTGCCCAGGGAAGTCTGAGAGGGGAATTTCTGGACATCCATCCACATGTGGACTAACTTCTATCTTTCTGTTTCCTTTTATGAGGTCAGAGATAACTAGTTCCAAGAATAGATATCTCCAGTCTTGGAGATTACTTTGTAGGAAATCCTTGAGTTCATAAATTCCTTCATTAGAGAACTTGGTTTCTCAGAAGGAAAACACTTCTTTGATAGCATGCTTCTCAGAAAAAGGAGGCCCACCAACAGGCTGCCCCTGCAGCTGACATGCCATGAAGAGCCAGGAGATATACACCATGCCAACCCTCCATAGCACTGCTGTAAATTGCTGAGATATTGCAAGTCAGAGGTGAATGGCAAATAGTTGTTCTCCAGTCCCACCCACAAAGTAGCTTCCTCCACCTTCCAGAAGCATTTCAGCATTCTTATATTTCTGTATGTGCTTTCGGGCTCCTATGAGTTCTTGGAGTCTTAGGCAATTTCCTTAGTGGAGGAAATAAAAAGCTGACCCATACTCAATAGCTAAATTGTCAAGTGAGTAACCTGATGCTTTCATTTGGGAAATCAAGACATGAATCATATCAAAGATGTATGTTAGAGATTTTACTGTAGAATTCTGGGGGGGGGGGGCATAAGAAGCCAAGGAGTCAAACTGACCCCTATCAGGTCAGCTTCCCAGGAATGAAAGGCATCCGTATGAACCGAGAGTCTTTTGGAGGGACCTAGAACACAGGTCATACTCCTTTGCAGTACTCTAGGTACACATACAAGTAAGCGAACACAGAAATGGCAGATATCTTAAAAACTGCTAAAGTTGGAACAACCATAAAAATAAATGTAAAGCAAATACCAGACTATAAATACTTTATCAACATTAAAAAAAAAACTTTCTGCTTGCCTCTGCTCCCACGCCCATCATCAGCTGACCTGAAGTAAACAGCAATGATTTTAGGAAGAACAAATCTTGAAGAGACTACCACTCGACAGCTATATTCAATTCAACAAACATTATGTTCCAGAGGTCCAATATCTTATAGTGGAAAAGAGACTAGATTTGGATTAAAAAAAAATCAAATCTGAATTTGAATGTTAACTGCTACTGAACTGCAGAATCATGAAGCAAGTCACTTGACTTCCCTGGGCCTCGGTTTCCCAAAATTTTAAAATGGGGAAAATTGTTTCTTCCCTACTCAGGGTCTCTTCCCACTCAGGAGCTGTGGGAAGGACCAATGGGGAAGTGTTGACAAAATGCTTTGTGGATAAAAATGTTATTATTGATAGAGATAGATAGCAGGCCAGTCAGCCAGGAGGCAGATATCATTCTGTTTTGTGTGAAATGCCTTCAAAGAAGATTATCTGGGTGGTATACAATATTTAAGACCAGGATTCCAATCCCAGCTCCTTCACTGTTGCATGAAGTTGGATAAGCCCTGTCCTTTCTCTGAGACTCAGTTTCTCCCTCAGCAGAACAAAGGCTACACTAGACTAACTCTAAGGGCCAGTCCAGATATAATGTTCTAAAATCCTGAGATTGTGAGAGCAAACATTCCATGTGGCTATTTCTGTTCACCAGAAGCTTAGAACTGCTTTGTGAAATTCAGAGCAGAGCAAAGCTCAGTTAGCAAGGCCAAATTGTTCATACGTTATATACCAGCAGGACTGAGTTAAAAGGAACTCTTTCTATATGAGGGTAGGAAGAAGAAAAATCTCTTTTAGAATGTTTAAACTAGGTTTCAGAAAGTGGGGTAAAGATATCATTGCTTCAAGATTGAAATTGTTAAGAAATTGTGTCTATGACTAGGGCGTGTGTGGCAGAATATAGCTGCCAAGCTGGGCAGATTCCAAAGCAAAGCTAAGGACATTCTACTGACATAATCTCTGTTTATGTTTTGTTTTTTAAAAAAGGCCTGGAGGTAGTGGTTCTCAAAATGGTTAATAATATAAAATCGAATCTCCAAATATTCTAATATTCCATTAGATTGTGTGCTCCTTGAGGACCAATGTTAAGTACAATGCCTAGTTAACAGTAGGGACTTAAAAAATAGCGATTTACTGATTGGCAAACGTCCTCAACTCTTCCTGCTGAATGTGTGTGTGACTTGAAGCAGCAAAGTGGCCATGTGGATAGAGTTCTAGACTCTGAGAATGGAAGATATGAATTAAAATCCTCTCTCAGGACTAGCTGTGTGACCCTGGGCAAGTCACTTAATCTCTACCTGCCTCAGTTTCCTTACCTGTAAAAATGGAGATAATAATTCTCTCCTACATCACAGAGCTGTTGTGAAGATCAAATGAGATAACAAATGTAAAGTGTTTTTGTTAACCTTAAAGATACTATATAAATGTCATCTATTATTATTTTTCTAGTGCTTGGCCCAGCGCCTGGTATATGTTGTTGTTGCTAGGTGACACAGCAGATAGAGTGCCAGGTCTGGAGTCAGGAAGACTCATCTTTCTGAGTTCAAATCTGGCCTCAGATACTTACTGGCTGTGTGATCCTGGGTGAGTTATTTAATCCTGCTTGCCTCAGTTTCCTCATCTGTCAAATGAGCTAGAGGAGGAAATGGCGAACCACTCCAGTATCTTTGCCAGGAAAACCCCAAATGGGGTCACAAAGATTGGGACATGACTGAAATGACTGAACAACAACAATGAACCACTAATAGGTTCTGAAGAAACAGACTGGGATATTTCCATTCTTTTCTTGAGTTTTACATTTAGGCTATATCAAAATTCTATTTTCATAGGCCATATTCTCTTCTAGAATCCCAGCTTTGAGATGGAGACAGGAACCAGAGGGTTCCTGTGTGTGAAGGCTGGAGGGTTTCACATATTCAAGGCAGAGACAATGAATATCACAAGTAATACAGCTATGATGAAACGGCTTCCTAACATAAGTGAGGATGAGAACGTTAGTGTTTCTGACTCATGAGTCAATCTGCTACATGAAAACACTCCTGAAGAAACTGCCTTCCCCTTTGGGCACTAACTTACTTCTCCTATGTGAATTAGCTTAGATAAAGAAGAAAAGGATGATTCAGAAAAATTCATAGGAAATTGCATGTTCCCTTTTCTTCTTCAATAGCAATATTTTCAACATTGAAGAAGGTGCTACTAGTAAGTGTCAGTGGAACTTCTGGAAACAGACTGGTTTATTGGACACTTTAGAACAGAAGTAAGGACCCTTTTTTTTTCTGTTGAAAGTATCTGATAAACAAGAGGGGGGAAAAATGAACTAAAGGCTATCCTTAAGTGAAAAGCAGTGTAATTTAAAGCTTTGTTGTTTCCACTGAGACAAGAGAGACAGAGAGAGACACAGAGAGACAGAGAGAGAGAGAGACAGAGAGAACATTTCACTCAAGTTATTATTAAATGGGGAACATAAAACACTAGTCAATAAGCATAAGTAATAAAAATAGATTTCTGCTTCACCTGTTAATAGATTCAGAGCTGGAAAGGATCCTAGAGGCTATTGATTATGACTAGGTGGATAGAGAATTGGGCCTGGGGTCAGAAAGACCTGAGTTCAAATCCAGCCTCAGACACTTACTAGCTGTGTGACCCTGGGCAAGTCACTTCACCCTGTTTGTCTCAGTTTGCTCATCTGTAAAGTGATCTAGAGAGGGAAATGGAAAACCACTCCAGTATCTTTGCCAAGAAAACCCCAAATGGGGTCACAAAGAGTCAGACACAATTCAACAACAACTTATTTTAAAGATGAGACACTGCAAGATTTAACAACTCACTCAGAGTCACACAGTCAGTAAATGTCTGAGGGGGACAAAGCAGGGGGAGAGAAGGCCAACCTCAGACGTGAAGGTCCTGAATATCTGACGCCAGAGGAAATGATCACCGTCATTGAAATTCTGGTGAAGCAGACTTTCTGTACTGGCAAATAGCTAGCCTGCCTTCCTTTTCAAATTCCAAGGTATAAGGCATGTCTTAGAAATATACTTTGGAACCTTGGGGTTTGTTGGATCAACACATCAAATCATTGCTTCAGAGCTCCCTTGACAGGCAAGAGTTGTCAAGGGCGTGGAAGGTTCCAGTCTAAGTACAAGTCCTATAAATTGCACCATTAAATGTCTCCTGCAGGATTGCTTCATGTTGTCTAGATGCCAATCAAATGGAAGAAAGGGCACTGAGAGCAAGCTTCTGACCTCTCCACAAAGATCTAAGATTTCATCAAGTTTTTTTCCTCATGAACAAGTTGTAAACATCTAGGGAGGACTGAGAGGGCAGCAGAGGAAGGAAACGAGAATTTATTAAGTACCTATTATGGGATAGGCACTGTGATTAGCCAATATTACTTGATCTTCACCACAACCCTAGGATGTGAGTGCTATTATTATCTCCATTTTACAGTGGAGGGAAACTGAGGCAGACAGCAGTTAAGTAACTCGCCCAGGGTTACACAGCTAGTAAGTATCTGAGATACAATTTGAACTCAGGTCTTCCTAACTCTAAATAAGCACTCTATCTATTATGCCACTGAGACGCCCAGAAATAAATATTTAAATACTTTTTTTTTTCTAAATAAATATAATATGAGCTCTCAGTGCCTCTCCTCCTCAAATATGTCACTTAAAATTGCATCTGAAGCTTTGTGAGATTTTGCAGGCCCTTGCTTGGAATATTTTTTACTTTTCTTTTAGAAATAATTTGATCAAACTTAGTGATCTGGCTTCTCTGCCCACAGCAGATTAGAAGAAACATATTTTAAAAGAGGGCTGGGGAGGCAGAAATACACATATGAACAATAACAATAAGTGACATCTATCAGCATGGCCTCGGCAGAGGAGAAAAGAAAAACTATAGACATGATAATTCAAAAAGCAAACGAGCCTGTGGCCCTCTAGTAGAAGCAGAACCTCCCCTCCACACAAGCACACGTCAAGCATCTCTGGGCACACTGAGAAAGTACAGTAAACAGTTACTCATACTGACAACTCCAATGATTCCAGAAGAAAAAGCGACATTTTTTCCCATGTGCTGTTTTCTTATTATGTTTTAAAAGTCTTGAAATGAGAGTTAAAGAAAAATTTTTACTCCAAATGGTTAAAGGAAAAACAAATTTCAGATTCAAAAATGGAATGTTGCCCAATTCACTCAGGTGAAACATTTCATTCCCCAACAAAACCACACAAATGAGGCATTAGTCTTCTTAAACAGTCAAAGTATAGCCAGACATTAAGCTGGTTTAAGAACTAAAAGGTGAGAAGCAGGAACATTCAGGCAGTTAAGGATCCCAGGCAGTACACTATACACTATCCCACCCATCTGCTGTACTGTTACTACTAGTATTACCACGACTACTATTACTACTACAACTACCACTGCTACTATTATAATTATTACAGCAACAACCACTACTACTACTATTACTAAAATAATTGCTACTATTACTACTACCACTACTATGATTACTACAACTATTACTAACACTACTACTGTTACAACTACTACTACTATTACAACTATTAGTACTGCAACTTCCACTGCTACTACTACTACCACTACTATGATTACTGCAACTATTACTAACACTACTACTGTTACTAGTGCTACAACAATTACTACTACTATTATCACTATTAGTACTACAACTTCCACTGCTACTACTACTACCACCATTACTACTATTACTAAAACGATTACTACTACTATTACAAATATTACTAATACAGCTACCACTGTTACTACTGCTGTTACTACTACCATCACAACTTTTTTACTACTATGACTACCACTCCTACTATTACTACTACTCCTAAAACAACTACTACTACTATAACTACTATTAATACTACTACTAGAAATAATAATAATAGCTAGCATTTATATATGGCATTAAGGTTTGCAAAGCAAACAAATACTATCTCATTTTACCCTCACAACAACTCTATGAGACAGGTACTACTATTATACCCATTTTACAGATTTACAGATAAGGAAACTGAGGCAAAGACTTTTCACCATTTTTGTTGCACTCTTCTATTTTGTCTCTTGTTTATTAATGTCCTTTTAAGATGTGGTAAACACATCTGAACACAATCCTCCACATGTGGTCCAACCATGGCAGGGGATAGTGGGATTGCTGTTTTCCTAGTCCTGGAAGCTAAGTCTCTCTTAATATAGCCTAAGGCTGTATTACTTTTTTTGGCTGTCACATCATATCTTTGACTTTGACTCTTCAAGACTCAACTGAAGCTTTACTCCACTGAAATTTCCAGATCTTCAGATGAACTGCTGTCTAATGCCTTTCCCCACTGTGTATTTGTGAAGATGATTTTTTGAACCAAAGTGAAAGACTTTACACTTCTCTCTATTAAGTTTCATCTTATTGAATTCAGCCTAATGTTCTAACCTGCCAAGATCTCTTTGAATCCCGACTCTGACATCTCAATGGAAACTCATTTTGATTATATTACGTTTGGGTTCCAGTCTTTCACTCAGGAGCATTCTAGGTGGCTGGGGAGATTAGAAACAAACATATAAATAACAACAATAGTAATTAGTGGCAGCTGACAGCATGACCTCAAGAGAAAAGAAAGGGAAAACTACATAAAATAATTTAAAAAGCAAATTACACTATGTTTACTGAGATATAATCTGAAACAAACCGACTAACATACCAGGATAAGAGCTTCAAATCAATCCTACCCTGCCCTGCCCTCTGCCCCACAGAGAACTTCATCTGATAATGTTTTCATTCACCACCTCCCTCAAACCAATCTGTTCTTCTGCTCATTCCTCTCCTGAATCCATGTCCAATCAGAACCCTTCCCCTTTTACCCCCATATTATCTATCTGTAGAGCCTGACCTAACACAAAAGAAAAAAGAGAGGTGGGCTGATGATCTGGGTTCATAGCCCAGCTTTGCTCCTTTCTACCTCGACACTTTGCCAGTGATTTATCCTTTGAGCTCCAGCTTCTTCATCTGTAAAAGGTGGAGACTGGACTGCATATTCTCTGGGGCTATGATTCCATGGATACTTCTTTCAATACTGATTAGCTGTTTTATATGGAGTATAAGGAAAGGGAAGAAGTATGTATAGACAGCCTACTATGTGCCACATACTGTGATAGGCACTTTGTGCAATTATCTCATTTGATTATCATCTCATAGAATAATCATCTCAATTATTTATTATCTCAAATTATCACCTACCTGCAAGGTAGGTGCAGTTATTATCACCATTTTATAGTTGAAGAAACTGAGGCAGATAGAGGTTAAGTAACTTGTCCACAGTTAGTGTCTGAGGCTCTATTTGAAGTCAGGTCTTGCTGACTCCAGGCCCAGGGCTCTATCCACTGTGCCATCTAGCTACATCAGAGGTATGATCAGGGGGTGTTCTGATAAATGTTTAACAACTAGCTCTCTGGTAGTGGGGGGGAGGAAGTATGCCCACAACAAAATTATAAGTTTAATATGCATCATCAACATTTTCTCTAATACTTTGTTAAAACTAGAAAGCCAACAAACAACTCAAGCCCTAATTTTCAATGTTTGTCAATTTCCAATACACAAATGCTTAAGAAGAAAATTTAACAATTGGTTGTCACAAGCTGAGTTCAACCCGACTTCAGCACATCTGGGTATGACTGTCTTCCAAATCTTTTTTTCAGTTGATGACTCGGCAGCTCAAGGCTGACCTTTACCTTCACTTAATCCCATTCTTTCTAGCTATAGGCTATAAAAATAGCTATAATAATTGTTGGCATTTATATAGTGTCTTAAGGAATACTATATGAGAGGAACCTTACATATATATATGCATATGTACATATATATATATATATATATTCACCTAAGGAGGTAGGGGTACTTATTATTTCCCATTTGACAGATGAGGAAACTAAGGTAGGAAGAGGTTGTCACACTAAAATCACACTGCCAAAGTGTCCAAGGCTGGATCTGAACTCAGGACTTCTTGACTTCAGCTCTCCCACCATGCCACCTAGCTGTCTATTACTATCCTTTCATGGGGATGACTCCTTATTAAATCTATCCCCTCCTCAGATGGACTGGGCCAGGGAGTCCATAAATTCCACCAACAAAAGATGTAAAATGAATGGCCATCCTGCATCTCAGCCAAGATGAATGAAGTCTGACCAACCCCAATGGTATTCATTAGTGAACATTGGATCATGGAATTTCAGTCCTGAAAGTAAAGAGCTGCATTTTGCTCTGACCTTGAAGGCATTTCTGAGCACACTTCTAAATGACTAGGCACCTATAATAAGAGCCCATTCTTCTCAGTTCAATTTTAGTTCCCTGACAAGAATGATGGCTGTGCCTTAAAGTACAGTTCCCTCTAGCTGAAGTTAATACTGATTCCATAGGTACCTAAAATCACCTTGACAACCATCTGAATTAACACCAGTAACCTCAATCCATCTGCAGAAACACTGACTCATAGAAAGAGAACCAGACTAGAAATCAGGAATCTGGATTGGGAAGGGAAGGGAACAATCATTTATTAAGTGCCTACTGTGTGCTAGATTGGGGGCAACTAGGTGGTCTAGTGAATAGAGTATTGGGCCTGGAGTTAGGAAGACCTGAGTTCAAAATTGACCTCTGACACTTACTAGCTGTGTGACCCTGGGCAAGTCACTTACCCCTGTCTGCCTCCCATTCTAGTATCTTTGCCAAGAAAACTCCAAAAGAAGAGTTGGAAACAACTAAAAAATGACTAAACAACAAGGCGACAGGTGTAAGTGCTGAGCACTATTATCCCATTTGGTGCTCGTGAAAACCTTGAGAAGTAGGTACTATTATTACCTTCATTTTACAGTTGGAAGAAACTAAGGCAGGTAGAGGTAAAGTGACTTGCCCAAGGTCACACTTCTATAAGTGTCTGAGGCTGGTTTCAGATTCAGTTCTTCCTGATTCCAGGCCCAACACTCTGTCCACTATACCACCTTGCTGTCTCTAACGGCCGCAGGGGCCATTTCTGCAAGAGTAACTGACTGAATTTTTTAAAAGAAAAGAAAAGCCTGGTCAAAATAATCTAGCACTGAAAATGAACAGTGTTAAAAGAGCAGCTTCTGGAATAAATCTAGGGGAAATG
Organism: Petaurus breviceps papuanus; assembly: GCF_028583685.1. Taxonomy (NCBI): domain Eukaryota; kingdom Metazoa; phylum Chordata; class Mammalia; order Diprotodontia; family Petauridae; genus Petaurus; species Petaurus breviceps. The sequence continues at coordinate 109,553,333 of NW_027186296.1, forward strand.
TAACTTTGATTCGTAACTAAGATACCAGTAATACCTGATATTTAAAAATCAGTTTCTAATTGCTTATCTTCATTCTTGAGATAAATAATCTAAACTGGGCCAAAAGCCATCATTCCCTCCTTAAACTTATTCTGCCACTGAATCTTGCTTTCACTAATTCTACCTATATATAGAACTGGAATGGAGAGATTATGATGATAAGATGGTGAAGATGTAGCAAGGGTTTCTCTAACTTTATGATTAATTTTCTTAAGCCTAAAGAATTTTTTTTCTTTTTTCTTTTCTTTTTTGGAGGGGGGACTGGAGGGCAATTGGGATTAAGTGACTTGCCCAAGGTCACATGACTAGTTTTGTGTCGAGTGTCTGAGGCTGGATTTGAACTCAGGTCCTCCTGATTCCAGGGCCGGTGTTCTATTTACTGCTCCACCTAGCCTCCCCAGGCCTAAAGAATTTTTAACACTCCATTCCTGCTGTCCTCTGGGAGAAACCTTCCCTTAAACTATAAATTAAGAGATTACAAAGGGGCTAAAGACAGTCTTTTGCTTCCTCCTTGCTGGTGTGGAGAACTGGCCATCCCCATTCTTGGTTTGACCAAGACTGCTGGGAATTAGAAGAAACAATCCTGGTTTATGAAGCTAATACCATAAAGTCAGCTCAGAAGAAGCCACTCATGGACTTCATAAGTTTGGGTCTTTTCCCCAAACATATTTTTTTTCTTAACTGGACTATAAAATACACTGATGGATAGTTTGGAACTTAGCTACCCAAAATGTGTAACCTTACACACAAATTGCCCATGATTCAAAAAGTATCACAGATCATAAAATGTTACATCTGCAAGGGACTTCAGAGATCACTCACTACCACCTCCCCGTCTTGTGGATGATGAAGTGATGGGTCAACGTCATGGAGTCACCTTCCCAAAGTCACAAAGTTAGTAAGTGATACAGGTGGGACTCAAATTCTGAGCCCCCAATGAATTGTTCTTTCTATTGTGCTGAAGAGGCACATATCTCTAGGCAGTGGAGCTCAGTGGGAATAATGATGGATATGGAATCAGGAAGTCTGAATTTGAAGCCTAACTCTGGTATTCACTACCAGCATGACCATGGACAAGTCACAGACTCCGTGGGATCTAGTTTCTTTATCTGCTAAAATGAAGGGTTTGGACCAAGGTTTTCTCCAACTCAAAATTAAATGATATAATAGTTGTGAATTGTAATAGTATAGTGCTTGGCACATAGTAAGTGTTTAATAAATGTTTATGATGTTCCTCTTCTCCTAAATCTAAGATCTTTCAATCCACTGATATTTAGATATGCTATTTCATTTAACAAAATAGTTGAATGATCTCCCCGATTACTTGTATCCTTTAGATTCCAAGGTTCTCTCTGGGTAGACCTAGTAATTCCATTCCCTTGAAAACATCTGTTTAAATCATTGGAAGCTAAAAAAGAACCCAAGTTGATGATCTCAAATGGAAAGAAATCCCCTCCCCCCATGACGCTTATGCCATGGTTTTATTATCTCAAACTGGAACAGACCCGATGACTAGTTATTATCAGAAAGAGCTCCTCAGCATCAATATTCTTCAATACATTAAGAATGAGTGATTTTGTTCATGTGAGTACCCCTTCCATTGAAACAAAGGACCCACAGTCCCCCCTGTAATCATAGACATCATTCAAGAATATCTGTGAATTCAAAAGATTTCCCCAAAAGCCATCACCTATAACTAACCTGGTGGTTAATTCTCTCTAAATTTAATTAAGCTACTTCTTAGGTCAACTGACTTAGAATCTATCAAGGGATCCATCCTCAAAACCTTTCTCACTTGACAGGGCCTGGCAGAACTTGTGGTCCACTGAGCCTTTGAGACCCCCACAGCACACTAATACCACAACAAAGCATTTGAGTAGAACTTTGGTAGAGCACTGGTTATACAAGAGTGGTTGCATTTTGGTAGATATTTCCTTTCATCCAGATGGACTATACAAATCACTCCATCCAACAAGTCAATTCCTTCTGCTACCAAGGGGAACATTTGGTAGCAAATTCATCCTGGAGGGCTCATTTATATGCAGTTCTCAAAATAAGATGGTTTATCAGAGTCCTTCAGAGGTCCTTTTACAGATGAGGTGAATGACGAGTAATTCCTGCTTGAAATGTTTAGATCTGGTATTTAATAGTTCCACCAGTCCAGTTCAGGACTTCAAGGTACAGAAACTGAACTCCACATCTGGATGACCTAACATTATCCAGTGCACAAAGGATACATATGCCCAGAATACTCTACCTCTATCCAGGTAGGTTCTGATTCTAATCGATGAAGCAATACATACCATAGGAAACCAGTGCTGTTCAAACTTGCAGATCAGATTCTAGAGAACTGAGGACACTAAGGCCCTGGGCCTTTCATTGAAGCAGACAAGGGAAGATGGAGTAGTCTATTGTTAATGTGACCAATTAAATACTCATCCATGTTTTGTAGCATATTCTAAGTTCCTTTTATGAAGCCTCCTCCACAAGGAAGTGGGCTGGCCCTCCATCTGGATGGGAAAACAAGCCAGGCTCCTATTTTTTCAAAAGAATGTTAATTTTGCCTCTCATTCATCTGGTATCTAAAACATGTAGATTTGTCTTTAATCAGCACAGAATATCCACACTCAGAGTACTCCTCAGAGAGGTATTGACTGTGATCCAACATCTACCAAAAGTTCATTTTAGACTGCTGAGATTTGAAAGAAACATCCTAACATACATGGTGATTCTTCATGGAGAGGAAGGCAGAAGGTACTGTGGCTACAACATGGCACCTGGACTCAGGAAGACCCGAGTTCAAATCTGTCCTCAGACACTAGTTATATGACCTTAGGTAAGTCATTTAACCTCTGCCTGCCTCAGTTTCCTCAACTATAAAATTGTTCACTTGTTTTTCAGCCGTGTCCAACTCTTTGTGACCCCCCTTTGGGATTTTCTTGGCAAAGATACTAGAGTGTTTGCCATTTCCTTCTCCAGCTCATTTTAAAAATAAGGAAACTGAGGCAAACAGGGTTAAGTGACTTGTCCAGGGTCACACAGCTAGTAAGTGTCTGAAACTGGATTTGAACTCAGGAAGATAAGTTTTCCTAACTCCAGGCCTGGCACTGTATGTACTATGGCACCACCTAGTTGCCCTCAATTACAAAAAACTAAACACAGGTATAAAATACTAAACTATACTATAAAAACTCTAAACAATAAAATACTAAAATGCTAAAATAATAGCACCTACCTTACAGGATTGTTATGAAGGTCAAATGAAATAATACTTGTAAAGGACTTAGCACAGTGCCTGGGACATAGTAGGAACCATATAAAAGCTAGATGTTGTTATTGTTCATTGTTAAGCTCTCTAAGCTCTAGCCTTGTGTTAGATTATTAGAAAACAACTTACCCAAAACACACTCTCTCAGAGCCCCACAGAAGAGCCTTTACTGAATGCTAATGATAAGTCTTCAGCGTTTGTAGAAAGCCTACATGAATGTTCATCCAAAGAACACGTATTTGACTTTCACGCAGCCATAGTTGAAGGATGGCTCCCCAGCTACCTTCTTACCATCTGCTTTGTCAGTGATAGCAGAAATGCTCAGAACACTTAACCCTTTTACATCTTGAACTCCAGCTCTGATCACCCACTATTCAGATCAGTGGTTTCCTTAGTCACCTATGACATCCAGACCTGGCTCCGGTCAGCCTTACTTCATTCTCCCATCACCTCTTCATCAACTTCATGACTATGTACATGCAACTTCCTCCCCCACCATCACCACTGCCTCCACCTTTCCATCATCCAGTCAATACTGGTATTGCTTCTGGATGGAAAGAGTATGCTGGTCTACTCCCCTCCTTGGCCTCCCCTCTCCTTCATAAGTGTACTCTATCCTTACTAGGATATAAGTCCTTGAGGGCAAGGTTTTTTTATTTGCATCCCTAGGGCTTGGAACACAGCAATTGCCTGATAAACACTTTTTCATTCATTCATTATATAACTGTTTGTTATATAAGGTAACATGATAAATTCTTGTTTAAATTTAGTGCCAAGAAAAACTCCCTCCCAATAAATTCGTATACTTTATTTGTTCAGAAAACAAGAACTATATATAACCCAGTGTGTTCCCATTTTTTCTGTTTTAGCTGCCAGCTAAATTCATAGGCGTATAGAATTCAAAGCTGGAAGCAAGATTAGTGTTCATCTATTCTACCCTCCCCATTCTGCAGTGACCAGCTATACTGATTAACTCTTTCTAGAAGCCTGATAACAACATCTACTTTCCTACTTGTTCTAACTGATTTTCATCTCTTTTTATGTCTAATTGTACAACTGTATGCTGGATTGATCTTCATAGAGCTACTTGCAATCTTTTTTTTATTTTAATGTTTTATTACTACCTTTTAGCATTGAATCAGTCATTTCAAAGGGGGGAAAACCACTCCTCGCACCCGATTAAATTGTCCTTTGTGACCAAGGCAAACAAACAAAAATACCTGACACTGACAGCAACTTGCAATGTATAGGACTTTATGTCCTATCATCGCCCATCCCTCTGCCATGGAAGACAGTAATAGGCTTCACTATCTATTCAGCCAAAACAATCATTGGTTTCACAATCACTCAGAGTTCAGTTTCCTTTTCATTTACATTGATTTAGACATTGTGTATTATGTTGGTTTAGCTTTTTTTTATTATGCCACACATAATGCAAAACTTTCTATGCTTCTTTGAATTTCTTATATCCTTTGTCATTCTTAAAACACAATATTCTATTATGTTCATACACCACAGTTTGCTTGCTTGTTTTCAGGCCTTCCCCAATTGATGGGCACCTACTCGTTTCCTGCTCTTTGCGGCCACAGTGGGTTTTTGTGAGGATCCGGGTATAGGTCAGATCTTTGTTTTTGTCTTTGCCCAGCAATGAGGAAGCAGGGTCAAAGGGCACGAACAGTTTAATCACTTTTCTTACAGAAATTCAAACTAATATATAGGTAAGGGATACAGAAGGTAGGTTTTCAGGTGAGTCCTGAAGAAACCAAGAAAACTCAGAAATAGAGGTAAGCAGGTAGAACATTCTAGGTATAAGGGACAGGTGGTACAAAGGCATAAAGATGGGGCACAGAAATATGTGTGCCGAACAGCCAACAGGCCAGGATTTGTACTGGAGGACTGTAGAATCTGAGGAGGGCAGTACAGTGTAAGAGATCTGGAAAGGTCAGAAGGGGCCGGGTTATGAAGAACTTCCAGTGCCAAAAAGGGCAATTTCTATTTGATCATGGGAGTAATAGAGAATTACTTTATTGGGGTTGGGGTGGATGCAATATGGTCAGACCTACACTTTTGAAAAATCCCTTCAAACTCAAGGAACTGTGGCAATGAATCTTGTAAACTAAAAGTAAACAAATTAATAAAGACCAAAAAAAAAATCCCTTCAGCAGCTGAGTGGAAGATGGACTGGGGAAGGGAAAGATGTGAAGCAGGAAGACCAGTTAGAAAGCTTTTGCAACAGGCAGAGGTGATGAGGGCCTGAAGCAGGGTGGCGGCAGTGTGAGCAGACAGAAGTCCACTTGCCATCATTTCAAGGGAATGAGCATGAGCCTCTTTTTGTCACGGCTGCTCTATTCTTCTGGGAAGGCCATGGGAACTAGCAGACAGTGTCAGGTAGCCACGGAAGAGGCAGCCATGCTAGTGCCCAAGAGGGGAATGGTACTCATAGAAAGCATCATGGCAGGCAAGAAAGCCTTCTGGAAATCATTGGCAGGACCATGAATACCCATCAAACCAGCTGTAATTAAAATGAAGAGGCAGAGTGTCACGCTTCCTTACCTCGATTGTGTTGCAGAAGCACAATGGTGGGATTAACGATGGTAGTGGAAGGGTAAGCAGATGAAGGCTTGCTGACTGGTGGGAAAATCTGGGAATCAGTCCCAATGCGGGGTGAAGAAATTTCATTTACCAGAGAATCTGCACCCTGTAAAGAAGAATGCATTTTAACTGCTGATAAAAGCATAAAATTGGGGCTGATACAAACAGAAATTTAAAGCCAGGAGTACTGTAATTATAAAAAGAAATGTAGTAGCTGAAATATGGACAGAGAACATCTTGATTACACATTACATGTTAATTTCAATCAGAAATGTACTCATATGATTGTTTTCCTTTTGTTTTATTAGTATGAAGAAGGTGATGACAGACCTGTAAGTTTAAGTTTGAGCAGACACAATTTTTACCTGGAAACAAGCCATGAATCTATCTAATTATTGGAAAAGGACATTCAAATTCAGAGCAATATAGCATGCAAAACTCATGCACTTTTGAATGGATAAACCCAAGGGCAAGAGCTGGCTTAGTGAGGGAAACCAGGAAAAGTTTAGTACTATCATGGAGAGAAACATAAGACAGTGACATGAACACAACGTCAACCCAAGAACAGGTGGCATATAACCAATGGCGCCCTTTAGAAGGGCACTCCCGCCACATCATCCCTGAAAGACTTCACTAGGGCTGTGTTCCAGGTTTTAGAGATTATCCAAGAATGCTGTCTCCTTTTATTGGCCTCAGAATTTCAGGAGGATGGATCTCATTGATAAGAATCACATTAAAAAAATACATGAGCCATCCTGACCCAAATCTAGGCATGGACTGCCTTGACTCTGGTAGAAACAACTATTAAGTTAGTTTCCATCTAAGAATTGGTGTAGTGATAACAATAGATGAAATTAGTCTTTTAAAAAAGAAATGGGGGGAAAACCTTTCAAAATTACTTAAAAGGGATTTAGCTGCTTCCTTGGGTAAACAAATGTGTAAACCTAACACAGGTTTATAGGAAAAATCTGGAATATGCATCCCTAAGGTCAAAATATCAATATTAAGGTAGTTTCAACACAAAAATTTCAAAATGAATGAATTTAAAACATGTCCCATTAAGATCTCAAGTTGACAATGAGTTTGGAGATAACTCCAAATGACTCCAAGTAGCTTTGCCAAGAAAACTCCAAAAGGGGTCACAAAGCATTGTACATGACTGAAAAACAAGTGAACGACAAGAAAAATGAGCAGTTGTAAAGTATTTCCCTTGAAAACATTAAAAAAAATGTGGGCTTCATTAGTGTGGGCTTCAAGGTGGATCCAAATAAATTATTTTGTCAATGTGGGGAACACTTGGTGTGGAACCTTCCTTCACAGATACAGACCAGCAACCTGTCTGTAAGCTAGAAGCTTATCGAGCTGCCTAAGGGATGGAGAAATAGTGATTTATTCAAGGGGATGAAGGCAGTACATGTCAGAGCTGGGACCTGAACCTGGGTCTTCCTCTCTCCAAGTTCAGCCCACCATGCACCCTGCCATAGAACCTCTCAATCCACATGGATTCTGCAATATCAGGTACTTATAATATTGTAAAAGCAGTGTAGTCAACAAGGGAAAGATTGATGGAATTTTAATCAATGCATCTGTTCCAATTCGGCTTTGTCATTCAAGACATATAGTTGTGTGACCTTGAGTAAGTCACAACCTCTTTGGGCCTCAGTTTCTTCAAATGTAAAGTGAGGTAGTTAGATTAAATGACCTCTAAATCTATGATCCTTTGATCCTATGACCATGTGAACAAGTTAGGATTGCAGGCAGTCGGGTGGCACAGTGTTAGACTTGAAATCAGGAGGACCTGAGTTTGAATCCTGCCTCAGATACTTAGTAATTATGTGTCTCTGGGTAGGTCACTTAAACCCCTAGTCTCAGTTTCTTCATAGTACTTTACAGGGTTGTTGTGAAGATCAAAGGAAATACCATATGTATAGTTTCTTATAAACCTTAAACACTATATAAATGCTAGCTCGTATTTTTTAATTATTATTTTTATTGCTATGATAAAGCTAAAATTAAATGACACAGGTAAAGCTCATAGCACTATATACCTTAAAGTGCTATATTAATGTTAGCTACTACTATTATTAAATTCTTATCCTTTAAAAGCTATACAAGTGTCTATAGATATTAGAGTATCTCTGACCTGTTAACATATGAGTTTATTCCTTCCTTCCTACTTGAAAATAATAAATGAGGACAAAAAAACTCACAGGATGGACAGACATGGATGGATTGGAATCTGCATATTTAGGAGATGTATCCTCTTTAATGAGGTCTAAGACCCATAGAAATACTGAAGGAAAAGATGGAGAAGATTCCACTGAGTCAGTACCTTCTTAGTGGAAAGAACCACACTGTTTACCATTTGAATTTCTCTCTAAGGCCAAACCCCAAAACACCCAATGCTATGTGCCACTGACAGTCCAAAGCCCAGTTGCATCCAGGTGGTATAGATAAATTTCTGAAATCAAGACCATCTCATTCTGGCCATACTCTACAATCCCCATATCATACAATCACTTTAAACAAGCTGGGTGGAAAAATTCAAACTTACACATAAGTAACTCATGGTATAGCTAGCAAAAGGGGGTTGAGATAGAATTTTATTCTACATCAAGCTCCCCTGGTGCATTCAAAATATGATGCAATGGACAAAAACTTAACTTACACATAGCTAACGCTTCCAAAGTAAAAACTTTTGTGAAAAATGAATTGTCCTTGTGGTCTCCAAAATGTATAGAAACCATCCCAATTGTCCCCATACAGGATTGGGAAGCTAGATTGGTATAGGCACCTCCATGCCACACTGGCACCATAATATGCATGGCAATGTTGATCCTGCCCTTTTTTCTCAATATAGCTGACAAAAGATATTAGCTGGACCAGGTAGATCCAGTTCATGGGTATTCTTTGGCCTAATCATTATGCTATATCAAAGAATTTGAAGGACCATTCTATTAGCAGAGGAAATCTACGTAGCTGGCCATCTTGACTTTTTTGCTCTGTTGGTTTTTTTCTAACTAGGAAATCACTACAATTTCCCTGGTGTTCTGAATTTTCAAAAGTTTCCTTCCTGCTCTCCACTAAAAAAAAATAGGGGAAATGGCACAACTAAACTTTAACTACTTAGGCTAATTTTATCACATAAAGCTTTTTCATTTTAAAGCCTTGTCAGTATTGAACATAATTCCCTGACTGCTTAATCATTTGATTATATGACAGGAGGGATCTCTGACTTCAAGCTTCATTTTCCCATGGGATCATAGAATATCACAGCTGAAAGGGACCCCAGAAGCAATCTCATCCAGCTTCCTCATTTTATAGACAGGGATATAAGACCTAGAGGTTAAGTGACTTGCCTGAGGCCACATAGGCACCAAGTGGCAAGTGTGACTAAAGCTCACTAACAGCCAAGGGCACCCAGGTTATAGATTTTTGAATTTCATTTATCCAGAGGAAGGGGAAGAGCCTGGCTATGTCTTCATTCTAGTACCTCTTACATGATGGGAACTGACACTATCACTCCAGTTGCCACAAACAGGGCTGTGGAGTCCTGGAGTTCCTGTCCTTTAGAGTACATAATTTTGCCAGGCTGAAAGAGAGTTCCAAGTGAATAACCAGGATTTTTCTTGTTTTGAAAGGAATGTGATAAGCAGGTGAAGTGCCTCCATGACAATAGGGAATGTCTGTGGAATCTCCAGAGAGGCCAAAAGGGATGTCATTACTCCGTGAGTACAGGAAGACATCGTGCAGGGACCCGATTTAATACATCAGTAGATCTTTGAGCTTATTCATGTATATGTGTCCTCCACTTATGCAGGTCTTAAGCCAGGCATGCCTTCTCATCCTGTCCAAGTTTTGTCTAAGCTTTTCTAGAGTCTCATTTTAACATGGCAGGTGACCCTGGGTTCTCTAAAGGCAGGGGGTGAGTAAGCTGGGACAGATTCTACCAGGCTAGAAAGGCTTCAGGAATGGTCATAGTTATAGGCTAGATCTACTCTCCAAAGTCTACCCAAGTGGGGAGAAGCTTACTATGAGCAAGATGACCTCGAAGCAATTGCCTTTTTTGGCTGAAGTGATACAGCTAAGGCGATGAAAGCTATGCATTCTTGTGTTCCCTGTGTGGCATGGAAAGCGCCTTCCTTGGGCACTGGAGAATGGGGACAGTAGCATAATCCCCCAGTTCCACCTTTCTGGTAGCAAAGGGATGTTTGGGTAGTGTGAAGATGAAGGATCCTTGCAATGTCTCTGAATTCAAATGCAATGTCTGATGAGCACTGATACAGTGATAACTTAGGTAACTAGAGCCACATGGGAAGACCAGGGCTATGTTGGACACCCTGGAGGGACTCAGATTCCCAGGAACTCTGGGGAGTCAGAGGCTAAAGCACCCTCCCCTGATCTTTCTTCTCTGAAATATGCAATAGGATCATAGACATGAGTTATAAGGGACTTAAAAGGTGACTGAGTTCAACTTCCCTCCCCCTCATTTTTACAAATGAAGAAACTGAGTTCCAGAGAGGCCAAGTGACTTGTCCAGAGTCATGTAGCTATTGTGTCTGAGGTGGGATTTAAACCCAGGTCTCCCTAAGTCCAGCTGACTCTGTCTACTATACCATGCTGTCTCTGGAGTTATTTTCTTGGTGGTAAAAAGAACAGAGTCCTTCACGTGTTCCCCAAAGGACAAGACCAAAGGTGCCCAACTCTCTACCTTAACCACTAGTCAATTTGCTTGTACCAAAAGAATTCCGGGGAGCTGTGCCTTAGCTATTTCCTGCCTTTCTCAAGAGTGCATCCCTAACATTCCTTCATTGCTTCCATATTCAACTACTGAATTTAATTCAAGGCTCTACCTGAATCCCTCCATTTTTTTTATCTTCCCTATGCAGTGGCTACCATTTTGGATTATCAAGGAAGGTTTATTTATTGCCTAAGTTAACACAAAAGTGAATCTATCTTTTGTCTTGGTCACCTCAAAGTACATTGGTGTACCTTCAAACCTTGGATGAAAAAGAGTGCTATAAAACTTTCTTTCTACCTCTGATAAGAATTGGTTCATCTCTGGCAATATTCTTACCCCAGTTTCAATCGTGGTACTTTGTCTGACCTTCCATAGGGCAACTAGGTGGTGTACTGGATACAGTGCCAGGCTTAGAGTCAGGAAGACTAATTTTCTGAGTTCAAATCTGACCTCAGACACTTGCTCTGTGACCCTGGACAAGTCACTTCACCCTGTCTCAGTTTCCTCATCTGTAAAATGAACTGGGGAAAGAAATGGCAAGCCACTCCAGTATCTTTGCCAAGGAAACCCCAAATGGGGGCAGGGAGAATCAGACCCAACTGAAAAACAATTAATAATAGGTACAACTAGTCTCAATCAAAACAAGAGACATCAGTGGGGAATACTGGAAAGAGTAATGGGCTTGGGGTAAAGAGTGATCTGGGTTCAAATCCTTCCTCTAATATTTTCTGCTGTGTGAGCCTAGGCAAGTTAGCTCACCATCCCCTTGGGGCTGAGTTTCCTCACCTGTAAGTGGAGATGATGAGACACGCGGCTGTCCCGAGGTTCAAATGAGATAATGTAAGAGGAGCTTTTTGTCAACCTTAAAGCGCTAAAGAACCGTCATTTATCATTAGTTAGTCAAGAAGCATTTAGTAAGTGCCTGCTGCATACCAGACCCTATGCTATTTCTCTCTGAGCTTTTGTTTCCTAATCTTTAAAATGCAGATAATTGTATCTATGTCCACATGCAGCCAGGCGGCACAGTAGATGGAGTGCTGAGCCTGGAGTTAGGAAGACCCAAGTTCAAATCCAGCCTCAGACACGTATTAGCTGTGTGACCCTGGAAAAATCATTTCATCTGTTTGTCTTTGTTTCTTTGATTGTAAAATGGGGCTAATAAAAGCACCCACCTCTCTAGGCTGTTGTGAGGATCAAACGAGATAATATTTGTAAATGTTCTTAGTACGGTGCCTGGCACATAGGAGGCCCTATATAAATATTTTTTCTCTTCCCTTTGTGAGGATAAAAGATATAAAATGCTTTAAGCTTAACCTGATCTCTAAATGTTGGCTATCTTTTTTTTTTTAATCTTCCAGGAAGTCAAGAGTTCTTTGAACTGTAAATTTGGCTCAGGAAACAAGGGTTAAAAACATTTGGTTCTGAACACAACAAAGGAGAGAGACTTCAGAAGAAGATCAACAGAAACAAGGTTCCAAGTGAACAAACACAGGAGACATGCACTCTAGGAAAAGCAGACAGGGCTTCAGTCGTCGGGTGAGCAATCACAGCCAAGGCCTCCCCTTCGGGACGTTAGCAGACCAGATCAGGGAGAGAGAGTTGTCTTACTGCCTTAGGAAAGCCATGAGGAGGGAATGTCGGCAAGCTTACTGTACTTGAGACAGCTCCAGGGAGGTCAGGCTTCGAGACTCTGTGCAGGGCCTCCGGCACTGGAGGGACCAATGGAGGAGGAAGAGAGCACAGTGATGGTGCTGTCTGGCTAACAGGGGGACCTGAGCCAGGAGGACTGGCTGCCTGGTTATGGTGGGATCGCCTTTGCAGATGAGGGGGAATGAAATCATCTAATGTCAGAAAGGTCAGAGGTGCGCCAGCAGAGGCGGTCGCTGGGAATGCGGCAACTTGGTCCAGGCCCACCAGAGGTGGGGGTGGTGTCCTGGATGTGCCTTCTTGCCCTTGGTCTGTGTTAACCAGGTACAGAGGGACTACTATAATCCCTGGCTGAGCTGTGTTGGAGGAACTTGCGTCCTGTGGGAAATAAGGGTGTCGTTATGCAGAGGGGTAAGGCATGGAAGAAGGAATTCCACATTTACACAGTTGGGAAGTGACATGCAATGATGGGCCACCAGAAATATTTTATCAGCACCCTTCAGCCAAGGTTCATGAGACAGTCAGTGCAAGCCAATAACTTTTGTTGGCATCCTCACACTGCATGACACAGAAGAAACTCCATCCAAGGTTACTTTCCATCCATCTATTTTTAATTTCCCTTAACTCTAAATGAGACAGCAAGAGAACAACAACAACAAATGGACCGTGTTTAACAACCCCACCAAGTGCTGATTCTGAGGGCCCCCACCCAGTCAGGCACAGCTCAGTGGGTGAAGCGGTGGCTTCCTCCAGCCCCTCGGAAAGCCTCAGTAACTTCACGTCTCCCCAAAGTGGTATTAGACCGTGGATCAAACACCACACGCACACATTCACAGGGGGAAATACTGTGCTGAGGTTTCTTAGACAGGAGAATTCATTCTTCAAGGTGTAGAAATGTTAACAATGAGAAGGGAAGCATGAATCAGTTAGCTGCTTGTATCAGTTAGAAAGAAATAAAGAACAGATGTGGGAGGAGGGGGGGGGAGCACAAACATTCCCATTTCCTTGCCTTGGCTGGATACCACCGTCGTGGAAAGAAACGATCTTTTCTCTTCAGGGTCTCTTGGCCCGAAGGAATCTGGGCACTTAGCACAGGTGGTCTCACTGCTTCTGTGAGAGGAGACTCAGTCCCCAGAAGAGGACTTTCACCCTGGCTAACCGCATCTCTACTGATGATGGTGTTAAAGGACAGCTGGGGAGGATCGGGAAGAGGAGCCAGGCGTGATGGTTCAGCGCTAGGCAAGGAGGACACAATGCCAAGGGCCGGTGCTCGGATGACCGGGTCTTCCAAAGGGTTGCTTGGGATTTGGTCACATGCAAGCCTAGGGGAGTTCTCAGATGCAGTGGGGCTGGTGATGTTGGATAAACAAGCGACATATAAGCTGCTGACCTTTTTTTTATCCCTTCCTGCCTCGTGACAGGGATTAGAGCTCACATTAGGGCTATCTTCTGCCCTGGAAGCCTCCCAGGAGCTCTGGTATCGGGATGACACGTCAGGGAATGTGGAGCTCCTAGGCATGAATGCCCAGCTAGCATACACTGTGACTCTGGGGGCTGTGCTGGCTACCTGGGAGGAAGGCACAGCTGGGGGAAAGGAGGGATGCTGCTGGATAGAAGCACTCTGGGCCATGTAAGGCTTCGGTGAACTCAGGTACACACAGTCCTTGAAGGGCACTGGTGATGAGGAAACCTTAGCTTCAGCCCGTGGTCGCCATGCAAAGCTTTGCTCTTTTGGAAGAGGAGGGCACGGAGGGGAAGAAACCTTTAAGATGAGGTTCAAGATCAAATACAAAAATAAAAAATAAAGAGGAAAGGGTGGAAAGAACGAGGATGGTCATTAGAATGAGTACGGGTTATTTTCTTTTTTTTCCAGCATGACATTAGGAAAGCAGGTATCTTTGAAAAAAGAAAAAACACAATTGCTCCCTTTTCTGGTCCTTCAGTCCTAGTTTTGCCAAAAGTCAGACTCCTCAGTTCTTAGCCATACTCACCGGGGCATATTTGGGATAGTAGCTTCTTGACCTTCACATAAAGTAGATTCTCAGAGGAGCACCCCCAAGGACTGACACACTCAGTTAAGTTTCTGAGTCCCTCACCAGATGGAACTTGAATGGTCTGCAATTTTCCTCAAGATATTCTTCAAAACCAAAGGCCCAAAGGGCCTGTATTTGGGATTAAAGGTCAATATAATATATTTCCTTATTTCTCCCCCTCCCCCAGCCACTCAATTAATACTATTAATTCTGTTCCTTTCAGTGCAAGGAGAATGGTAACACTAGGCCTCAATTCAATTCACAGAAGATAGCTATCACTTTCTCCACTTACACTGGACAGTCACAATTGAAGTCTGCCTAGATGTGGATGCAAGGACTTCAGTACTCTGTGATTTTATCAAAGACATTCCTATATCAATGCAAATAGCAACTTATCTGTAACTTTGCAGAGAAGAAGAAAGGAGGGAGGGAGGGAAGAAGGGAAAGAGGAAGAGAGGAAGGAAGGAAGGAAGGAAGGAAGGAAGGAAGGAAGGAAGGAAGG
>NW_027186296.1:109568164-109603135 GCF_028583685.1 Petaurus breviceps papuanus
AGGAAGGAAGGAAGGAAGGAAGGAAGGAAGGAAGGAAGGAAGGAAGGAAGGAAGGAAGGAAACAACATTTATTAAGTGTCTACTATATGCATATACTGCTAAGGACTTTACCAATATTATCTCATTTGATCCTCAGAACAACCTAGGGAAATAGGTGCTAGTATTATCCCCATTTTACAGTTGAGGAAACTGAGGTAGACAGTAGTTAAGTGACACAATTAGTAAGTGTCTGAGGTCCTCAGCTGCCTTAGAGAGTAGCATAAACTGAGTCTCAGAGAAGATTAGTGATCTGCCCATGCACATATAATGTCAGTGATCAGAATTTGAACCCAGGTTTTTTTAACTCCAAGTTTAGCAAGCTTAGGCAATATGCAAAACTGCCTCACAAAATTGGGAAAGAGATTTCTTCTTTTACATATGTTTATTTGATGAAACCAATTAATTAAGTCAGCATAGGAAAGTCAATGCTCTGATTCCATTGGATTTGGAGTTAGAGTCTGGGTGTGAGTTCTAATGTGACCTTGTTAAAATCACTCAGTCTTTCTGAGTTTCACTTTCCTCATCTGAAATGAGAATAATAATTTCTGCATCATTTACCATGTAGGGTTCCTGGAAGGACCAAAGAGATAACACACCTAAAATATTTCATAAACCAAAAAGATCTCTATAAATGTTACTATTAAGTGTGGCATTATTGTTACTGTTAACAATAACAAGATTAATAATAATAGCAAGGTTAATAATAACAAGAATAATGATGAAAGACAAACTTGAAATGAAGCACAAGTGATCTCCTTCTTGCCCATGTCTTATAAAAAGTTCTAAGGATATCAGTGGCAATTTAATCAAACAGAGAGATGGGAGAATGCTGTCCCAAAGTGATCATGGCCAATACCATGAGAACAGTTGAAACCAGTGAGATCTAACTGATCAATCAGAGATTAAAAAGGCATACCTGTGATACTCCCTGCTTGCTCTCTATACCACACCCAATAGTTCCTTGTGGCTATATGTATTAGATTCTGAATCCAGAGTGAATCAGAAGGGGCCATTCACCAATGCCCCCAGCTCTCTATTGGTTCTCCAACTAGGCATCCTGCTGGAGGTCAGGGGTCATCGTAGGAAGTATACTTCCTTTGGTTATAGGCCTAAGGCCCCAGACTATGACCAAGGTGGCTGGGATGACCCCCTTCTTATAGGAAAACGCACGTTCTTAACACTCTTCTCAAGCTAGTCTCATCTCCAAAAGGTATATTATAGCCTAGAAGGATCTACATTCAGAACTCTTGGGCAAGAGGCTAGTGGAAAAGATAAGAAACAAAAGAAAAAAGGCTATTGGCATAAACAGTAACAATTAGTGCTCACGGAGGGGGAGGAGAGAGAATGTTACAGGAACTTCTAACAAGAAGAGACAGTTTGGTTGATTTTTGATGAATTTTGATGCACATAACTATATAAACAGTTCTCTCTAGGGTCAGGGTCATGGTCATGGTGTAATGGTAGCTATGGTCACTGACATGTGGTCACACACAAAACAAGCAGTTTCCCCCCTTACTCTGTAAGACTTGAGAGTCCTTAGTAAAATACTGCAGGTTCCACAAATTCAGAATGAAGGCTGGGGGGAAGTCTCCATGCTAAATATGAAATCTCCAGGAACATAAAGCATAACTCCCATACAAAAAGGGATCCCTTTCTTTTCACTGGACTGTAGTAGGAGGCTGTTTTTCTCCTGGCCTCGGTTTACTTTCATTTTAAGCTTGTTTCTCTCCATATGTGATTCCTTCTTGTCCAAAGATAGAAATCGGTTTCAGGGAGTGTTTAACTTAATTTGACCGTGCCCATATATGGGCCTCAGGGATGCATTACATCAAGCAATAAGCCTTCATAGCTCTTTGCCCCTTCAGAAAACACACTCCCCAGAGGTCTGGATATGGTTGTCAGTGACTATTAAAGCCAATAGTCCTATTTTATTGCTGTTTCTTGTAGCATTAAAGAAGGTGTGGGGGTGGGGAGAAGGGCTGGAGTTAAGTAAAGCAGTGAAAGAGAGTGCAATTTGACAATTCACCAAAAGAGCCCCAGGATTGGGAATGAGGAGACTTCTACTGGAGATCTGCCTCAAGATTAGCTGTATATCAGCAAATCTGGGCAAATTATTTAACCTTTCTAAGGCTCGGTTTCTCATTTGGAAAATGAGAATAATAATAATGATAATATCAGCACCACAGGCTTCACAAGATAATTGTGAAGATCAAACAGGCTGGATGTATTAAGGTGCTTTGAAAGCAGAAAGGTGCACTTGGGATACTTCCTTCTTGCTCCCAACATGTATACACCCAGAATTTTTCAGGGTTGTGTACATTAGACTAAAATCAGAATGAGTCAGTCTGGGGGGAACACGATCATCCAATGGAACAGAAAAGCAAAGCTAACTAGGATGATCCCCTATCTCCCAGCCACTGCCTTGGCTAGGGATCATAGCAGTGATGGGGTACATGGAACAAGAATGACTGGGTCAGCTCTGCAAGCCTGTCTCCTGACAGAGGGCACATAACCCGGTCAGCCAGGAAAATTAATACGTTGAAATATCAAGGCAGCAGGATTCTTCCATCTGACTCCATAATTTCCATGTCCCTCTTTCACTTCATATAGGCAGATAGACAGGGGACAGTGATCCTGGGGAGCTCTGGGACAGCTTCAGAGGTTACACCTGGGATCCAGCAGGGTAACCATCTTTTATTTGTCTCTTGCCTGGGTGTTAATAGCATCAAGGTAGGGCAAGGAGTTTGCTCCTCCCTCAAAACAAACTGTTGGGAGGAGGATGGGAAGGAGAGAAAATAAATTATTGCTAAAAATTAATTTTAAAAAATAAAACAATCTTGGAAAAAATTCATTACTCATATTTCTTGTTTGCATTTTCAGGCATCACTGAGTCTATTGGTAGTATGTCTATTAATAATAATACTAATTAATCTGGATAATCATTAGCTATTAATTACCAATAACTACCAATACATCTATTAATAAAATCAGTTATTTCTTTACAGATGAGCGTGCAGCAAAAATAAATCTGGAATAGCAATATCAAGTAATAAAACACTGTAATAGTAGAAGAGCCACCCAATATGCAAATGAATCAAGCAATTTAATTAACTCTCCAGTTCCTGAG
Organism: Petaurus breviceps papuanus; assembly: GCF_028583685.1. Taxonomy (NCBI): domain Eukaryota; kingdom Metazoa; phylum Chordata; class Mammalia; order Diprotodontia; family Petauridae; genus Petaurus; species Petaurus breviceps. The sequence continues at coordinate 109,571,331 of NW_027186296.1, forward strand.
CAGATCTGTGTTAGGTCAACCATTCACTTTTGGTCCCTTGTGATAACGAGTCTGGTGTAGCTGCTTATGAAGCCAAAGGGCATTATTAGCATTCATGAGCTGTCTTTTGGGTATTAAGGTAATTATTAGGGTTTATGTGTATGCATGTATTTGTACGTGTGTGTATGAGTACATATGTGGCATGTAAATTCCATGTGGATTATAGTATCATTTCCCCAGTGTAGATATGATTGTTGTTATCTGTGAGTGAGCTGACTGAAATGAGATAGCGCATATTTTCAGGGCTGATAGGAATCTAAGTGATTAGTCTACCCTCCCCCCCCATCTCCCACTTTGGATGACAAAACAGGGGTCCAAAGAAGGGAGCTGACTGTATCTGATTACATACATTACAAATTGGGTAAACTTCTATATATTTGGGAAACAGTTAACTTCTCATATCACTCCAACTATCTGAGTCTCTGTTTATTCACTTGTACAATATGGCAGTTGTATTAAATTGTCTCTCAGGGCCTTTCAAACCCCAACAGTCTATGAATTGATCATTCTTAACACAATGATACCTGTGGAGATTCAGCAGTAAGTCTATGGTTCTTAACAATGACATGCCAGGAAGGAATTTTCTATCATTCCAATTGTATAAACAGACAGTACTGAGTGGCAGGCAATTTTAAGAATTCTGGAGCACGTTGGCATGCATTGCCAGCACACAAAAGGCACTTAATAAATACTCATTGACTGGATAATTTGGCTACTTTCAACAGCTAATCTATGTAGATAGAAAGGAAGAGGGAGATGGTCCCTCTGCCTATTTCAGTTCCGAGGTACCAAGAAGGTGGTGAAATCCTCATCACTATGAAGAGGAGACAAAGCCATCCCAGATTTCTCTCACTTGGTGCAGAAGGCTTGTTCACTTCATTTCCTCAGAAGCATGGTAAAGAACAATAGCATTGACTTACTCGGGTGCTTAGGACCACTTGGCAGGGATACAGGAGAGTGCTCTGGCTAAGAAATATTTTCATTTCTCTAAAGCTCTTATGCAGCATGATTCAGTGAAAGGAAGGCTGGACTTGGAGTCAGGAAGACCTAAGCTGAGTTACCTCCTACATGTACTGACTGACTAAGGGAAAGACACTTAACACTTCAGTGTCCTTTGAAATGCTCTAAAACTGTAAGTTCCAGATAAGCTGCCTCTCTGTGTGGGTGAAGGGAACTTTCATACATTCCAAGTTCTCCCAAACCAATGAAATCAGAGGACAAACCCCCCAAATGTACTTATTATGTGTGTACTTATCATTATTATGTAATTATAGTAGTCTGTGTTAGCATCTTACCCTCTTATGAGCCTGTAAACTCCTTGAGGCCAGGTTCTATCTCATAAAAACTTAATTATTCCACTATCACCTAAAATGATGCTTTTCTCACTGTAGACATTCAATAACTATATTATTTGTCGATTACCTCCAAGTTGCTATACTTCTGCAACATAAAAGCAGAACCTCTGGTCAACCTTCATGAGTTCTGAGAGATGAGCTCATTGCTCTATGTAGATAGATCATTACATGATCTCACCCAAATTTACAGAACTATGGCAACTCCCCACTGGATATGAACTCAAGAAAAAAGCCTGCTGAGCTTCCAGTTGGTGAACAATATATATTGAGCACCCTCTGTGTGAACTTGTCCATGTCCTCAAGGGGAAAGAAAAGAAACAGAAAGCATGGACCTGCCCTCAAGGAGCTTGCAGAGAGGGATGGAGTCGCTCAGAAAAAGGGGCGAAACAAGCACAGAGTGGTCTGGCCCCTCTTGCACAGCATCCACCCATTCTGTTGCTGTACAGGCTGGGAACTAGCAATTACAGCTTCTGTTTAGAGAAGTAACATCAGGCATCTAGGTGGTATAGTGGAGAGAGAGATGGAATTGGAATCATGAAAATCTACATTCAATTCCTACCTCAGACTAGTCATGGGATGCTGGGCAAATTAACTTCTCTCAGCCTCAGTTAACTCATCTATAAAATGGGAAGAATCATAATAGCATCTACTTCTCAAAGTTGTTATAAGGATTAAGTGAAAATATGTAAATGAAGTGCTTTGCAAACCTTAAAGTGCTATTATATAAATGCTAGGTATCATCATCGTCATCATCATTATCATTCTTAAAAACACACAGTATGAATGTGGGGGTTATACCCAGAAATAGGTTCTGTCTTTCTTTCTTGGTCAAGGATTACTCATATTTTCTTTTTTTTTTATTATTATTTTTAAGCAATCAGGGTTAAGTAACTTGCTCAAGGTTACACGGCCAGTTATTTCTGGGTGTGGTGCTGAGCGCCTGAGCCCGGGATTTGATCTCCAGGTCGTCCCAACACTGGAGCCGATGCTCTTACTCGCTGAGCCACCTGGCTGCCCCTAAGCAATTGGGGTTAAGTAACTTGCTCAAGGTTACACGGCCAGGTGTTTCTGGGTGGGTGCTAAGTGTCTGAGCCCGGGATTCGATCTCCAGGTCTTCTCAACACTGGAGCCGGTGCTCTTACTTGCTGTGCTACCTGGCTGCCCCTGGATTGCTCATATTTTCAATCAATCAATAAACATTTATTAAGTGCCTACTATGTGCTAGGCACTGTGCTAACTGCTGGGGATACAAAGAGCGACAAAAGACAGTCCCTGCCCTCAAGGAGCTTACCATCTAATGGGGGAGATAACATGCAAAGAAATATATACAAAGTAAGGAACATCCAGGATAAATAGGAGGTAATTAACAGAAGGAAGGCACTGGAATTAAGAGGGCTTAGAGAAGACTTCCTGTAGAAGGGGGGATTTTTCAGCTGACAAGGGTGGGGAGAGAAAGAATAGGAAGAAGCCTGAGGGAGCTAAATCTTAGCATAATCATTACCGTTATTAGCTAAAGTTTCAAACATCATCACTTCGTAGATCAAATGAGAAAATATTTGTAAAACACTTAGCAAGTGCCCAATACATAAGAGGTAATACAGAAATGCTTATTCCCTTCCACTCCTCCATTGCAGACAGAAGTTATCGCTGGGATTGTTTGCCTATAGTGGTAATTCTTACTTCTGGCCCCAGTCACTGAGCAGTGAGAGAGCAGGAAGACAGCACAGAAAGCCAGCAGACGCCCAGACTCTTATCTGGGGAAGTGGGGATGGGGAGATCCATAGGAACTCCAACTGCAGCTTCCACCTAGCTCTGATCACAATTGGGCTCCAACCTCTCCAGACTGGTTACCCCTCTTTCACACACTCCTCATTCTGGCCAAACTGGTCTATTTACTGTTGTTCCTTGGACACAACATTGCATCCCTGACCTCTGTGACTTCACCTGCTGTCCCTTCTCAGATACCCATGTCTGAAACACTCTCCCTCCTCCCTCCCCCTTGTAGAAACTCTAGCTCCCTTTCAAGACAGCTCATGGCATCTCCTCCACAAGGTTTTTGCTGATCATTCAGTAGTTAATGCATCCTGTTCTGACAATTACTTTGCATTTATTTTGTATGTAGCTGTGCACAGGCTGTTTCCCCCAATAGAATGTAAGCTCTTTGAAGGCAGGAACTATTTCTCTTCTTTTCTTTCCTTTGTCTCTTCTTCCTCTTTTTTTGACCTTTCTTTGTATCCATAGCACTAAACATAGTGCCTAGCACATGATAAATAACTGGCAATTGACTGATTTGAACACTAGACAATTAACAGAGTGATTACAGGACTACCCCTCATGTAAATATAGACATGGATAAAATTTAAAATGAGCTTGAATTATTTCCCCCATTTGCTTTTAAACAGTTTTTTAAAATATTCTCTTCCAGAACTTTTCCCCAAGCGTCAAAGAAACTTTGTGAGTTCAAAGGAACCAATTGAAATCCCCATGTATGCACAAGTGAACACCACCATTATATAACTATTCAAGGCTCACTCCTCTTTAGCCCCAACTCTTCTGTACTCTGTTTCTTGGAGAGAGTTTCCACTGGTCCAGAAGCTTACATTAGGACCTATCCAATTGAGGCAGCTGTGCCTCCGAACCCGAGGCACAGAACAATGCCCTCTGCCCACTCTGCACCCAGCCCTCAGACACATGTCTGCCTACCTGGGACTTGTTGTCAGAAGGAAGATTGGGATGCACACTTCGGTAGCCCTTGGCAGCCAGGGAAGAGGGCTGGGCGTTTCCGTTGGTATCTGCCTTAGAGGACAGTCTCCACTCATCTACAAGATCAAAAAGTACTCGGGTCACCAGGAATTCTCCCTAGTTCCAGGGGGCTTTTCCATAGGCACCAGTGGAATCCAATGAGACAGATAATTCAAAAGCAAGCTTACCTGTGGGGAAATTTTCTGGCTCCAGACCTAAGGGGTATCACGGAGAGGGATGAAAGAAGAACGAGAAAAACAAAACAAAATAAAAAACAAAAACAAAAAAGCAAATGGTTATGTTAGCAGGAAACCAGCATACACTGGGACCGAGGGAGAAAGCCCAGCTTCCGGATTTCAAACACAAAATGCCTTCAGTCAGGATGGCCTAATTACCATAGGAACGAGCTCTAGCCATGATGTGCTCAGTGTCTCTGACCTTTGAAAACACAAGGCTCACATTCAGAGCAATGAAGAAACAATTGTCCCTTGACATTCCTCTTTTGCAGACAAAAAAGCAACAGAACTCTCTTCTCCAGAGGCACAATTCAATCACTCACATTTTCCCTCTTGAAGCCTGATGTTAGTAAAAGAAAGAGCCCTCCTAATTCTAATTAACACTACTCAGTTAACATTTTAGATTCACAGAACTGTATCAAACAGATACGTGGGTTTGGGGGGTGGGGTTTGTTTGTTTTTTAAAGAAGAGAGGTAGTGATTGGGGAGGGAGAAACAAAAAATTGAAACTCAGTGGTAAAGAACCTCTTTTTCCACCTGATTTTTCCTTGATTTTAACTAACCTAAAAATAACAGAACCTTAAATCTGGCTGCCCTACTATTGTTCCCATCACACTTTAAGTCACCCCATCTCTCTGTGATAAGATACTACTACATGAAGTTTTCTCGTCCATCCTCCATCTCCTCTTACAAACCCTGAACCTCCTGTATTTACACCATCCAGCTACCTCTTTTCTAATTGCCAATGATATGTATGAGGTCAAATTTGTGGATGTCAAATGGTAAGGAAGGAGAGCTAATTCAATGGGTGTCAGAAAAGGGATCCCAAAAGAGCTAATTAATCAAGGTTAATTCTAATAAGAAAAAGTTGTTTAGGGATTAATGGAAAGTCTTCACTTAGATTAAAAAAATCAAGTGCACAAGTACAGAAGGGATGATATAGTTAGACAATAGTTGATTTAAAAAATATCTGGGGGGGCTTAATGGAATGGAAGCTTGATGAGTTAAGAGAGTGATAGAGCAAACTAAGGAACTGATATTACCTTGGGCCTTATTAATAGAAATACAGGTGAGATTGTAGCTCTGCTGTATTCTACCTTGGTCAGACAATACTTGGAATATTGTTACCAATTCTGGACATCCTATTTTTAAAAGGACATAGTGTCTATGTCATAGCTAAACTGGACTAAAGAGAAGAATTGGTCAACCGAAGTAATTAAAAACACAGCCTATGAAGATTGGTTGAAAGGACAAGGTTATGAAGAGCTTTAAATGCCAAACAAAGGATTTAGAATTTCTTGAAAAGGGGGGATGTTGGACTCTTGGAGGGGTGGGTAGGTTAAGGAATAGGAGGGCAAGGTAGAGGTTAGAAGTAAAGCAGAGGAGTGAGGAGGGATAGAAATAGGGTAAGAGGGAAAAACAGGAAATGAGGAAAATGCACAATAAGTAATTATAGTTTAGGATATGAATGGGATGCCTTTACCAATAAAATGGAAACAGCAAATTAAAAATTTGAATTCAACAATATGTTACTTTCAAGAAATTCTATACAAATGAGAGATATACACAATGATAAAATAAAGGTCAGGAGTAGAATTTATTATGTAAAGAAAGCAAGGGTAGTAGTCATGATCTCAGATAAAGTTAAAGCTAAAATAAATTTAATCAAAAGAGAAAAACAGGGAAACTACACTATGTGTCAGCCATATTATTCAATATTGTTTTAGGCCATTTAAAATAACAAGACAGTATAAGATATCTCAGAGTATGCCTGCCAAAGCAGAGGCAGGAACTAGATGAACATAAACATTAAACACTTTTTTACAAATAAAGTCAGATCTAAATAATTGAAGTAATATTTATTGTTGATGGGTAGGTAAAGCCAATATTAAAAAATGACAATTTTACCTAATTAATCTATTTATTCAATACTATCCCAATTAAATTACCAAAAACTTATCTTACTGAGTTAGAAAAAATAATAACAAAGTTCATTTGGAAGAACAAAAAGCCAGGAACCTCAAAGAAACTAGGTAAAGGAAGCAGATTCAGCAGTACCAGACCTTAAACAATATTATAAGTTGAAGTAATAGGGGCAAGGTGCAGAAAGCAAGATTTTGGCTAGACTTTTGAAGTTTGTTTTTTTTTTTTTGTAAGAAAAAAGTTTATAACAATTAAAATAGTTTAAACATTAAATATGCAGCCTTGGGAGGTAGGAAGTTCCCCATTCTGAGCATCTTCAAATGGACACTAGAAGATCACATTTGGGGTGTGCTGTAGAGGTGGGGCCTGGCCAGGTGTGGGTTGGACAATATGATCTCAGAGATTCTGTTACAACGTGAATGTCTGCCCTGCCTACCTCAAATGAGGTCATTTACATGAAACTGCTCTTCATAGCCAAAGAGATTAGACAAACAACAGGTTATCCTTATTAGTCTCTCTTTTCTATCCATACCTGCGCTCCCATACTCTACTTTATGACTTCTATCCCGTTTCCAAACAGATGAAAAGAGAGAGATATTGCTGCTAGCACTTCATACCTCATCTGTATGCAACTTGGAGCCCAAAGAGGCCGTAAGACCCCTGAGAATGAGCTTCTAGGGGAACTGGAATATGTGGGAAATTAAGCAATAAACACATACTCAGGGAAGGTGAAAAGATGCCATCTTGTTAGGACAAGAAGGAAATAGAAGGTTGGGGAGAAAGGAATGGTACATGGGGTAATGGAAAAAGCTAAGTCCATGTTTTATTAAATTTAAGTGAGGTATATTAGAAAGTCAAAATTAGCCTTTAGTGTTGAGAGTGGGCCAAAAAGCCCCACGGATTTTAGCTTATTTCCTAAGTCCTGCAGTGACTTAGTTGACAAATGTGTTTTGTGTCTGACTGATTTCTCAATTGTGACAATGTCATCATGGGCACCTAAAGCAAAACCTCAGGTATCCAGAACTTTAGAGAAGGCACCATTCTGATAATGGTTTTCTGGATAATAGTGTTTTTTTTAAACTATTAAACACCAGAATTTGTATTTAAATAATTTTGAATGAAAATCTTTCCAAACTGCAGTACAGACAGCATCAGAGACACAGAATCTCAGTAAGGACTCAAAGAGAATCTAACTCAATTTGTCCCCTAACAAGAATTTTTTTCTTCAACAACACACCCAACAAGTGTTCATCAGCCCTTGTTTGAAGACTGCTAGTCAGAGGGAATCAGTGACCACATCAGAATTGTTCTCATTGTTAGAAGGCTTTTCCTTACATTGAACCATCTGCCTCTCTCCAATTTCCACCCATTGTTCCTAATTTTATCCTCCGCCTTCTTCAACTAAGCATGTTAAAAGCAACATAATCTTTTCCTGATGACTCAGGGTTACCATGTTGAATATCAATTATTATACTGCATAAGAATACCTTCAGGGTACTTGCCCCACATGTTAACTAGCTCTAAAAGGCTGGACTTTAAAAAGTTTTTATGTTAGTTTTTATGGGGAAGGGGAGGCTGGTCAAAGATACTGCCACTATTTGCTATTGTCCATGTGCCTGCCTTTTTTTCCCTGCCAATTCTAATCTGCAGATAACTATACTTTTAAAGACTTAGCTACTAAATTACAGATGAGTTGTGATCTGTGTAAGTCAACTTGCATTTAAGTGCCTACTACTATGTACCAGGCATGGTGGCATTCCAATAATGATGAAATCATTGATTCTTGATTTATTGATACAATGATGTCTTATTTCTAACATCATGGATTATCTGTCAAGTAGAGCTTAATATTTGTGTGATGCAGACAATTCATGTCATTTCTCTGGGCTCTGCTCATCTCTAAAATGGAGATAATATTACCTGCAGCACTTACCACCCCTCCCAGGACTCTTTTGAAGTTCAAATGAGACAGAAGAAGTAAAGCATTTTGCAAACTTTAAAGCACTTTGTAAATATAAGATATTATTGCAGTTGTTAAAAAAAATTCTAGAAGAGGAAGGTACAGATGGAATCTTGATCACAAGGATTTTTCCAGTGGTGGAAAAAAATATGAAGTTGATGCCTCTGTGGTTTCCAAATAGCACTTTCCTTATAATTATTTTCAAGACTATAAGATCCTGAAGATCTCGTAAACTTTTTTCCCCACTCTTACTCTCCAAGGTGAGCATATCGTGTTGACTCATAAGCTTTTCTGCCATTTGATAAAGATTTAATTGTTTCCAGATATTTTACATTCTTTACCTCTTTGATATTCTTCTCTACTTTACCAAGGGCCAGGTGACATTCTGAGGCAATTTGTGACTAAGCTCCATAAGCACAAAACAAAACTGAAGATGGCTTATTTCTAGAGAATGCTCTGTGCTGTACAAAGTGCTTTTTCGTACATTGTCACTTGATCCTCACAATAATTTAGCTCCACTGACTTCCTTCAAGTGCCTGATAAAATCTTCCCTCACCCCCCTTCATTCTAGTGCCTTCCCTCTGCTCATGATTCCCAATTTGATGTCCTGTAGATATCTTGTTTGTACCTGTTTTTTTGCATATTATCTCTCCCATTAGACTATGAACTCTTTGAGAACAGGGACTGTCTTTTGTTTTTTCTTTATATCATATCTCCAATGTTTAGTACAGTGCCTGGAACATGGAAACTACTTAATAAATATTTAATGACTAAGATCTTTGGACCAGTTATTGATATTCCCATTTTACAGATTGGAAAACTGAAGTTTACAGGTTTACTAACTGAGACTAGAGCACAGGGTCTTTTCAGTATGCCACAATGCCCATCTCTTTATAGAATCTTTAAACCATTTAATCTTCAATCCAGAAAGTTTTAAAATAATCTTTCTAATCTAAATTTTTCACTCATGTCCAACTCTTCTTGACCCCATTTGAGGTTTTCTTGGCAAAGATACTGGAGTGGTTTGCCATTTTCTTCTCCAGATCTTTCTAATAGCCACTACCGTGTTTCCCCGATAATAAGACCTACCCCGAAAATAAGCCCTCCCCTTACTGTGTAAGATTCCTCTAAAATAAGCCCTCCCCCGAAAATAAGCCCTATTGAGATTGCTACTGTAGTGAAGGTGATCCCCTGCGCTACACGCTACATTACGGTACCCTCTGTATGCACCGTCCCCCCTACCCCCCCGTGAAACGCACGCCGAGCTCCGAGCTGCATCCAATCAGAGCTGCAGCAGTGAGCGCGTCATCCTGTTCTTCCCCAGTGATTTGCTTATTGAATAAAGGTACATATTTTTGTTCATATTTACCTGTTTATTAAAATTGCTGTCAATGTTCATTAAAATAAGCCCTCCCCTGAAAATAAGCCCTCTGGTGTTTTTCTGTCAAAAAAAAATATAATAAGACAGTGTCTTATTATCGGGGAAACATGGTAGTAATTCTCTGTAATCTATAATCAGAACCTGCTCTATCTTCTATATAAAGCGGGAAATGATGTAATCATATAGCCTTTAAAGCATGAAGAGGTTCTGGACACCATCTGAGTTAGTGGTTCTAAACTTGGGGTCCATAAACTTATTAAATTTAATACTTTGATAACTGTATTGCAGTATAATTGGTTCCTTTTGTAATCCTTTATATTTTATCTTATGCATTTAAAAGTGTTCTCTGAGAAGCATTTGTAGACAAGACTGCCAAAGGGTTTCATGATACAAAAAAAAAAGGATTTAAAAAACCCACTATAGTTCAATCCCCTCATTTGACAAATCCTTGAATAGCTTGATTTAGGTTTTTGGCAACTCTGAAGAGGCCTTATATGTTAGCAAGATGCTTAGTTCCTTTTGCCTTATCTTTCTACCACCTGGTTTTCATATCACAAGTCCATTTTGGGCCTCAGCCTGGGTCTGTTGACAATTCCTTCTCTTTTGCCTTGAGCCAATGCCATTTTTTTTTCATCGTTTGAAAGATTTTGCATGGATCAATTCTTGGATCTACTGATAATTCCCGGAGAGCTAATCTCACTGCTTTCCGGTAGAGCATCCAAAAGTTCCTTAATGGGCCCTAAAGGGGAGTTCTGAGCATTATAAGACCCGCAGCCACTGGCTTCGATTAATTTGCTTCCACTTTCCTCTTATGCATTGATCAAAATGAGTGATTAGTTTGAATCTTTAAATCCTTCGGTGTTAATTTTCTGTGGATATTCCTTCTGAGGCTTCTCTTGTTTCCAAACTGATTTCAGGAAATAAGTCAATGATGAGTACAAGAATCTTCACTTGTATGCTGAAGCTGTCAGGCAACCATGCTGAAGCAAGAATTCAAGATGAGTGTACTATTAGCATTGGTGTGAGGAAAACAGGCTTAAATGAACTGGAATCAAAGAATGACTTTAAAAGACAGATGATAGTCAGAATATAGGAATGAGAATCCGGCAACAAGGTGTTAACTAGACAGGAAGTTTAGCACCCACTAAGATCTCAAGGCTCTCTGCCTCTTCATAAGAAAAAGCACTGGTGTAGAGACATGGGTGGAGTCAATTTAGGAAAGAAGGATGAGCCAACAAGTTGGTCTTCAAGGACCTACATCTGGACAGGAAATGAGATTTTAAAAATCAGAAGCCAGACAGACAACATTCCCCTTATTCTAGGGTGGGGCCACAGGCATGCTTCTGAAGAAACCAGGAACAGATGTTACCAGAGCTTTCTCAGAATGAGAGGAAGAAAGTGGGCTCTGGTCAGAAGACCTAGGTCTCTGTAGCACTCTGGTAGTACTGTGGAGTGGAAAGAATATTGAATACTTCCCATCTTTTTATATAAATATGCTATTGGGACTGAGATGGTCTTCAGCAAGCGACTTAAATTCTCTGACTCAGTATTCTCATCTATAAAATGAAGGGGTTAGATGACAAATAAGAATTTCTCCAACTGATCATCTACAATTCTTTGAGTATTTTGGGGAACTCAGAAATAAATGATGTAGAATCAAGTTACCACTTCAAGGAAGGAGCAAAAGGGTTCAAGCTAGTTACAAAGCTCTATGTGTCTCGCCCTCTCCTCCTTTCCTCACCCCAAGTCACAAAACTGTTGTTGTAAAGATCAAATGAGATAACATACATACTTTGTAAACTTTAAAACTCAGTATAAACATAAGCTGATGTTACTCCTCAGAGACACCATCCATGCTCACACTAAATAAACTAAAATGTATTTTCTGACAAATCAACAAATGTAATTCTTCCAGGCCCAGAGATAATCTAATTCTAATCCAACCACCTTCATTTTACATATTAGGAAACTTAAGGCCAGAGAGATGAAGTGGACTGTCATAAAATCACAGGTTCATACATCAAAGAATTATAGCTCTCCAGCTGAAAGGAAATTCAGAGGCCACCTGGTCCAGCACCTCCATTTTACAGATGAGGAAACTGAGGCCCAAGTTGGTTAAGTGACTTACCCAAGGTAACACAACTACCAAGTAGTAGCACTGGGATTTGTACCTATGTATTTTGATTCTAAATCTAGCCTTCTTTTTCTGTTGCACCATACTAAGTAGCTCACTTACTAAGGTCACCACTGGTAAGTGTCAAATCCAAGTATCCCAGGACTTGGACCCAGGACTTCTAAGACCAGTGCTTTTTCTACTACTCTGCTTCCACATCTTTCCATAAATTCTCTAGAGGGAACTGACCTAAAGGACTGATTGGATTTCCTTCTTTTGGTTCAAGAGTTATTAATCTGGGAGTCCATGAGCTTTTTTGAAAAAATATTTTGAAAACTTGTTTTAATATAATTGATTTCCTTTGTAAGCTCATGTATTTTTATTTTGTACTTTTCAAAGCATTATCCTGAAAAAAGGTCCATAACTTCACCAGACTGCCAGAGGGGCACTAAGAACCCCTGCTCTAATACTATAATGCTGTTTGAGTAACAATATAGCAATGTCCATCTGATGTCTTTTATTCTCCTCAAATGAACAACCCATCTCTCATTTTTTAGGCATTCATAAGATGAATCTTCATGCTACTTCTCATGGGCAAGTCATCACGGACAATGTGTTACAATCTACTTAGACCCACCATATGGCTTTCTATTGACCTTTGGCTACCTATCATTTTGATTTTCCAAGATCATGATATCCCATAATCTGCAGTCATATGGCATCACTAAGAGAACATTGATGGTTAAAAATATCAAGGCAACAAAGTTGGGGAACACAGGCCACTGTAAAATTTCCCAAAGGAGATATAGCCCAATCACTTCCTACTACTTATTCCTAGGTCAAGCTCCCTGACTTTTACAGTGCCTTTTTGACATACCTATAATAGGGTTAGGACTCAATGAACTTCCCACAAAGCTTCATGTCATACCATTATCTAGGCTATAGCCATTTTTCACTTACTTTGCTTTTCTAGTGTGGATAACTATGCCAGGTTTTCCCCCTTATAACAAATATGCAAATGCATAGTCAAGCAAAACAAATTCTCACATTAACCATGTCCAAAAATGTTATGTCTTAACTTCTTCACTACTTTGTCAAAAGGTGGGTAACATGCTCCATAATCTGTAATGTCTGTAACAATAGTTGTATTTTATATGTGAGAATTCTCAAGTCTTTCAATCAAAAACTCTCAAGTTTTTCCTTAAAATTTTTATAATTTCTATAAATTATATCTATATATAATATATAAACATCTGTAAATTATTTTCCCATTTTTGATCACTTCACTCTGCATCAGTTCATACAAATCTTCTGACAAATTTTCTAAAACTGTTCCTTTCATTGTTTCTTACAGTCAATAGTATTCCATTACATTCATACCATGATTTGTTTAGCTATTGCCCTATTGATGGGTAGTCTCTCAGTATCTAGTTCTTTGCCACTATAAAAGGAGCTGCTAGAAATATCTGTGTCCACATGAATCCTTCCCACCTTTTTGGATTTCTTCAGAGCATGAGTCCAATCTTTTCCAGAGAACTGCACATTTTACTAATGAGGCTCTGTGGTGTTTTGGGACTCATTGCAATGAACAGCACAACATCAGCAAATAGGAGCATTAGAATGACATCACCAACAGAGTCTTTTTATCTGGACTCTATTCAGAACATCTTTCAAAATAGTCGTGACTATCTTAAGTAAGTATAATTCTCCATTTTATACTTCACTTGTCATCAATATTTGGTGGATCTCTGAACACAGTTATTTGGTGAAGTGGACAGAGTGCTGAGCCTGAGGACAAGAAGATAAATCTTCCTGAGTTCAGATCTGGTCTCAGATACCTAGCCAGCTGTGTGATCCTATCCCAGTCACTTAATCTGTCTGCTTCAGTTTCCTCAACGGTAAAATGGAGATAATAATAACACCTGCTAGAAGGCACCGTAGTGAATAGAGTTCCAGTCTGGGAATCAGGAAGACTCATCTTCATGAGTTTGCATCTGACCTCAGATACTTACTAGTTGTGTGACCCCGGGCTAGTCACTTAACCCTGTTTGCCTCAGTTTCCTCATCTGTAAAATGAGCTTGAGAAGGAAACGGCAAACCACTCCAGCATCTTTGCCAAGAAAACCCCAAATGGGGTCATGGAGAGTCAGACACAACTGAAAAACAACTGAACAACAGCATCTCTATGGTCACAGTCACAGAATCACACTATGTAATTTCAATCTGTGCAGGGATAAGGGGGGCCTGTTGGCCTTCTTTGTGTTCTCCTGAGGCAAATGATTTTCAAAGCCACTTGAATGGCCAAACAAACTGTGGCCCATGGGTGGAATGGAATAATCCTGTGCTGTGAGAAAGGCCATCAGTGATGAGTAAATACAAAGAATGTTAAGACTTAAATGAACTGATGAAAAATGAAGGAAACTAAACCAGGAAAACAATATACACAATATCTATAAAAATGCAAATGGAAAGAATGATCACAAAACCATGGAAATGGAATCTTTCAGAATAATAAAGAACAAACATGGCCCCAAAGGAATCCTATAAGAAGACACCTTTGCAGAGGCGCAAAATATTGCAAATAACATTAAATCTTTTTCAATGTGTTAGCTGGTTTTATTGAATTTTTCCTCTTCCTCTTTTTCATTTAAAAATTCTTTTTAAAAAATAATGTATGGTTCTCTAGGAGTGGAAATGAATGGATGTGGGGGAAATCTAGATAAATGTAAAGACAAAAGAAATTTTTCAAAATCTATTTAAAAAACAAACAAGCATCAAATAAACAACGTTATTAGCAGCAGCTAATAATAATCTCTATACCATGGGAGAGAGCAGATTGGAGGAGGGGATATGCTGTGGGACTGCCATTCTGGGGTGGTGGGTAGGGGAAAAACAGGGAGAAAATTTGTAACTCAAAATCTGGCAGAAATTAATGATGTAAATCAGAAGTTAATAAAACATTTGAAAACTGAAAAAAAAATCTCTATACCTCTGCCAGTTGTACAACCATGAAGATGTGATTTGCTGTTGAAAATCATCTGTGAAGGTGCCCACCTGTTCCCTTCACATCCTTTTTTTTTTTTTTAATCAAAGATAGCTTCTATGCATGAAGGCATCATTTTAGAGAAGGGAAAAGAGGCCTATGAGTCAGGAGTTGGGGATTTCCTCTTGGTCATCTTTATTTTGAGGGAAGAAACATCATCTATGTTCTTTTTCACTCCTTTGGAATTCCTTCTCTCTGAGATGCCGTGAGTGCCTTTAGGATTGTGCCACCTTCAGGACAGATTCCGACTATGTACATATTTGGTCGGATCTGAATAATCTTCTAAATTATAACGTCACTGCCACTCTCTCAATGATGCATCAGGTCTGAGGATTCCTGATTGTCACTAATGAAAATAGCTAACAATGAAAACTCTATCAGGATCACTCAATTTCATGGCTTATTGTTGTCCTTTCAGTTTGATCTACAAATGCTCTCAGGGTGATCTGGTTTAGCTGAATCTCATCTGCTTGTTGTTTTTTTTGCTTTTTTTTTTTTTTAATGACTTCTGAATCAATACTACTTACAGTTTTCTACCATTCTCCCATCTGCTGGTTTGCAAATGAGCTTATACTCTAAGTTGATGTTGTTTGTGACTGCCATGTCTCTTTGCTTGACAAGAAGATAAGCATTTGTTGGCTGGGACTGATTCTGGGCTCTTTCTGTCTCCTTAGTGGGGCCATTATTTTGCTTTGGTGAAGTGTTTTGATAAGATGGGGACAGTGAGCATTGATGCCTTTACTTTTGACCATTTTTTTTTCTTGAATATGACTCGTTAATTAACTGAGACTGCTGTTATACTATGCAGCACATTTCCTCCCTCCTTTTTCCATGATCATCCTAGGATTTAGAGCTGGTATGAACCTTAGAGGCCATCCTCTTCATTTTAGAGATGAGCAAGCTGAAGCCTCCAAAGGTTACATGGCTTGACCAAGGTCAGATACTAACAGAGGCAAGATTGAAAGCCAATCCTCTGACTTCAAACCCATTATCCTTTTCATTGCATCATGTTGACTAATTTAGCATTTACTTAGTCAGTCAATGATCCAGGTTGGTTCTGACATATCTAGATTATTACAAAAGATAAAATTCCTACTTAGGCTGGGTCATTCATGGAAATGTGTTGAGGAGTCCTGGTGAAGGAGGAGCTAAGACCAAGGAATCAGAATAAATAGAAATCAAGAGTTAGAGCCACAGTGGTAGTGGTGGCCAAATAAGCAAAGACAGAGGGGAAAAAAATAGAAAAAGTAGGTATTGGGGGCAGTGCAAAATGGGAAGTTCAATACCAGTAAAGATCTGGGAGAGCTTTAGGAGTTGGGAGGTGTAGCTCAAGGTAAACTAGACAAAGGATTAGATGGATAGTCAGCAACTGGGAGATAAGCAAAAACTGAGAAAACCCCAATAAGAGTGGGCCACGCCAGGCAGACAGCCTAGCAGAACTAGTGTACAGCAACAGCAATCATGAAAAGAACCTGATATTGAGGAAGCCTGGTTTCTCAGCCTGAGCCATCTTTATTCTTCTTCCATACTGTTAAGAAGCAACCCCAAGCACATTCAGCCTATGGTCCCTTAGACAATGTTACATAAAAGCATCTGGTTAAGCAATGAAGGCAAGAAGTGTGTGGCACAAAAGGTTCTTACCAAAGATGATTCCCTGACATCCAGTCTTCCTGGACATTTTGGATATTGCTGCCACACTGACTACCCACAACGGTTCACCATATCGTTGACCAATCCCTTGAGCCCATCCATGTGTATGCAGGGCAACTGTGGAGCCATAAGTTACTCCTACAGTCCCATAAGGGGTCAAGGAGCCTGGATTTAAGACCAGGAAGATAGGCAGCCCTCTTGTCTCATAGATTGCTTCTCAATTTCAAACATGGACAAGGATACGGTCAAGACACAGTAGGGGAAGGACCAGCGCAAGGTATATTAAGAGGACAACCTCACTGTTCCCCAATGTTCCACACCTATTTTTGCTTCCTTAGTATCATTACTATTTTAATGACTGGACTACCTTACTAATTCACTTCAGCACATCATGTTCTATTACTCATAGTTCTTAATCTGTCACTTGTTTCCCATCTTGTTTGGTGTTTCTCCTTCAGCATTGGCCCCATATTTGCCTTACTAAAAATTTGTTTTGCTCGCTGCTAACCCTGCCAAGTTAGCCTGTGTTTATATGTTTGTTTTTATGTAATTTTGTATACATTAAAAATTTACATGTGGTCTTCCTCACTCGAATATGTCACGTTAGGGCAGAGAACATTTCTTTTTTGTCTTTTTATCCCCAGTTCTTAGCATAGTCGCCGTCTTGCAGTAGAGGCTTAATAAATACTTGTGTCATTCCAACTAGACCGAAACTTCCATTCTTGTTCCCAGTCCCTAATTCCCTACTGAGAGATAGGAGGTGACTGTGTGAAGATACGATATAGCAACCTGGGAAGTGCGTTGTCCACCTCAAGTACGTGTCTAAGATGTGACAGAGCCTGCCAAGAATCCCTACTGATGGTGCTATAGCTGTTGTTTGTCCTTCATTTTTGAAGAGGACCATGGGATCAGGGAAGTGATGCCATGATTTGCAAGTGGATTGGACTGAAGTGGGGGAGGGCTATACAAAATCCAGAAGGAATCTGAAAGCATTTCAGGGACTGGGAGCTTCTGGCTGGGAAAGTGAAGACCCTTAAGCTACACAAAGGTAGTGTTTCTTATTGAATAAGAAAAGGTAGTATACAGAAAGTAAAGAGATATTCATAGACATGATATTATGGAAATATATTGTACAAGTATAACCTATATCAAATTGCTTGCTGTCTCAGAGAGAGGAGAGGAAAGGAAGAGGGAGGAGAGAGAATTTGGAATTCAAAAAAAATTTTTAAACTAATGTTACAATTTCTTTTATATGTAATTGGAAAAAATAAAATAATGTTAAAAAATTCAAAAAGCACTCAACTCATAGACATAGTGGCATTGGGGAGGATGTGGTTTACAATGATAAGTAATAATAGAGGAACATAATAGAGGAATCCATGGAAGTCTGAGAGGCTGGCAATAGACTTGCCAAATACCAAAAGAACTTTACCCTCAATGTTGCATAGAATAGGAAAAAATTGCAGTGTGGTCCAAAGAAGGACAATCAAGATGGCGAACTGTCTGGAAGCCTTGGTCTCTGAGAAACAGTTGAAGGATTAAAGCACGGATTCTTAACCCAGAGGCGATGGCCTTTTAAAAAAATATATTTTGACAACTACAGTTAATATAATTTCCCTTGTAATCTTATGTATTTTATTTCAAGCCTTTAAAAATATTCTTCTGAGAATGATTCCTTAGGTTTCACCAGCTTGCTACAGGGGTCGATGACAGAGAAAAAGGTAAAGACTAGATTAGAGGGATTTTAGCCATGTCACTCCCACTGCCCCACCCACACTGGCCAAGTCCTATTACAGAATATGAGTACATATTGTTCCTGATCCTTAAATATCTGGACCCTAAGGACTCTTGGCTGGAGGACAGGGGAGGCCCCCTTGAGTTACAGATCTGGTCATCTTCCAGAGAAGACTCAAGTTTCCTGACCCATACTGTTCCTTTCTTCCTGCCTCCAAAGTTGGCCCTAAAATTGATCTCTGGTCCCCAGACTCTCCACCTCTCTCAGGCCCAGTGTTTTCCTCTATTGTTCTCCTGAGGGGCTGGGTCACTGGTGATCTGGGCTATCCCACCCTTAGAACCAAGCCCTGGCAAAGCAATTCTCTCCCCCCACCCCACTACTTCCTAAATAGGCCCCACATTTTGGGAGTGAAGTAGGATCAGAAATGCTAGATCCTCAACAGATATACACCCACCTCCTCTAAGCCACAAGTAATAATAAAGAGAAACTTGGCATCATTCCAGAATGCCAGCTGGCATTCACACTGAGACACACAGGTACCTACCTATTGATCTAAGACTGTGTAGCAGTAGCAGCCAAGCTCAATGCAAAGCAGCTGGAGAGGTAGGTGCTTCCTGGGAGCACAAGAAGATAGCTAGATAACCTATTTCAGATCCCTTTCAAAAGTAGCAAGATAGCATCCTACATCATTCCCATTTTACTTTAAGAACTACTATCCCAAGTGAAGAATGCATCTGGCTTACTTTCTGAGAGCATGGTCTCCTGGGGGCTCACGGGGCTGGCACTCGGAGATTCTCTGTGCATGGAAGATGCCCGGAGGGTCACCATTCCTTTTCCAGTGCAGATTTTGGTAGGATCCATGTCTGGAAAGAAAGGACCCAGAGGAGAAGGCTGAAAAATGCAAAACAGCAGCAGGATAGAGTTGGCTAAGAAAACAGTAACAGATTGGAAGTCAGTGGAACAAACTTACACCCCCGAGAATCCTCCAAACACTTTACTGATGCAAATTAACCTTTGTCTACAAATCTCTCTTTGGGAGACATTCACTAAGTATTTGTTGAAGGTGGGGGTTGGGTAGGATATATTAAGGCAAACTGTGAAATCCAAATAAATGTAGGACCCATATACATCGCTAAATCAGTTTTAAAATGTAAACATGTTTAGTCCCTTGATGAAATTCATTTTTAGGTCTGTGTTTTCTCTACTGAGATTAAGAAAGGGCTAAATTAGATGCTTCATGACGGTCCTTTTAATTTGGTACAGCAGGTCATGCATGAGTTGTCAAGTTCAAGAGATAACCATCATCCTTTGGATTTTTTTTTGGAGGGTAGTTGGGGTTAAGTGACTTGCCCAAGGTCACACGGCTAGTTTTTGTGTTAGGTGTCTGAGGCCGCATTTGAACTCAGGTCTTCCTGACTCTAGGGCCGGTGCTCTATTCACTGTGCCACCTAACCACCTCCTTTGGGTTTATTTTTTTTTTGGGGGGGGGAAGAAAGATCTCTTAGGACCAATTGGCCAGGATCCTACATAAGGCTAAACAGAAACTAAACAAAAACAGCCTCACCTGTGGTTTTAATGCATCATATTCTAGGGTGTTAATAGTTCCCCCAAATGAAAAGAATTAGTGAAGTAATGGCACTTTAAAGAAAATATCTGGAAACCCCAAACCTTCCAAACCCATCTTAGCACAAACCTAAAATGCCATGATCTCTTGTCTCTGTTTATTTTCATACAGCCTTAAACAGTCCCCAAACACCTTTAAGAATCATCTGACTTGGAAAGATTTAAAAATAAGTCACAATAAATTTGGTCTGAATTGATCGTGACCTGAGGCAGACAGGTTTAGAAGGTTAGGTTGATTCTGTTCAGCAAGGTCAAGTTATGGTCAAATTCAATTATCTTCGAATACTCACACTCTGATCTGCCTCTATTCTCTTTTCTGGCCTAAGATCAGAGAGGCCATTGAGATTGATTTCAGAGAGTTTGCATCGAGTTGGAGTGAGGGGGCACTGACCCATCCAACTCCATTCCCCTTCCTGACCCCACGTCAGAGAAAAGTGAAACCGATTTCTACTCTGCTTTTGACTCAGAAGAGTCCATTTTCCGATTTCCAATGAGAAGCTGCTTGGTACCATGTGTCAGGAAAGATCTGCACAGTAGAAACCCTATCGAAATGCAAGTAAAACATGGCTGGTTTTTTCTCATTAAAAAAAAAAGTCAGAGGGAGGATGGGAAAGTTCAGTCAATTTATAGGTTAACCAATTAGGAAATCAATTTGCTCTGCCCACTGGAATGATGTAAACTTCAATAAACATCTGTGGCCTGACCACATATCCATTTCTGCACAATGTAAGATTGGTGAATGTTTTGCTTTCAGCACATTTTCTGGCGCTCACATCTTGGACGTGAGAGACAGGAAATCATGGTAGCCTGAAGAGTAAGTAAGGCAAATATGCTTTGGGAACTGTCCTAATGAGCATGGCTATGACTTGACACTTACAAGAAGCTAGCCTAGACAATCACTAGGTCAGGCCTGGGTTGGAAGTGAGGGAGTGGAGAGCCAGAGCAATCCCTTCAGATTCAGCCCAATGCGGAAGGTCCCTGTAAGACTCCATCAGTTTTGTGCCCAGACCGGAGTTCCATATCTAATACAGGAAAACTGAGAGATGCTGGGTAGTACTATGTATCTCAGATCACCAGACCCACCCTAGGGATCATTTTGAACCCCTGACCCAACCCCCAACCTGAACCACATTCTTAAGGTCAAGCAATTTTTTATTCTCTTGGGTACTGTCAGAACTTTTCTGGCTCTTGGAAATATACACATATGCACTCACACACAAACACATTCACATATACCCTTACATGGAGAACAGAATTTAAGGGGATAAGAGACAGAATGACAGAGAAAGAGCATCTTCAGCATGCAAAGAAGGAAGTGAAGATTATGTCTAAAAGTGTCTTTTTAGAATGAATTAAGAAGTAAAAACATCCACCATCTAGAGGGAAGGTTAAGGGGAGGGGGGTGGAGAAGAAACCAAACCACCATGCCCACAGAGAGGAGAGATACCTGTAGGGAGGACTAGGCCAGAAGAGTTTGTCACTTTCTTCACAGGAATTATTTTAACAGCAGAAATAGAGCGTGCACGTAAAGGGTCGTCAGTAGCTGAAAACACAAAAGGGCAAATGGTGCACCCAAAAGAACATTTGGGAAACATTCAGGCATTTGAGGAAATCAGCAATGACAAAAGGAGGAAGCTGCACACACACACACACACACACACAGAGAACAATCCTATGAGCTGGAGATGCAGCAAGTAAAAATAACTCTTTTTCCCTGGTGATCCCAAGCACCAAGGCCAGGGAATCCTCCATACAGCACCCACTCAAATGCAGGCAGCTCCCAGGGCAAGGCACAGCGGGAAGGTGATGAACAAGGGTAGTCAATGGGAGGGGAGTGCATTCCTGCCCTAGAACATGGCATCCCTCTGGAGAAGACCTGGGGGCTCCACATCTATGATATCCATACACACCAAAACCACCCCAGTTTGGGCCATCACCTCTCACCTGAACTGCTTTAATATTCCATGGGACTCCTTTAAATAGCCCTTCACTTTCCCTACCCACCCTCCAAGTAACTACCAAGCCAGTACTACTAAAGCATTCATCTGACCATGTCATATCTCTGCTCAGGAAGCTTCAATGGTCCCTACTGTTTTGGGGAACAAATATAAATTTCTGTCTGGCATTTAAGGCCCTTCACTATCTTTCCAGGATGATTAGACATTACTTTCTAATCACGCACTATACTCTAGCCCATCTGGCTCATTTGCTGCGCCTGGTACACAACTCTCCATTTCCCATCTCCATGCCTTTGCCTAGAATATTTTCTCTCCTCCACCCCCAACTCTTAGAACCTCCTATTGCCCTTTAAGGCTCAACTCCTCCAATAGGGCTTCCATGATTCCCTCCAGTTGTCATGGCTTCTACTTCTCTGAAATTGTTTTGAATTTACTTTGTGTATGTTTTGTATATACAGTATGCCTCACTACCTGCCCTCCACAGAATGTAAGTTCTTTGAAGGCAAGGGTAATTTTTTTTTTGTCTTTTTATCCCCAAAGCCAAGCACAGTCCCTGGCACATAGTAGGTGCTTAGCAATAATGAACTGAATTGGAGAGAGAGACCCAGAAGGAAGTGCTTTGGACAAGTGTGCCTGGGACAACTGGAAGGGTAAAGAGAGAGTCTAGGGTCCATCTCCCTACTGCTACTGTAGCTGCCACCACCACTGCCAACCCCACTGACCCAGTTTTCCTCAGTTAGCTTTTGTACTTTCTTTTCCATTTGACCTAAATCCTTCATTCAATGCCAAGCCTGGTAAGAGGCATCCCTACCTCCTCTGCTCTTGTCATACCTGACAGAGAGATTTGGAAGCCAATCTGTTTATGCTCCCAACCCAGCAGCCAACTAGGGGAGTTCAATTTTCTTACCACACTACTCAGCACCAGTGGTCAGAGGGGAATCAGTGGAAAAGGGATGGAGAAGGGCAGAGACACAGAATCGAGGGTAGAGCCTATCTTTTGTCTTTCTCTGTAGCCCCAGAACTTAGTACGGTGCTTAGGATACAAGGAGCTTAACAAATATGTGTTGACTGATTAATAATTCAAAATAATTTATTAATAAAAAAAACCTATTATATTATTATAGGTTCTAATCATGCACTCTGTACTCTAGCCCATCTGGCTCATTTGCTGTTCCTGGTACACAACTCTCCATTTCCCATCTCCATGCCTTTGCCTAGAATATTTTCCCTCTCCCCCCAACTCTTAGAACCTCGTATTTCCCTTTAAGGCTCAACTCCTCCAATAGGGCTTCCATGATTTAACAAGGTTACTATTTAGTAGGGTGATGATGATTCTGCTGAATTGGTAGTGAGGAACAGGAGAGGGGAAAGTCAGTCCATGGCTAACCCTAGCAGCTTCTATCCATGTGGGTGGGTCCCAGCAGGTGAAACAGCTCTGAGCATCAGTATCTTACCTGTCTATTTCCATCCCCAGACTCTCAACCTGGGGAATAGTGGCTCTCTTCCCTAACTCTGCTCCTGCCTTCTCTGATTTGGGTCCCTGCAGCTCCCAAGTGAACTCAATTGGGGCTAAGTTGAGCTACTTTTTCTTTCCCTTCCCATCCCTTCCCTGGCTCTACATCTCCCCTGGCTCCTCCTACCACATCCTCCCTATAAACTTCCCAGCTCTGTCCTCCTCCACCTCGGCTCACAGCCCTGGGGACAGCCCTCCTAACACTGAGAGCAACCACTGGGTCAGGCTTTAGCAGCAAACACCTTACACCAACAGAAACCTTCCCCACTCTGTGCTAGGCCCTTCTTGCAGCATCCCCTTCCTATGTCCCCTTCCAAACTACCTCCTTGCCTCACAAAGAAAATTAACGTGGATAACAGCAATCACAAACAAAAGTCACCCATGTCAAACCTTCCAGTGCTGCTCTCTGAATGCCTGCTGTCTGCATTGATTATCTTTTTAAAAGGGTCTAATCGACATTCATCTATGTAGTTCTTCCTACCACTGTGCTAGTCTGATGGCAGAGCTGACATCTCTGTTGTTAACCCTTATGGATTTTTATCACAAAGAAACACAAGTAAGGAGTGCAGTGATTATCCTGATAAGCAGCATTTTCATATGTGACTAACTTACTTCAAAAAGAATCAAAAAGGAGGGTAATATGTTCCATGATAAAACCATACTGAATGTAATTTAATTTTGCTTAATGACTCAGGATCCTACCAATTCATTACAAATAACAAACATCATTAATCATATCACTAAGTCATAGTGTGTCCTTAGGCAAGAGCCTCTGGCCTTTGTTTCTTCACTTATTAATAAGGAAAATAAGCTACCAAAATTAGATGGGCTCTAAGTTCCCTTTCAGCTGTTATATTTTATGGTTCTACTGTGAATGTAGGGGAAATGTCTCTGAATTGTGGTTGGTGACTTTTTTTCAATGACAAAACATACCATATCTCCTTTATTTAACCACAGCTCATCATAGTATCTTTTTGAAAGAGGGATATGTACCAATACTTTCATCTCAAAGTTGAAGAGAATGAGATTCAGAAATATCATATTAGATAACCTGTCCAAAGTCTTGCTCAGTCAGTGATGGGTCTGGGTCTCTTGACTCCTAGCCTGTCTGGGCAATAATTCTTTTAAATCATTAGACTAAAAGGGGTAGCCAAAACTATGAAGTGGGAAATTCCTCGTCACTGTGGAGACATTGAACCAGAAGCTTCAAGATTACACAGTACTTTTGTGATCTTGGGACCTGTCCAGTCCTCAGCTTCCTCACCTGTAAAATGGGAGAGTTGGACAACATGATTTTAAAAGTCCCTTCCAATCTTAAGTCTATGGTGCTGTGAATTATTTGTTGGGATGATGTGCAGAGGCTGCATTCTTTGAGAAGAAGGTTGGACTGTATTACTTTCAGCTTCTTTGCCAAATGTAAAATTCTGTGATTCATAACAGAATAATTATCAGTAAACCTGAAGTTGGAAATCTGGGTTCAAATCCAGGCTCAGTCACTTCTAAGGTATGTTACCCAGAGCAAGTCACTGCATTTCTCTAGGCCTTTGTTTTCTCAATTTTATTTAAATTTTTTTTTTATTTTGGAGAAATTGGGGTAAAGTGACTTGCCCAAAGTCACATGGCTAGTAAGTGTGTCAAGTGTCTGAGGCTGGATTTGAACTCAGGTCCTCCTGACTCCAGGGCCAGTACTCTATTCACTGCACCACCTAGCCACCCCAAGGTTTTTCAATTTTAAAATAAACAGAGTAGACCAGATGACCCCCAAGGTCACTTCCAGTTCTACCATTCAGGGTTTGAGTGAGACAGTAAGAAACTTAAGAGAATTCAGAGAAGACCACCAAGGGAAACATTGAGCCATGCTCTTGGGGGTCACCTCATAGACTGAGACTCAGAAGACCTGAGTTTGCTCCCATCTTTGCCACTAGCTTACTGGTATGACCCTGGAGGCAAGCCACTTTCCTTTTCTGTGCTCTACTTTCCTTAGCTGTAAAATAATTTGCCTAGATTTCCTTCAGAATTCTAAGGTCCCTTCTAGTCTTAACCACAAATTACAAATACCTCCCTCACTAAGTATTCTTCTATACCATGCCCAGAATGGTAGGTCTTGGCTCTTATCACTCTCCCTACCTTTTTCTTGACCATTACTGGTTGAGGTTAGCCCGTTGACCACTGTTTTGGAAATATCGACTTCGCATTCTGAAAAAAGAACAAAAGAGAAGACAAGAGGGTGCAGAAAAGATGATTAATGGCATGTTCAGTTTGATCTGCAAACCACTCCCGTGTTGCCCCAGACGGTGTTTATCAAGCTTGGAGTTACTGTCCCTAGAGTATTGAGAGGAATGTCTGATGCTGTTGTGTAACCTGGAACTACGAATAGATTACCCAATAACAATCCAGTGGGGAGATGGTGTGAATGTGTGTATTGGAGGGAGGGAGTGGAGAGGGAGATGCATAAATGTGAATGAAATAAGCCAGCCTCTCTTCCATCTAGATCTGGGGTGGGGAACCTGTGGCCTCGAGGCCACATGTAGCCTCCTAGGTCCTTGGGTACAGCCTTTTGACTGAGTCCAAGTTTTACAGAACAAACCCTTTTACTAAGAGGATTTGTTCTGTGAAGTTTGGATTCAGTCAAAGGGCCACACTTGAGGACCTAGAGAGCCACATGTGGCCTCGAGGCAGCAGGTTCCTCATTTCTGATCTAGACCTACCCTCTCTACAATCACCTTCCTATACTTTAAAAAATCTGTAGAAATATTATGAGGGATATTAAAACAAACAGTTTTTTAGTGATATCAGCCCCAAAGACCAATTCATAGCATTTTGGGTGGGGAAGGGAGATCATTCAACTAGATATAGAAATAATAATAGTTCATATTTACACAGCATTTCCCAGTTTACAAAGTCCTTTCCTCACAATAATCCTGTGAGGCACTTTGAAAGTAACAAGCTGAGTTTATTGGGTATTTTTAAAAATCAAGCTGTGTAGTTTTCTACACAATCCTCTTATGTCTATTCTACTTTGTACAGGGAAATGCTCCTCTTTCGGTGCGTATTCGAGAGCAGAATAAAAAACAATGTAAACAGTAATCCAGGGAGGGAAATACCTAAGTAATATTCCAATTTTACAGAAAAGGAAAGGTTTTGATAACCTCCTGTTGTCACATGGCTAGCAAGGAGAAGAACAAGCACTCAGATTTTTGTCACCAGCATTTGGTATTCTTTCCAACAGAATGGAAACTAATTGAGAGGACGATCGGTTGTTTTTCTTTTTTTATTTTGTCTTTCTATTCCTACTACCTAGCACAAAGCACACAATAGGTATAATTGGAGCCAGAGGACCCAGGTTCAAATCCATTGCCTCCTGAGGCCCCATTATACCACCTATAAATGAGGAGGTTGGACTCAATCGAATTAAGGGACCCTTCCAACTCTAGAACTAGGATCCCAAAATCCTTGTACAGTGAAACGAAGTAGAGAATAGAGAACTAGAACTTGGAGTGAAAATAACCTGGGTTCAAATCCTCCCACCTCTTACACACTGGCTCAGTGACTGTGGGAAAGTTACTTAACCTCTCAGTGGCCCAGACAAGTCTCTAAGACCGTCAATTACATAGCAACTGTGGAGCTGCATGGGTGGAGGAAGTTTTTTATACCAATTAAATTATAGACCTAGACATAAATAAATGCTGAATTGCCCTGAAGTTCCATTATACTACAATCTCCTAGGACCATGAAAATGCCCCCTTTTTTGGAAGGGATGAGGGATGGGGGATTAGGGAGGGAGGTGGGTATGGAACTGTAAAGGAAGAATTTCGAAAACCATTGTCTTAGAGTAGAAATCCAGCATTCCCTGCCCAGTTCCCCCATGGTGGTGCTCTTAGCCCTCTCCCTTCCCACCCTCCTATCCATCCTTTTCCCCCTTCTCTGACTGGGAAAATATGCTCTGGAATCACTGTGATAGCTACTGTCAAATTAGCCCAAGCCCACTAATCTCTGGAGGCCCCTCCAGGACTGGGATAATATTTCTTCTATTGTCAGTTCTCCATTTCTCAGATACCCTACCACCATGACCTCCATTACATTGTACCTCCCTATGGTGCATTTACCCTGGAAAGCTCCTGGCCTTTGTGATAAAGCTGATAGTCTGGGGCTAAAATGGCTCAATCTACTGACTTCAAACCAAATAGGTTCATCCTTGCAGCCTGACACAACATGGACCACACAGCATCCTCTGCACATACCAGCATTTCTCACTGTAGTCCCCCTTGAAGCCACTGGTATATTGTACCATTCTCCTCTTTCATTTTGCATATTAGGAAGACGTGCAAACTGGGAGTGTATCCAAGGCACATTCCATCACGGGATGGAAGGGAAGATATACTAGCCTTTGAGCATTCCTTTAATCAATATACTCAGAACAACTGTGGGTCCTATTTACTTGGGCTAACTAATTTCACTGGAAATAAGAAAGAGCCCCTTGGGTCTCAGAGGACTATAATGATAATAGCTGACATTTACATAGCACTCTAAGGTTTGCACAGTATTTTACATACATTATTGCCCTATGGTCCCAAAATAATTATGGGGTGAGTGTTATGGGTATTATAATATAGATGAGGACAACGAGACTGAGAAAGGTTAACTACTGCTGAGGAACACGTAGTTAGTAAGCAAATGAGGTAGAAATCAAACCCAAGCCTTTCTGACTCCAAGTCCATTGTTCTATCTGCAGTACTGTGTAGTCACCCTACTTTGCAAGAAGAACCAGAAGGTTCCAGACTTACCAGAGCTCATGATGGTAGAGGGGCCGGTTTTCAGCCAGGCACTGGTTTTCTCTCTGTGAAAACAAACAACCTTTTTGACTTCAATGAATAAAATAGACTTCAGGGAGAATCTAGAGAATATAGAACCTTCAAATTTAGAAGAGACACAGATTATTTTTAAAGTAAATTGGTTGTTGTCCTTCAATCTCAAAGAGGATCAAAATGATATCACCATATTGCAGTCAAGGTACAATGTGTTTGACTGTGGATGATCAGACCAATATGAGCTTGGAAGGCTTTACCACAAGTAGGGTACAAATAGACTTCAGGAAAAACCCAGAGAATATAGAATATTAAAATTTAGAAGACAACTCACAGATTGTAAATATAAGCTTAAAAATAAGTAATCTAATCTACTATCCTCTTCCACTTTATGAGGGAGTTCATCCCATTCACATTCACAGTTATGATTGCTAAGTATGTATTTCCCTACACTGTATTCTCTCATACTTTTCCTTCTCTTTGTTTCTCATCCTCTCTTTAAGAATTTGTTTTGCTTAAAATTAATGCTTCCTTTAATGTGACCTTCCTCTAATCCCTCCCCCCATCTTATCTCCTTTCCTTCCTATTTCTTTGTTGGATGAAATGTATTTCTGTGTAATTATACTTCCCTCCCTTGACCATTTCATATGAGACTATATTTCAAAGGTCACCTCTTCCCTCCATCCTTTCCTCCTGATTTGTATAGGCTCTTATGTGCCTGCCTCAATTTTGTAAGATATTTCCCCCATTTTTCTTTTCCCTTCACCAAACCCATTGTATTCCTCTACTCTCTCATTCTATTCTCATTTTAAGATCATCAAAACACAAAGAAACCATTTCCACAACCTGTATCTAATTAGATTCCCTCTGTGACATGATATGTGAAAATGATAAGAGTTCTGAGGAAATGTATGTCATATCCCCATATTAGGATGTAAATAGTTTATCTTGTTTAATCCCTTTTGATGCTTCTCTTAACTCCTATGTTTACATGTTAAATACTCTACTAAGCCCTGATCTTTCCATTAATAATGCTTAAAAGTCCTCTGTTTTATTAAAAATCCATTTTTCTCTTATAGAATTATACTCGGTTTTTCTGTGTAAGTTATCTTTGGTTGCAAGCCTGACTCTTTTGCCTTCTGGAATATGGTATTACGACCTCTCTGTGCCATCTTGTATGATCTTGACTATGGTTTCACAAAACTGGAATTCTTTCTGTCAATCTAGTTTCAGATTTTTTTTTTTAACTTGGAAGCTTTATACTCTGGCTATATTATTCCTTTCATTTTGAGGTTTCTTTCAAGAGGACCCTGGTGGATTCTATTTCTACTTTTCTAAGAGATCTGGACAATTTTCTTTTATGATATTTTTTTAAATATGATGGCTCTTTTTTGGTTCTGACATTTAGGTAGTCCAATGCTTCTTAAATTCTCTCTCCTCATTCTATTTTCTAGGTCCATTTTAACTACAAGATACTTAACATTTTCTTCTAGGCAGCTAGGTGGCACAGTAGATAGAATGCTAGGATTGATTCAGAAAGATCTGAGTTTAATTCCAGCTTCAGATGCTCTTCTGGGCAAGTCACTCAGTCTCTATCTGCCTCAGTTTCTTTGACTGTAAAATGGGAATAACAGCACCTGTCTCACAGGGTTGTAATGAGAATAGAATGAGGTATTTATAAAATGTTTGGCACTCAGTAAGCACTGATGCATAGTAGGTACTTAAATGCCTATTTCCTTCACCTTTATTCTTCCTTTTCTAAAGTTTTTTTACTTTATTTTAATATTTCTTGTTGTTTCAAGGTACCATTAGCTTCAATTTGGTTGATTTTAATTTTGTCTCTGTGAAAACAAACAACCTTTTTGACTTCAATGAATAAAATAGACTTCAGGGAGAATCTAGAGAATATAGAACCTTCAAATTTAGAAGAGACACAGATTTTTTGTTTTGTTTTTGTTTGTATTGGTTTTTTTTTTTGCCTTGGATAAGGTTTTATATCTTTTGTTCCAAAGTTGCTAAATCTCTTTTCAAAGCTTTTTTCTATAACTCTCATTTTATTTTCCCATTTTTCTCTTCTAGGGCTTTCATTTAGTTTTTTAAAATATTTTTAGCTCTTTTTATAATCTCTTACTTCAGTTGTTCCAGAAATTCTTATTAGACTTGTGTCCAAGCCCTGTTTTTCTCTGAGGTTTTGTAGATATTTTGGAGTTTTTCTCTTTTCAGTTTGTGTCTTGGGAATCTCTGTCAGCATAATAACACTTTATGGTGGGATTCTTTGTTTGATCTTCCAGACTACTTCTTCACTTTTAGACTTGATGTTAGGGTAGAACTCTGCATACTTCTGGGAGAAATGTATGGGCTGGGGGCCTGTAATCTTTTAGTGCTAACAAAGTAGTCTAACCCCTGAGCACAAGTCCCCTCTTCAATCTGCCCTGGATCTGTGACCCAGAACTGGGTAGTGAATGACAGAGCTTTCCAGTTGGCACCTGTTCCTGTACTCCACACAAGGCTGAGGTATTCTGGCATGGGGCTGAGATCTTGCATAGCCTCTTCTTCTTTCTATCCCTGTATAGACTAGAATGCTCTGTGTGGCACACTTCTGGCCAGATTCAATGCCCAATGTCCACAGACCTCTCTGTCTCCCTATGGCAACCTACACTGGAAAAAAGTGACTCACTCTGATTTTCTTTTTCTTGGATTTCCTGATAGGGACTTGATCTGATGAATTTTCTGGATTTTTGTGAAGTTGTGTCAGAAGAGCTGGGCTATACTTCATCCTCCTACTCTACCATCTTAGCTCACCAGCTTACAATGGCTCAGTTTCCTAGCAAATTCAATTAACCCAAATACACCACTGCCTGAGTATCTTGGTTAATCACAATTTTATTGAGCCCAACTCAGACTTACATCTCCTATTCAAGTTTCTCTGCAACATTGTAATGACCCCCCAAAGGATACTCATTGTCAGAAATGGATGCCATAAGGCAACCTTCATCTGAAAGTGAGAGTATTGGTCCCTGGTACTTAGCAATGTTTGGGAATCAACCGGTACTATATTTACTACCTATGTGACCTTGAGCAAGTTATCTCACCTCTATGTATCTCATTTTCCTCATCTATATAAAGGGAGAGTCAGACTAAATGACCTCTCAAGGCCCTTCCTTCTCTAAGCTCTATGATCTCATGAGCAGAGCAGAGACTGCAAAGGGCAGTAAGGGGAGTAGTAAGATAGATAGAATGCCCTGCCCACCTCAGCTGCACAGGTCAAATGTCCTTGAACAGTAGGAGAAGACAACCTCTGTTCCGGACGCCCTTCATCTTCCAGTGTTAGCCACTATCTGGGATCTCTTTCTGTGACGGGCAATGTGGTGTGCCTCACATTCATACAATGGCTGTGATAGTGTGGCTTCCTAGGCTAGATTAATTATTTCTGCTCAACTCACAAGCATGAGGAGTTAGAGTAGTGTAAAATACAGAATCTCAAAGATGATGTTAGCTTTGCTGATACTATAGGCTATTTGCTAGGAGAAAGTTACAGAGTAGCCAGCAAGGGCAACATACTATTCAGTTTTTTAAAACTATAATGTAGGCTAGACTTTGAGGAAATGTGAACCACTTGAAATAGACTACATCCTGGCATTCATAAATCTGTCAGGTCTCTAGTTAATAGCTAGCTGATGATGAAAGGAAAGGAAAGGAAAGGAAAGGAAAGGAAAGGAAAGGAAAGGA
>NW_027186297.1:0-24893 GCF_028583685.1 Petaurus breviceps papuanus
TACCCCCCCCAAAGTCACCTTTCTTCCAGCTTCGTTGTTATGCAAGTTCATCAGCCGTCTGGCATTCTTCTTAATCTCACGGGCATCGACAAAGCGCCTGGAGAAGTCGATGCCATAGCGCACGTCGGCCGAGCAGCCGCCCCACTTCCAGCCCTCCTCTTGGTTGTAATAGCCCTGCTTTTCCCTGTCGCAGCCGCAGTTGCTCAGGTTGCCCTGGCTGCAGGCAGCAGTGACCGCGTGGGCCACACCAGCGGCTGTGATGGCGTAAGTGAAGGCAGCTTCCCGGCTCCCTGCAAGGAAGGGGCAGAGAAGGATGAGGCCCGGCCACTGGCCGTCGGGGTCTCGGACGTGTGCCAGCTCCCAACCTTCCCGTTCAGCTTTGGAGAGGCCTAGAACACATCCCTGCCTGCCCTGGGACCCAGGCTCCTGAAGTGGTAAAGGACACCCACTGGCCCTTCCGAGGATCCTCCCGGGATGGGCCAGTATCCTGAGCTCACTCCTGGAACAGCCTAGAATTCCGTGACTCAACCGTTCTCTGCACACAGATCAGGCAACACCCTGCCCTCCCAGGCTCTCCCTCCTCACCTCCTGGCCTGGCTCCCCGGGCCAGTCCTCCCATCTTGAGTGAACCTTTCCCCCTCCCCTTCCTGGGAGGGCCTGTCTACAGCTGGTTTATGCATGACTATTTGCCGGGCTAGACCGAGCTCCCTGAGGGCAGAGACTGGCCAGTCAATCAATAAATCAACATTTAAAAAATCACTTCTCCCATACCTTAAAAGCCAGGCGCTGGGTTTGGCCCTTTCCAAACATACCCATTAGATTCTCACAGCAACCCTGGGAGGTGGTACCCTTATCATCCCAGATGAGGAAACAGGCAAATAAAGCCCAAAGCTCTATCCCTGCACTCTGACATGTTGGACCTTCCTTGCTGAAGAAAAGGGTGGGGTGGGGGAGGGAGGAGATTTTCAGGGAAGCTTTGTGGACACTCAGGGTCCTCTCACGGCTGTTCACTAGGTCCAGACACTCAAGGTCCTCTCACAGCTGTTCACTAGGACCCCCTTGAGGAACTGAAAGGGGGCTGGGAAAGACCCAGTGGAAATCCTGCCCTAGACAGGCTCCTGGTGGGTTCAGCCAACATACCTTCCATTCAATGCCACCTGACAAAGACTGATGCCTCCCTCTTCTCCCAATACTAGACCAGGCCCCACCACTGAGGGAAGATTTTGTGGACAGGGACAGCTAGGGTTTGTCTTTTAATCCCTAGGCTGACCCTGGCATTGAGTGTAGGGGTTGGATGGGGTTTGCCAGGCTGAGTTTGGAACTCAGTACATGCAGTTAGAATAATAGCGGTGGCTCAGTCTGGCCCAACAGGGCAGAGAGGGGCTGGTCTGAGTAGACACGCCCACCCACAGAGGTGCAGGGGAGATGAGGGAGGGAGAAAGCCCTTGGAGCCAGGGGCCTCCGAAGACAATCCATACAGCACACAGCTTCTGCTGGGGCTTTGAAGAAGGAGCCATTGGTGGGGAGAGGGGGGCGATGGTGCTCTCCCAGGTACTGAAGGTGCACATAAGCTAATGCATGGAGGTGAGATAGGTAGCAGAAAGCCTGGAGTTTGGGGGGGAGCCTGGAGTGGGTAGATTGGGCAGGAGGTCAGAGCCAAATTGTGCTCAGGCCAGTGCTCTGTTAATGTCCTGGAGAGAGCTTTCTTTGTGTGTCTGTCTGCACGCTGTCTCCCCCTTGGATGGTGTCTTCAAGACAGGGACATTTACCTTTCTTTGTCCGCCCCCTATGCTTGGCACATGTGTCTGTGCCCTGGGCACCATACAGATTAGCACATTCAACATATAATCTGAAGTAGCCATTGTGGGTCAGCTCAATGGGCGAGGACCCAAGGAACATCCAGCTGAACTAGAACTTGGTTCCTGCCTTTGTGGAGTCCGGGATTGGAGGCCTGAGAAATGGAAGGGATCTGGGGCTCCAGCTCACATGACCAGT
This sequence comes from Petaurus breviceps papuanus, assembly GCF_028583685.1. Taxonomy (NCBI): domain Eukaryota; kingdom Metazoa; phylum Chordata; class Mammalia; order Diprotodontia; family Petauridae; genus Petaurus; species Petaurus breviceps. Next base: position 1,996 of record NW_027186297.1, read on the forward strand.
AACAGCAGTTAGGATTGGGTGTGGAGGTCAAGGGTCACAGGAACCCAACCAGCAAACTAGCCTTTCCCTGGCTCAGGAACAACCACAGATGCACACACACAGACGCGCACACACACACGAATGCACGTATGTAATGTGGAGACAGAGGGGAAGAGAAAGAGACCCAGCCAGGCAGAGACAGAGAGAGCTTGGATGGATGGTGTACCTGCTTCTAAATCAGGCGCGCACACACACACACACACACACACACACACACGAATGCACGTATGTAATGTGATGGAGACAGAGGGGAAGAGAAAGAGACCCAGCCAGGCAGAGAGAGAGAGAGCTTGGATGGATGGTGTACCAGCTTCTAAATCAGGCCACAGCCACCCCAGGGGAAGATTAGCCAAATTAAGCTTCCTTGAATTTAATTGATGTGGGACCACCAAGGCCACAGAGCTGGAAGTTATTCCTGGGAGAAAATAACTCATCCTGGCAGAAACAATCCATAAAATCAAGGTGGTAGAGAAGCGTGGTGCCCATACAGCCCTGGTCTGTGGTCTGATTTCCACCTCAGACCCACAGGACCTCTGTGAGCCTCACTCTTTCTTCTTTCTGAATGAAGATGTTGGATTGGTCTGTCCAGCCTCTCCCATCTCTGCCATTCCCTGTTCTCAGGCCCTTCTCAGCTCTGCCATCCCCTGTTCTCAGACCTCTCCCACCTCTGCCATCCCCTGTTCTCAGGCCCTTTCCAGTCCTGACACTCCCTGTTCTGAGATCCCTCCCACCTTTGCCATCCCCTGTTCTAAGACCCATCCCATTTATGCCATCCCCTGTTCTAAGACCCCTCCCACCTCTGCCATCCCCTGTTCTCAGACCCAGCTCTGATATTCTATGCTCTAAGGGCCCTTTCATCCTTAGATCCTGAGCCTCCCCTAACTCTTCCCCTTTGGGAATTAGGTCTTCTCCACCCCAGGCAAGGTTTGAAGGTTTTGCCCCTTGACTGACCTTCAGACTTTCCAGAATCATGATTCATGGATCATCTAATCCCAGATGGAAAGCTGGGAGGGACCTGAGAAGTCATATAGACTAACCCCTGAGCTTTCCAGATGAGGGAACAGGTCAGGTGTGATAGTAATGGCAATTAAAGATTCCCCTGTATTGGCTTGGTTTTCAAATTGATTGTATTAAAACCCAGAGTTTGTTAATCCCACCTGTGGGATGGGCTTGTTGATGTGAAAAGAAAGTCCTGAAGTGGGAGGAGCTGGTGATGTAGATTTGGAGAGACAAGAGAGAGGCGGAAGTTCTTTTTGGAAGCAGCACCTCGTGGAGAGAGAGAGACTAAGAGATTGCTGGTGGCCGCTTTGAATTGCCCTGGACTTTTGAGACCTGCCCCCTGAGCTGCCAAGGACTGAGGAGACATGGCTGTTTTGCTGGTACTTTGTCTGTCTGTTTTGATGTTATTTTGCCAGATTTGTCCACTGGTGAAAGACTGTCCTGTTGAAGAAGTCCTGGAACCTGGCATTTGGTTAAGAAGGCCTGAGACTGTCCTGCAGACAGAGAGTGAATACTGTCCACTGGTGAGGGACAGTACTGTTGTTGCAGGGGTCTGGAGACTGTCCGGCAGACAGAATGAATACTGTCCACTGGTGAAGGACAGTGCTGTTGTTGCAGGGGTCTGGGAGCCTTTCTGTTGGTTCAGAAGCCCTGAAGAAGGATTTTCTTGTTGTATGTTTACAGAAATCCTGGGAGAGGGCTTTGCTAATGTGTTCAAGGGTTCTAGGGCTGTTCTACAGACAGGGGATAAATTCATGAAGGGACTGGCAATGTATCTTATGGCCTTGCTAAGCCTTGTCTCCCCAGGAACTAAGATTGCTGAGAACTTGCCTAGTGTCAAGATGAAGAAAAGACCTCCATTTGGGTATTAAGTGCTGTGTTTAAACTTGATGTAACTCTGGAGTAGATTCAATTGTGATCCAGGGGTGGGGAACTTTTGACCTTTTTGTGTTCTATGGTTGAGCAAATGAATGTATTTTACTTATGTTTGGAAACTAATCTCCATTTGAGAAGAGGGGCTTTGTGGTGGACTTAATTAAGGTATAGCCTAGGGGTGGAGAAGTATTTAGAACAGAGACTTTGTAATTGATTGAATGATTGGAAGATCCTGGGGTGGGGTAGTACTTGGAGATTGTTTAATCACACTTAGTAAATGCTGTATTTTGAATGATGTCATGTTTTGATCTTCTCTGTTCTTGGTTTGTCACTAAATAAAATAGAGAGCACCTATGCTGGTATTTTGAACCTGGGAAGTTGCCTTCTTTTGGCATTACATTACACCAGGTCACCCAGACTGTAAGTGGCAAAGCCAGGATTTGAATTTGGGTCCCAAACTACCAGTCCAGCAAGTTCTCCCTCCTGGATTCCATCCCTTCAGGGCCTTTGGCTCACCCCAATCCCAACCATTCTCACAACCTCCTTACAAAGCACTCTCACACCTGGGTTCTCATTGATTCCTCAGAAGAATCAGGGGAAAGAGCCCAGGATGTCCCACCACAGGACCTGGGTTCAAATCCTGGCTGTCCTACCTAGTAGCTGTTTGATTTGGAGGAAATCAGTCTCTTCCCTGGGAGGCCTCAGTTTCCTCTTCTGTCAACAGAAGTGATTAGACTAGACCATATGTGAGGTCCCAGGGATGGGTCAAGGGGAATCTATATGATCTATCCCGAGTATAAGGACACCTGAGGTCCAAGCCCAGAGTGACTGACCTAAGGTCACTTGACTCATTAGGCTTGGGGGCAGGCGGAGATCAATGGGAATTCTCCAGAGAAGGCCTCTTAACCTAGGGTCTGTGAACTTGAGAACAATGCTGTGTTTATTCTCACTGACTTTCAGCTGAAATGTGGCATTTCTCTCTCTAGAGGCTTCCTGAGGGTCCCTCATGGTCTCATCTCTTACCCCCTGGACACACTGGCCAAGGCCCCTCCCTTTTCTGGGCCTCAGTTTCCTTGGCTGTGGAATGAGAAACTTGGACCCTGTGAGCTCAGTGTGCACCGTCTCTACTCCAGTCCTCTGAACCCAAAGCCGCCCCTTCTTGTCAGGCAGGTTTGGGTGGATGGCGTTCTTTCCCCTCATTCCAATGTCCTCTCTCCAGGCACTGGGCTGCAGGCTTAATGTGAGCAGAATTCAGCTGCCTGTGGAAATGGTGCCCAGGCTGGGGTCCTCTGCCTGAGCGAGGCCACACCCATCTGGCTACCTGTCTGTCCTTCTGGACTCTGAGGAAGAAGAAGGAAAGGTATGGGAGGGGCCCAGGCCCTGAGCCCCCTCCAGTCGCAAAGTCCACCTCCATGGCCCTCATTTCCTGACCTCTGGGAAGGGGGGGTGAAGGCACAGAGAATAAAGGAAGGGCAGAGGTCAAGCAGATAGGAAGCAAAGGAGAGAGGAAAGGAGAGGGAAGTGGAGGGGAGAGCAAGGAGGTATAGAAGTGCTGGACAGGTTGTGAAGAGCCCAGGCCTCTCTGCCCTTTTCCCCACTGGTCCCTCTTTTCTCCTAAGCACCCCCAGTCTGGTCCCTGAGGCCACAGATGACTGAACTCACTCTTGGCTATCCCTAAGGCCTGCGGGTCAGGTCCAGCCTTCTCTGCTCTCCCACAGTACTGGGCCCTGCAGTCAATGGGTCAAAGGGGCCTGGGATTTGCCCACCCCTTTGCCAAGACAAAGCCAGGCCTCCAATGGAAGCTGAAGAGTTGAGGGAAAGGCCTCGGGCATTTATCCCTAAGAGCCAGGATCTGGGGGCCTGGGAGGCCATCTAACCAGCTTAGGAGCCCAAGAACATCACTTTAGGGCTGTAAAGGACCTCAAAGGCCCATTATACAGACGAGGAAACTTCTTCCCTTCTCTTCTCTTTCTTCCTTCCTTCCTCCCTCTTTATCTTCCTTCCTCCCTCTCTTTTTTCCTTCTTCCCTTCTCTTCCCTTTCTTCCTTCTTTCCTCCCTCCTTCCCTTCCTTCCTTCCTTCCCTCCCTCCTTCCTTCCCTCTCTCCCTGCCTCCCTCCCTCTCTCAGCTCCTTCCATTCTCAATCAGAGCAGATACCCAGGGAGGGCACATGGGCTTGGCCTTGAAGGCTTCTACCAGCCCTGGAGGAGGAGAAGAAGGGAGCACATTCATTCCAGGCGCTGTTCCCCAGGGGTGTGGCACAGGGATATGAACAAAGACTTGGTGTTAGCTAATTAGTCTGAGCTTGTGAAGGAGACAAGACTTGCTCTGCCCAAGGGAACATCTAGCCCCCTTCCTCCCCACATGTCTAATGCTGGGTCAGGCCTGAACCTTGACCCCCTGGGTGCTGACCCCCTTAGATTCCTGGGTTCCTCTATGTGCCTGACTGCCTTACTGAACTCGGAGCCTCCAGTCCTTCTGGGATCTCCAAATCCATTCCAAAATTACTTATTTTCCAATCCCCTATGTGTTCAGGGCCCTGTGCTCCATTCTGGGGAGACCAACATAGAGAAAGCGGTGAGTCTTGTCCTGAAGGTCTGGAAGTGATCCGTAGGATGGGGAGGGTGGGGAGAGAGACACAGAAAGGTGTATGGGCTGAAGGGGAGACGGAGAGAGAATCAGGGAGAGAGAATCAGGGAGAGAGAAGGCAACAGAAAGGTGGGTGACAAGACAAAGCCAGATGCATGGAGATAGAAGATAGACAAATGGACAGACAGATAGATGCTAGATAGACAGACAGACAAATGGATGCATGGATGGATGGATGGACGAATAGACAGATGGACAGACACAAGATAGATAGACAGATAGAGGGATAGATAGATAGATAGAGGGAAATATATACACATAGAGAGACAGAGAGCGCTAAGGGAGGTCTCTGTAAGTTAGGGACTGGGAAGAGACAGGTGGGCAGACGAGTTTCAGTGAAAATGAAACAGGTCAGACAGCTGCCTGCCCTTATGGCTCCCAGACTGGCAGGCGGGGGGGGGGGGGAAGATACTTTGTAATCCTCAGCTGCTGCTGCTGCTGCTGCTTCAACCACCACTAATTGCTAGGCTGTGTCTTTAACTTTACAGCAGCTTCCCCTCCAGCCCTCCTTTGACTGCACCAAAGCAGCTAAATGATGGAACGGCATCGGGCACGGAGTTAGGAAGACCTGGATATTAATCCAATAATAATATTAACAATAGCAATAGCTATTTATATAGCTTGGGCCAGAAAACTTGGAGAATGGGCAGAGGCTCCCAGAACGGCAGCTGAGCGCCCTGCAGACCCTGGCCCAGGTGGGCTGAGGAGAGCACCCACAGAAGAGGAGACTGGAGTTGGCTGAGTCCTACATCTGACAGCCAGGGAAACTGAGGCACAGGAGGCTGAGAGCCCTGGCCTTGGCTCAGAGGGGCTTGGCTTCCAGGACAGGCTGCTTGGCCCAGGCCCTGTCCCTGCCTGCCCTGCAGCCTTTTTATAGCCTCCTGGTGTCATGGAGATGGGGCACAAGTTCCTACAGGGACCAGAGAGGAGGCCTCTGGGCCAGCTGCCCTGATGAAGTTTGAGTCAGTGTCTCTGTCATAAGCCCTCCTATTATGTGATTATGAATATGGGATCCTAAAAAGTCACACCATGTTCAAACATGCCAGGCCTCCAGCCAGCCCCCAGTTATTTGTTTTTAATTAGTTGGGTGCATTCAAAGCACAACAGCAGTGGGGTCCCTGGGGATCCTGGAGCCACAGAATGTCAGGACTGGGAGGGGCCTTAGAACAGAAGAGGTCAGAGTTGGGAGGAGCCTGAGAACAGGGGAAGGCAGAGCTAGGAGGGATCTGAGAACAAGGGATGGCAGAACTGGAAGGGGCCTGAGAACAGGGGATGCCAGAGCTGGGAGAGGTCTCAGAAAAGGGAAGGTCAGAGGTGGGAGGAACCTTAAAACAGGGGATGTCAGAGCCAGGAAGGTCCTCAGAACAGGGGATTCTGGACATTAGAGGGGCCTTCGAATGGAGAATTCAAGATCTAGGAAGGCCTTCGGTGCCCCCAAACCAAGAGAAGAGCTGGGTCTTAGAGCCAGGGCTCCCGGCTCCATCCAGGCTGGCTTTCCTCTTACCAACCATGCTGAGCCTCATCTCCAGACAGCCCAAGTCCACTCTGAGCCTCCTCCCCCAATCAAGGAGACTCTCCCAAAGAAGGACTTCCTCAGCCACAAGCATCAGGGCTTCCTCCTGACCGTGCCTTTTCTGGGCTCCCACTGAGTCCCAGCTGAGCTGTGGAGACCAGAAGACAGTAAAATGGGCAGGGTCTCCTCTCTGGCCCTTTCCCACAATAGGCAGCAGCCCCTCCCCCCAAGCACTCCTCCCTTCGTCAGAATTACTGCCTCAGTCTCCCAATCAGCCTCCCTGCCTCCAGCTTCTTCCCTCAAGAGGTGACTTAGTCACGTGCTCTAGAATACTGGGGGGAGGGCAGCCGCATTGAAGGGGAAGGAGCCCCAGCCACCCACATGTCAGTCCTTGATCTGCCATTTACCAGCTCTGTGCTTTCTTTGACCTTTTCCTCCTCAGTTTCCTCCTCCATGAAATGGGAACAGCCATACCTACATGCTTTACCTACTAGGGCTATTACAGAGAATGTGCTTTAGAAACCTCTAAGAGCTAGAGAAGTGGGAGCTGTAAGCATGTAATCACTCAGCTAACATCAAGCACCTACTGTGTTGCTGGGGGCTGTGCTAAGCTCTCAGGATTCAGGAGAAAGGAGAGAAGGGGGCAGCAGCCCCTGAGCTATACCAGTCTTCCATCCTGGGCCCATGCATGGCTGAGTTCTCTCAGCCTGGGATTCTCTGGGAGCCCTCCAGTACCCTCACACCTTGGGGCTAGGACTAGGGACAGTAAAACCACTGCAGACCTCCCCATCTGGCTTCTTCCTCAGAATGCCTGCCATCTCTCCCTGGGGGTCACCTGATCTGTCCCACGCCTTAGAAGCGGGGAATTGGAGGGGTCTAGGAGTGCCACAAACTCATTTTAAAGACTAGGAAACTGAGGCTCAGAGAGAGGATGGCAATGGCCCAAGGTCACCCAGCTGGGTTCTCCAGCTTGGAAGCTCCGGCTTAGATCCAATCATTCATGTGCCAGGTGCTCAGGAAGATTGGGCCTCGTCCCTACACATATCCACCTCCTTATGAGAAGAGCTGATCCCAACTCTAGCCCTCCCCGGCCTTTGGGGGCCCCTCCTGAGACCTCCAAGTACTTTGTTCTTTACAGACCCAAAGAAAGTCACTGAATGAGGACTTGTCCTGGGTGGGAGGAAGGGCAGGAATTAGAATTTCCATTTTACAGGTGGAAAAAGTGAGGCCCAGAGGAGGAACAGGGCCCCAGAGGGAGAGTGGGGAAAGGAAAGTGACCCAGATTTTGGGGCCCAGGCCATGGGTGGGAGCCTCAGCTTTGCTTCTCTGCTCTTTCTCCACTCCTAACCTGAGCCTCCTGGACAGGGAGACACAGTGCTGGGCCTGGGGCCCTGCCTGGGAGCTCCCTCCACTGAATTCTCTGAGTCTGGGGGCTCTGGGTGGAGGGGTTTCTAGGAAACACAATCCAAGTGCCAGAGACCTGGGGGGAGGGGCTTAGAAAGAACCAGACCCTGGCTTTCCAGGAAGATTCCTCGAGAGCTCCAGACTTAAGAACTGCTTAAAGCCGCCCAGTTTATGGCCAGAGAGCAATGCCCAACCTTTTAACCTCTCAGGTTCACCTGCTGAGAGCGCATTCCTGGCTAAGCTCTGAATGCTAGGTTGGAGGACGCCAGCTCTGTATGGGGTGGGGAGCGGGGTATGGCAGCAGTGACCAAAGCAGGGGCCCAGAATGCAGGGGGCTGGGCATGAGTTCAGCCAGAGCCCCTCCAAACTTGTCTGGAGTTACCCTGGGACCATGTGTGAGGCCCTTCCCCACCTCAAGCTTCCCTGTCTCTGACCACACTTAAAAGGGGGCTGAAACATAACCCTTGACCCTGGCCAGACCCAAATCCGAGTGTCAGAGCTGGGGTGGAAAGGGGAGAGACTTAGAATAGGAGATGGCAGAGCCAAGAGAGGCAGCTTGGGAAGAGTCCCTCGAAGCCCTCACTCCGTCCCTCTCCCGAGTTGCTAGGGCCAGATTCAGGTTTATAATTTGCTACCTGGTCTCAGAGCGTCAGACCCCGTATGAGGAGACACACCCGAAACTGCAAGACCCCAAAGGTGGAATTTCAGGTATCAGACAGAGCAGGAGGGAGGGAGGCAGCAGCCTCCACCTCCCTGCTCCCCAGCTTCCTCCCTCTCCTGACCCTGTGACTGAGCACACACAGGTGTCCCGGGGCCCCAGGGCTGCTTGCAGGGGGCCCAGGGCTGCTCAAAGGCTGCCCGGGGCATCAGCTGGGGGGTGGGGCCTGAATGCTGCCATGCCAAACCAGAATGGGCAGGGCATCCGCACGCGCTCTGGGCTGCCCGGGGGCTGCAGGCAGCTCCAGACTTGACAGGGATGCCTCAGTGTTTATGAAGCAGTTACTACTAGGGGAAAGGCTGTTCAGGGCAGCCCAGAATGGCACCCACTGGGAAGGCCCAGTGAGAGCCCAGAAGTGAGAGCCAGCCTTCAGATTAAGCAGGACCAGAATATCTCTGGCCCTGCCCCCGACTTGCTTGCTAGGTAACCCTGTCCAAGGCTCTCTAGGTCTCATTTCCTCTTCTCCAAAGAGCTCAGACAAGGGGTCTTCAGGGCTCCCTTCTGATGCCCAGCCCTCTGATGCTCTGACTTTGGAAGGCTGTGCGGTGCTTCTGAACAGCCCTATTGTGTAGGCTCTGTGAAGGCTCCCAGGGGGCAGCCTTCTCTTTTGTGTGCCCTGGAGACCTCCCTAGCTCCAGGACCTTCTGGGGAGAAGGGGCAGGGAATCCAGGAGCTTGCCCCAAACTGCCTCTCATCTGGACATCCAAAGAGGACTTCTGGACTATGTGTCCTTGGGCAAGTCACCTAATTTCTGACCCTGCTAATTCTGACCCTGACTCCCTTTCAGGTTGTTGTTGGAGTTTTTTGACTGCCTGACTGACCACCTGCTACCTCTGTGTTCATGGGCAGCTCGGAGTCTCAGTTTACCTAAGTGCAATGTGCCCGATCATGTTGAAGGGGCCTCCCAGCCCCAACGTTCAGAGTTTCTCATTAAGAATTCCCTGGCATCTAAGTTGCCTCCTGATTTCTGCATAGCAACTACCATAAAGGTTGGGTCAAGAAAACACAAAGGGAGAGGAAGAGAGTCACTTGAAATGCAAATGGTTGCTGGTCCCAATCGGGCAGTCAGTCCCTGGCACAGGACAGCAGACTCAGTGGGGGCAGAACCTGACCAGCCCTGCCCAGCCCAGCCACGTGAGCTGGCAGGATTAGGATCTCCTATGCCCAGTCATGTTTGCAGCGGTCGCATGATGGGCCCAACTCAGGGCCCCCCCATGGGGGAGGGGCAGGGAAACTGGCAGGGTCCCTCCATGGGGGAAAGGGCAGAGACCACCATGGGAGAGGCAGGGAAGTCAGCAGGGCCCCTCATGGGAGAGGGTCAGGGAAGTCAGCATGGCCCCCTCCCTTCAGGACTGGGGAGAGGCAAGAGGCTGGCTGCCTGCAGAGCCCTCCCCCTCCTATGGCAGCTCCAGCCAGGCTGGGTTCTGCCAGGCACCCTTAGCAGGTCATCCACTATTAGCAGTCACCAAGCTTCCCAAGTCAGCCTCTAAGAAGGCTGGGAGTCCCCCATTAGGAGGCTAGAGCCCCGGCTCAGCTGTGGGAACATAGCTGGGCACTGGGTCCAAGTAGTATGGTCACACTGGTCACAAGCAGTATGGTTACTGAAGGACAGCACTTAGGAAGCTTCAGACCTGAATCGTGGCTGGAATAATTCAAGCCTGTGTTACACTGGATGAGTCACTGCCCTCTCTGTCTAGCTTTCATCAGCTGTAACCTGGAGTGCCTCAGACCCTAGCAGCCCTCTGGTTGGATTCCTTTGGTCCCAAGCCTGAGCCTTGCCCTAACTCACAGCCTGAGCCCATGCTCCCCTGAGCAGAGGCTGAGTCATGGAATCCTAGAAGCTCAGGGCTGGAAGGGGCACCAGTAGCCTCCAGTCCAGCGGCCTCAGCTAGAGCACATCCCAGCCTCCCTGCAAGACCTCCAGGGATGGGGAGCTCACTGCTTCCACTCTGGGATAGCTCTGGGAAGGCAGGCATTTTCTCCAACATTGAATCCCTGGCCTTTGCCCCCTTTGCTCCTGACCTTGTGCCTGTGGCCAAGCAAAGCAAGGCCAATCTTTCTTCTGCCTGTCAATCCTTCCAATGTGTGGACGTTGTGCCCATTCCCCCTCCTTGCTCCTCTTGCCAAGCCAAAGCTGATCTTCTCCAGGTCACCATGAGCAGCACCAGTTTGGAGACCTGGCCCTGGGACTGGCTGACGTGGGGAAGTCTGACATTCTGCCAATCCATGCCAGCACCTTCCTGGGGCTTCCAGCCCAGAGAGCTCTTGGGAGGTTTGCTCAGGGTCCCCCAGCCAGGATGTTCTGGAAGCAGCCTGGACGTCGAGGCAGGGCTGTAGCCACCAGGCAGCTTAGCCAGATGCAGCACTTGAGCCCTCCCTGGTACTCTGGTCCCCTACTGGCCCCCTGTAGGTGCCCTGTCTAGCTTGTTAATGCCCTTCCTAGAATGGGATGCCCAGATCTGAGTCTGGTACTCCAAGGAACTGGCCAGGACAGAGGCCATTGATATGATCACCATCCTGCCATTCTGGCAGTCTGAAGCCCCCTTCCTTCAACCCTCTCATTTTACAGAAGAGGAGACTGAGGCCCAGAGGAGGGCAGGCTTTGCCTAATGTTACCCCACTGGCAAGCCAAGGCAGGCTGGGGACTAGGTCCTAGGTCCCCCAATTGCCATTCTGCTGCTCTCCTCAGCAGGCCAGAGACTCAGCAATCATTAATCAGACTGGGCCTCACAGAAGGGACTGTTGTGAAAGACCTGATCCCTTACAGCCCAGTGTCAGAGCCTACCTTGGCCATCTAAGCGAGGGATCTCTAGGTCTGCAGCCCAGCTCCCCAGCCCATCCCTATATCTGAAGCTCCATCACCCTCTGTCCCCATTTGGGCCATGGCATCTCCCTGGCAGCAGAGAGAGACCACAGGACCCTTGGCTCCAGTGAGCCGTGTCCTACTGTCCTTGGCTGCTGGTACAAGAATTGGGAAGTCTGCCTGAAAGAAAAGAAGGGATAGGTGAGCATGGTCACATGGCAAGGGAGAAACACTGTGGACTCGGAATCAGCAGCCAAGATCTGTCTGGGTATTCGGTCCCTTGTTGTCTCTGTGCCCTTCCCTACTCCAAGCTCAGTTTCCCCATCTGGTAACAATGGACTCAAGGACTCATGTTGCCTCTGCTGTAGGTCTCCCTTGGATCGTGTGCTATGAAGCCCCTCAGTGCCTGCCTTGGCCTCTGGGACCTGGTCTAGTGGGCTTTGATAAATTCACAGAATTGGGCAACTCAGAAGAAACTGGAAGGTTCATTTGATCCAGCTTCCGCTTTGGGGAAAGGAGGAGGAGGTTGGGACACTTGGTTAAGGTCACACAGCTAGCCAGTGTCACAGCAGGGGTTAGAACCCCAGGCTCCCGGCTGGGTTAGACCTTACCTCGTATCTAATGTCTGGCCAGAGTTTCCAGGTGGTCCCTGATGTGGCAATCAGCCTTCAGTGAATCGGGGATCCCCCATCAGCCACAGTCCAGACAGGAAACCAGAGACAGTGGGTGGCCAAGGTGGGTGGGGAAGAGGCCTCAGGAGCTGGGACTCTCAGCCAGCACTGGGATCGAGGCCGTCCTTGGGCCCCACATGAGGAGAGGAGCAGAGCGGAGCTGAGCAGCCCACGTCACCCGCTGGCTTCTCCACCTCTCCACAGAAGTGCCCCAAGCAGCCTGGCACAGGGTTTTCCCAAACCCACAGGGCATGGAAAGTTTACCCCACCCACAGCCTTTACATCGATCAGGCCGCCCACATCCCAAGCTCCCAAGCCTAGCTCTTCTCCTTCTCCTCTGACTCAGAACCTGAAAGCTGGCAGGGACTTTGTGGAGCTGATTCAACCCCCTCATTTTACCAATGGGGAAACTGAGGCCCAGAGAGATCACACAGCTAATAGTGGTAGAGCTGGGCCCCAAACCCAGGCCTTCTGGATCTCCCTAACACCGTAAGGGATGGGCTAAGAAGCAAGGCATTAATAATTGCGGGCCAAATGAGAGAGACAGAGACGGTACTCGCGCTCCAAGGCACAGCGTGTCCAGCGTAGGATGAGGCAATCAGAGAAAGGAGAGGAAGAGTGAATAAGAGGGGAGCCAGAAGGTCTTGGGGTCATGCCTCATTATGTCTCACAGTTCAGGACTAGAGCAATCATGTCCTAACTGGCCTCCCTGCCTCCGGTCTCTCCTGCCTCCCTCTCCAATCCAGCCTCTACACACCCACCCAAGTGAGATTAGGGTTAGAGTTGGGGGGTTGGGGCGATGTGCAGGTCTATGCATGTGTCTGGACTGCAACTGACAGGGGACCCCTGACCTGCTATGACCATGCCCCTACCTAACTCAGAAAACTGCCATTGCTCACTATTACCTCTAGAATCCATGACTACTCCTTTGTTTGACAACTAAAACCCTTCCCTTCCAACCTTAGTGCATGTCACTCACCTTCCACATCTGAGCCTTTTGCAACCCAGAGTGCCCTCCATCCCCACCCCAGTGTGGGCGAGCGAGCGAGTGAGCACTGGAGCACACACGTGCCCCCCCCCCCCCCACACACACTCCAGTAATTAGTGTAAAGGCATCACCCATCTCTGAGCACCCAATGAGGAACCAGAGTCTCTGATGATGGATGTTTGGCAGCTGCGAAATCCCAGGATATCCAAAGAGCACATTGTCCAAATTGTACCTGAGCTGGGCCCTCCCCCCAACCCCCACCACAACATGCCATTCTTCTGGCCAGCGACCTCCAATGGCTCTTCATTGCCGGACAAAGCTCACATTAATTCAGGCTGCTGCCTTTTGCACAATGGACACTCCGGCCAGAATGTAGAGACTCAGGTAGGAAATTTCAGAGAAGGGTCATCCCTGCCACTGAAATGTAGAAATGGCCATAGTAGGGGGCAGCGAGGTGGTGCAGAGTAGAGCGCTGGCCCTGGAATCAGGAGGACCCAAGTTCGGATCCAGCCTCACACACACACACACACACACACACACACACACACACACACGCCGTGTGACCTTGGGCAAGTTACTTAACCCCAATTGTCCTCCAAAAAAGGCAAAAAAAAAGAAATAGCCATACTGAATAAGGGACAAAGAGGTGGAGGAGGGAGCTCTCCCACAGGAAGTCTCTGGGCCATTTCAAATGGATGGAAATGGCAAAGAAAGTGAACAGGCTTAGGTCTCATCTCAATTGGAGAAAAAAGGAATGGAGACAGATCTTTAACAGATGATGAAGCGAATGGAGTTCCAGCTAGCCATAGGAAGTGGGATGGTGGGAGGGATTTCAGCTCCAAAAAGGTGTGGGATGGTTGATATTTTATTTTATTTGGAGAAATGTGGGAGTGGGTGCTCTGGGGCATCTTTTTAGCTAAATAAAGAAGGAAGTGTGAAGCTTTGTGTATTATTTCAGTTCTATAAGTAGGATGGTTTCTGCACTAGTTTTAATTACAGAATCAGGAGGTGAGATGGTTAGTGCATTATTCAAGCAGCCAAAGTAGGAATCTGGGTGGTTTGTATATGGTTTTGTTTGAGAAATAAGGCAGTGGGATGGTCACAGAATTATGCAGTGGTATGGCTGGTGGCTGTTAGTTGGACAAATTAGAGAATGGGATTCTCAGGATAGTATTTCAACAGAAGTCAGAAGGCAGGATGGCAGCTTCTCCTCTATAGTCCATCCATGCAAGGCCAGTAAAAGGCAAAAGGCCTCCCACCCCATCCCTCTCCATTTGACTCAGCCGGCTTTCAAAGGCATCCCTTACCCACTCGAAGCTCTTGCCCGAAGACAGTCTTCTCGCCGAGTGCAGAACAGTTCCATCGGCCATAGCGGAATTGGTATTGGCATTCATTGATCCCCATCTGTGCCCCTTCTCCAATCACGATGATGGCGTCGGGGCGGCTCTGACAGATGGCTCGTTGTCGGGGGGCCAGGCCAGGGATCTTGTTGCAGATGATATTGGCTCCCAAAGCCACCACAGATGACAGAGCTCTAAGGGAGGGAGAGAGAAGAGAGGGGTAAGGACCTGCCATCCATTCGAGAGTCTGCTGCCCAAGGAACAATGCTGAGCTATGGAACCATGGCCACATGTATAGTTATGTAATTATGGCTATAACCAGGGCCAGTTTTTAGCCCTAATTACACCCAGAGCGAAATCGGGAGGGAGGTGGGGATGGCATCAGGACAGAGAGCAGGTGACTTTGGGGGCAAGTACTCAGGAAAGGGCATTCCCCAGAGGAGAGTCAGCAGAGCTGGGGTAAAGTGGGGAAGGAGGAAAACACTCAATGATTGGCCCCTGGGATGGTGACCAAGCACATTCCTTCACGTGCCATTGGAGGAGCCAAAGACAAGACTGAGGGGCAGCAGTGAACACTAGTGCAGGCCCCCACCCTCGCGCCCTCCACTTTGGGACAAATCCCTTTGCCTCATACAAATTCCACCTCAGACCAAACAAGATTTGCTAAGCCTAGACCTATCATGCATGAAGAACCATTGGGTAAACAAAGTAAGATTGACAGAGTCCTCCCACATCTAGGAGCTCTGGCGACCCCTGTGAGGGGAAGATAGGAGTGGGGGAGGAAGGGAGATTATGTGTATTCAATAAGACAATTGACCGACCTAGAGTCATTGGCTGCCAGAGTTGGAAGGATGTTTAGAATACAGATTATCCAATGGAAGAGCAGGGAGGGGCCTTAGAGCATGGAACATCCCAGCTGGGAGGGACCTTCAGCATTCCGTGAGAAACAAAAAAAATGGGTTTTTTTTTTGAGGGGGAAGGTAGGGCAATTGGGGTTAAATGACTTGCCCAGGGTCACACAGCTAGTTTTTTGTGTTGTGTCCAAGGCTGGATTTGAACTCAGGTCCTCTTGACTCCAGGGCTGGTGCTTTGTTCACTGTGCCACCTAGCCACCCCTAAAGTAGTTTTTCTGTGATGCATGGGAAAGCAAGAGATTTGGGTGATTCCCATAAGGAGGCAGACCTGTTTCTTCTGTATCACCAGGAATAGGTGAAAGCCAAGGCATTCCAGGTCTGGGTGGACACTCGATGCCTGCCCTCCCCCCATCTTATCGGGCTGGCAATGTCCCTAGAATCTCTATCAGGGCAGTTGCTGGCCCCCACGTTATTGTTGCCAGTGAACATCTGTGCCAGGAAGGTGAGGAGGGGACTTAATCCATTGTAATTGTAGCTCCTTGGAAAATGAATCCAGGAGGGAGTGGCCTGAAGGAGAAAAGCAGCAGAGTTGGCCAAACCTGGTCCAACACTCTTGAGCCACCTTCTGAAGGGAAAGGAGGCCCAGAGAAGAGCCATCCGTGCCTCTGTAGCCCGACCTCTGCTCACTTGGAATTTCCCAAACCTCTTGCTTTCCCACACCTGCTGGGGGAAGAAAACACTTCCCTGTTTCTCACAGAATCACCAAGACCTCATCCAGTTCTCAGAGCCTACTGTGTCCAGAGCACTGCCCAGAAAGGAGATGGTCCAAGCCCAGATGACGCTAATGCACAGTGCTGCACAGTGAGTGAGGAAGAGAGGAGAGGGCCCCTGGCAGGATTCTGACCCCTAGACATGGCCAGTATGACCTCCTGGAAGGCTCCTTGAAGGAGACACCATTGAGGTCAGGCTCTAAAGGAAGAAAAGCTAACTGGGACTTTGGACTTGGAGGTGAGAACACCCGAGTTCAAATCCTACCTCGGACAATGAAGAGCTGTGTGACCATGAGCATGTCACAGCACCTCTGTACCTCAATTCCCTCAACTGTAAGGTGCCAAGACCAGACACAACCATCTCTAAGATCCCTTTCCACTCTAAAATTATGGTCCTATGATGGCCTGTCCAACCCCCTTGTACTGCAGGAGAGAAGCCCACGGTCTAGAAAAGAGGAAACCTTGCCCAAGATGGCAGAAGCAACCAGTAGCAGAGACACAAAGGGTTTCCCCCTCCTTGCTCTGGATCCCCCCTGCTCTGGCTACATCCTACCCAAGCTGCAAATCCAGCAGGAGCTTCCCAGGAATGAGAAGGTCAAGGCCCATGTCCTGTGCCTGGCATTCAAAGCCCTTCTCAATCTGACCTAGCTTTCCAGCCTCACATCATCACATTCCTTTCCACATGTTCCTGGCTTCAGTCAAACAGGATGATTCACTGCTGCCCTCACCCCTCATCTCCTACCACGTCAGCTTAGCAAATCATTAGACTCAGAGCTCAGAGCCGGGCACTGGGGAACCCAGGAAGATGGAGACCCAGCCCCAGCCTCCATGGAGCTCAACTCCCACAAAGTGCTAGGCCCACACCTGAGAGAATGGAGAAATATCACCCAGCTCTGCCATCCCCTGTTGTGAAGCCCTCCCAGCTCTGCCATTCCCTGTTGTGAAGCCCCTCCCAGCTCTGACATTCCCTGTTCTAAGTTCCTCTGCCATTCTCTGTTCTAATATTTCTCTTACATCTGCCTTTCTCTGTGCTGACATCCTTCAATATATACAAACAATTATGACAAAGTAGGATGTGATCACGGCTTTAGAAGAGGTATATTCACCCACTGGAAATCTCTCCTTCCTGTTTATCGGGTAAAATCCCTCCTTTGCTCCAAGACCCAGTTCGGGGTCACTCTTCTTTCCTCACTACCCTTTAGACATTCTGCCTGATGTTGCAGAATCACAGTCGCAGGCACCTTGGCTAGCAACTATAGACTCTGAGCTGGATGGGACCTCCAGGGGCATATTGTCCAGCCCAGACCTGGACAAAAATCGCCTTGACCAGCAGCCACCCAGCTCTGGTTTGAAATCCTCCAGCAGAGGGAAGCCAATTGCCCTGAGGCTGCCCCTTCCATTTTAACCCCTCAGTTTGGAGGGGGGGATTGGTCAACACTGGAGAAGAGCCACAGAACTCCAAAGCAGGGATGCTGTCATCTTCCTTCTGCCACAGTCAGGGAGGAAACACCATGGAGCTGCGGGGGCAGGAAGACAGCACTCGCTGCCAACAGCCCGAGTAATGGCCCCACTATTTCTGGTGCTTTGAGGCTCTCTGTAGGCAGATGATCAGAGCAGGCAGAGCTTGAGCCTCCACTGGGCCACAGAGAAGTCTCCCCTGCCTCTCTTGGACTCCCCCTTCAATACCCAGATAGCATCACATCGACTGGCTTGGTGCCGTGGCTATAAAGCTCCTCATAGCAACAACAGTAGGAGAGGCTTCTTGTTAGGTGGCTCTGGGCGGCCCAGCTCCCTGTTCTCTTTCCAGGTGAATCTGTGTTTGGCTTTCCCTGCAGCTTGTCTCTCTCTTGGGATAGTTTCATGCACTGGCCTGTGTTGGGAGCTGCCTTGAGGTCTTAGGTGCAGAGGATACAAAAGGGTGACAATGCTGGCTGAGGAGGTCAGCTGCACCTTTGGTGATGCTTCTCTCTTGGCAAAGTCTATATCAAAGCTCTCAGTTGACATTTCTATGACTCTATTGTCATTTGAGTCACATGACCTTCACATGGGTAATATGGGTAGTCTTATTCACATTTCACAGATGAGAAAACTGAGATTCAGTGATTTGCCCATAGTCACACAGTGTCAAAGGCAGGATTTGAATTCAGTACTCTCCTAAATCTGGCACCAGATTCTGCACCATTAATCATGTCATAAATTTTGGTTGATTAACTGATTGATTGGGGAAGGGTCAGGTCTGAGTTGTCTGAGTGCTTGTTGATTGGTTGCCAAAAAGGTTTCTAACTTCTATCCCCAGAAACCCAGGGATGCCCTGGGGACTCCTGAAAGGGGCTCAGCAGGAAGCCTCCACTCCAATCATGGGAGTGGGTATGGGTGTGTGGGTGACTCCACCCTGAAATTTCTCATGGAAACTTTTCAAACCAGACTCTATCAGTCATCATTCAGAACCACAAGGCAGTGGCCATGGAAGAATGGGAAATTGATACAGAAAACTTTCCATCCTTCCATGGCCCCACCCCCTTGATGACCTGGCAGCATCTACCCCTACCACCCCCACAGGCTGCTCCATGGGAATGCCTGCTCTGCCCTCATCCAGTCCCTTGAAAGTCAATGTCAGCATTAATCCCCAGGTGCAGGAAATGCTCATATACTCACTCAGCTCTGCCTCTACCCTTTTTTATCCAGGTGTCATGGAAAGAACCCTAGGCTAGAAGTCAAAAGACCTGGATTCAAGTCCCAGCTCAGCTACTGTTTAGCTTTATTACTCTGGGCAAGACATTCCTCTGGAGAGATAATCCCTTCTGGCCAACCTCCCTTCCAGGACAGTTGTGATTGTGAGGATCAGATGAAAGCCTGGATATAATAAAGCCCCCAGATAAAAACTTGAGATGGATGCAAGTGATAGGTACTTGGATGCCTCAAGGGCACAGAATTTCACTGGTGATGGTCTGCTCACCTAGCCCAGAACTCAGTTCCCTGCTGCTTTGATTGATGGACTTGAGAGTCATTGTGGCCAACATGGAATGGCCTTCTAAAGTGATGCTCGGATACCCACCATGCAGAGTCTGGACGGCAGGGTGGCTAAGGACCCATGGATAATCCTCACCCTGCCTTTTGCTCAATGGATCTCTGAAGGATTGGTCAGGGCTGGTGGAATATGACTGGTTTGAAGAACGAGGGATTTTCACTATGAAGAAGAGAGGGCTTTGGAAGAGCTATCTTGGGGTATTTGAAGGAAGGTCAGGTTGGGGAAGGATTAGCCCTGTTCTGTTTAGCTCCAGGGGACAGAACTGGCAGTTTACGGGCAAGCTGCAGAGAGGTAACTTTTAGCTCGAAGTAAGGAAAGTTAACATAACAAGCGGAGCTGTCCAGCAATGGAACCGACTGATTTGGGAGCTCAGTTACCTCCTCAGTGAAATGCAGGGGTTCGACTCAATGCCTCTAGGATCCTCCTAGCTCCCAGTCATCCAAATCTAAGCTTGGTCCGAGTTTGATGGCCAGTTCTGCCCCTGGTCCATTATGAACCACCCACTTCTCTTTGGAGACCCAGTTTCCTCACTTGTAAGTTGAACACAAGCACCCTGTCTCACTGGGGTGGGATGCGGTTCCAAAGAAATGAGCTTTAAGGACTTTTTAAAATGTCAGCTGTTGGTAGTTTCAATGGAGGTGAGCTTCCAGAGGGGAGAGGAAGCACCAAGACAGAATTGGCCAGACTCCCAGGTTTGATAAATATTCACTATAGACTTGAGAGCCAGGGAATCTACCTTGAAAGCCTGTGTGAACCTAAGGGACAAAGGTGGGGGAAGGACACACCAAGTGCAAACAGCCTCAGGTGCCTGGAGGGGGGCCTGGTCAGTTCACCCTCCCCACATCTCACCTGCCCACCAGCAAAGGTGGTAGTCCTCAGGAAAAGAAGGGGAAGAGCCTATAGGAGGGAGCCCCACTCCCTGCCAGAGGGGTCAGGGCACAATGAGCTGGAGATGCCCCAACACCTCCTGCCCCTTCATGTACCACCTGCTCCTCCCCACTCCCCACATCCCTCCCTCTTGGCTGGTTGTTTACGGCCGTTTTCTTGGTCACCTCCCAAGGCTGGGAGCTCAGGCACGTTACAAAACAGAAGGGAACCTCTCCCCCCACGGGAGGTTCCCAGAGGCTGCCTGAGCTTTGTCTCAGGGGGATCAGTGTCCAGCCTCCAATGCATACCAAGACCTAAGGCGCTTGGGGCGTGGAGGGCCTGGGAGGTGAGGGCTTGGCACGGCTCAAAGCTTGGCACATGATGAGCTCCCCGACGACACCTGGAATGCCAGTCTCCCTCCCTCCCTCTCCTCCACCTGGCCAAAGTCTCCTTGCATTCAAAGCTAGGGGCAGGCTCCACCCCCTCCAGGAAGCCTTCTTGGTTGCTCTATAGTCAGGGGATCAGAGAGTCAGAAATGGAGGGGGTCTCAGAGGCTGCCTGGTCTAAGCTTCTCCAGTCACAGAGGAGGAGAAATTGGTCCATCTATGTCAGCAAATCAGAGCTGCTAGGACCCTGGAGATCCTCCAACCCCAGAGCCTCATAATTGGGTCCTAGAGACATCCAGGTCAGGCTACTTGTGTATTACCTCTAAGCTAGGCAAGGACCCACAGAGCTTTTGTTCAGGAACCTCCAACGGGAGCATGCCAACCACCCCCAGGGGCAGTCTGATCCTTTCAGCTCTGAGGGGAATTCTGGGACTCAAAAGGGAGAAGTCCAGGGAGAGGAAGGATAAAGGAAGGGGAGGTCTGGACTTCTGAGGATGAGGTGTTGAGGTGGCTTGGGCATCCAAAAGCTTCATGCCTTTGGTGGGGAAGGAGGGAAATAGGGATACATTCACCCTACTCACTGTGCTCTCAGACCAAGTCTCCCCATCTATCAACTGAGGCCATTTCACCATCATCAAGCCAGACTCTCCAAGTGCCTGATGTTTACTCAGGCTGGTGGGCCAAGCCGTAAAGTTGAGAATTGTGAGCCCCATCTAATGGATGAAGAAATGGAGGCACAGGGAGGTCTCCAGTGTGCTTCTTAATCTTAAAAACATCCCCACTCTAGTGAGTATTTTCAGCATCTCTGTCCTCATGTTAAAAACTAGAGGCACCTAATGTTCACATCAGAACTTAAAGCATAGAATATAGAATGCCAGAGCTGTGTGTCAAAGCCTGGAGCACTGCTGTACAGAGCCATTGAGCACCCTCAGATGTCTCTGCCCTTGGGCTAAGCCCCCATCACCTCACCCTAGGTACACTTCTGACCTTAGGTCACATAGAACCCTACCCCTCTCACCCAAGGCATTGACTCCATGAGTTAAATAGCCAAATGACTTAAATTTAGGGGCAGGAAAGTCCTCTAGTCAATCAGGCAATGAACACTTATTAAATGCTTCCTGTGTGCCTGGAGCTGTGCTAAGCACTGGTGAGTAAAAGAAGAGCTAAAAACAATCCCTGCTCTCAAGAGACCACCATGTAAAGGGCTGGTCTAACTGCTCTCCCTCCAACCCATACATCCTTGCTCTGCTGAGCACCTCGAGTGACAGGAAGATCACTACCTCCTAAGGCAGCTGTGGGTGCTGGGTCCTGGACATTATGCAGAGTGACCTGATCAGGTCAGAGGCAGAGAGCAGGAAGCTGACCACCTCCCTTCCCCTAGACCCTCTCCCCTTCTCCAGCTTTATTTTGGGGAAGATATGTCTTTCATCAGCAGAATGAATGCTCCATTAGGTATGGCTCTGCGAGGTCCACTCAGTGCCTTCTCTGTTACTTAGAATCAGAGTTTCATGGGGCAATGAGAAGGGACCTTAGATGACCAGGTAGTGAGTGGACCAGCAGCCTGAAGTCAAGGGAGCCTTTGTCACAGATGGCTGTGGGCCAGGCCCCCTCCCCTCCCTTGGAGAGTAGCAGGGCAGGGGGGCTGGTGGTGCCCTCTGGTCATGGATTTCAGATGGTCATATCCTAGGAAAGGCATAGCTGTGAATGGCCCAAGGAGCTGAGGAGGGGTGGTGAACTGCACCATGGAATCGGGGCCGATTCATTCGTGAGGGATGGTGGAGGGAACACTTGTACCAGCATAGACTGAGGACAAGAGGGTCTGGATCTAGCTTGCATTGTCCTGCACTGCTATAGAGAGAGAAACAGCCAGGGGGAGCACTGCTCAAACCCCAGAACTCAGACTTCAGGGTTGGAACAGGTAGAGGCCACAGAATGATAGATTGAGACCAAGCCCCCATTTTACAGGTGAGGAAATTGAGACCCAATGAGAAGAGATTGGTCAAAGTCAGGCTGGTCGTGAGCGGCAAAGTCCAAATTTGAACCCAGGCCCTTTGTCTCCCAATTCCAATCTCTGCTGCAGCACACTGCTGTGATTCCTTTCCCAAGTCCTCTCCATGCCACTGCTTTCCCACTGAGGCATCTTCCTATTTAACCGTCTGTAGCTGTCTGTCTCCACATTGAACTATGAGCTCCTTGAGAGCAGAGAATAGCCTGGCATACAGTAAGTGCTTAACCAATACTTGTTGTGTGACAGACCATGTGAAGTTTGAAGAAGGACATTGTCGACACCATCGGCTCCCCATCTCCCAGCATTCCTGACTTGTTCTGTCTTCCTGATTGCCCAATGTCATCTCCTTCCTCCAGGACCTCTCCCCAGCCCCTGGATCTTCTGTGCTTGTTACTGTGAACTCCACGATCCTCAAGGTACCATCCTTCTAGGTCTATTTCTCTGGAAAGCCTCTCCTGACCCCTCCTTCCCCAAGCCTCTCAGAGTACTCAAATCCTCCAGCCAACTTATCATAGAGTTCAGTTGTGGACCTTGGTGTCCCTTCCTGCTCTCACCCTACCAGGCAGGGTTTGGTGTCCATGGTCTCTGAGGGTTCCTTCTCTGAGATTCTGCAATTCTCCCAAGGCAAAGTCAAGTGGCTCATTGATGTATGACCCAGCTGTTATCTCAGTGTGGGAGAGAAGAAGTATTAGACTGATGAGGTATACAGAGCCGTGGTGCTGACCTCATTGTTGTATGGACAGTCACCAGTGCCAGGCCAGGAAACTGAATGGCTTCCATTTGGATTGACTTAGGAGGGTTCTGAAGATCACCTGGCGAGATGAGGTACTAGACACCTTACTCGAACTAGACTGCCAAGCATTCAAACTCTGCTTCAGAGAGCACAACTCCCATGGGCTGTCCACCTTGTTCAGATACAAAACAACGTTTGTCAAAAGGACTTGAAGGGCCAGCCCAGCTCCATAACCCTGGGATTGGTCAGTAAT